>NC_041392.1:265910040-265931145 GCF_002162155.2 Triticum dicoccoides
AGCTTGTTACCGAGAAGGCTTTTATCTTCAGCAGAGAACTTTGACGATCTCGATGCCGGCTTCCGGCAAGCTTGTTGCCGAGAAGGCTTTTATCTTCAGCAGAGAACTTTGACGTTCTCGATGCCGGCTTCCAGCAAGCTTGTTGCCGAGAAGGGTTTTATCTTCAGCAGAGAACTTTGATGTTCTCAATGCTGGCTTCCGACAAGCTTGTTGCCGAGAAGGCTTTTATCTTCAGCAGAGAACTTTGACGTTCTCGATGCTGGCTTCCGGCAAGCTTGTTGCCGAGAAGGCTTTTATCTTCAGCAGAGAACTTTGACGTTCTCGATGCTGGCTTCCGGCAAGCTTGTTGCCGAGAAGGCTTATGGCGAAGAACTTCGTTGTTCTTGACACCAAGAAGATTGGTCTTAAGGGCGTTGCCAGACCCCAGGCCATAACTGTGTTTAAACATGACAAGTGATTAGCATCTGAAGTGCACTTAACTCACTTGCAAATTTTGGCTTCTGCTACATATTCCCTATGCCTGCTGGAATGCTTTCCGGTGCGTATGATCCAGCCAGCAGCGCTTGAGGGAACGGGCCCTTAGCGGCTATTCGGGAACGTCGCCTCCCGGAAAGGTTTACCTTCTTGGCTCTAGTGCAACTGCACAAGTTGCCGAGCGGACTCGAGGCAACATGGAGCGCAACTAGCCCCGAGAAGGTTCCTTGGCATACAGGTCTATGCAGAAATCTCAAATAAATAGTGCATGGTATCTTCCTGTTCAACCTCTCTTTGTACGTCCACCCTACGCTTTTAGGGAACTTGTCGGCGCAGGCACCTTTGCCGCGAGCGCCGAGTGCGGAACTTCAGCAGCCTGCTGGCGGGGTCGCTACCGACAAGCAACCTTGTCGCAACTAGTCGCAGCTCACTTAAGTTGTTGAGCGGACTCGAAACAAAGTAAGGGTGCAACTAGCTACGAGTTGGTTCCTCCGCACACAGGTTTTCCATACAAAGAGCAAGATCTCCGAGGCGGATAACCTTATATAGAAAGGAATTATCTAAAGTTTCGCATGACTTAGCTTTTCTGTTGCCGCACTGGCGTCGTTCTTTTGGCCGCCTGCTTCTTAGGAGCCATGACGATGAATAACAGCTGAGCCTTGACGAGGACGGAACGGCTGCCGCCGAAGCCCCCTACCTGGCGCGCCAGAGATATCGGGGAGGCTGATTCCACCAACACCTATGGGGACAGGGCCCCTTTCGGTTCGGTGAGGGCGGAGGCCGCACAAAGAGCGGATCGAGGCGGTACACGCGAGCGGTTTTTACCCAGCTTCGGGCCGCACGGATGCGTAAAACCCTACTGCTGCTTGTTTGTGTATATTGAATCCTTGCTCAGGAGCGATGGACACTATCAGACTGAGCATGGGGGTGTTTCTGGTGCTCCCGAATGAGCCGAGCCGGCCGAACCTCCTCTACGTTGCGCCTGGGCCTCCTTTTATACTTTAAAGGGGTCACCGACAGGTGGCAACATAGACTAGAAGGGTAAAAATGGAAAAGGATGCGGTAGGTGCAGCTACCGCTACTGTGGATACAGTGCACCCTACCTAACTCTGACGGTAGGGGACAAGGTCATTAAATGCCTGTCTGAGTTGCCTAAACAGTGCAAAAAGTGACCGTTAGGAGCGCTACCGTTTGCCACGATGGCCTTCTCTTCATCTCCGCTTGCCACCGTGCACCCCTAGCTGCGTGGCCTCCTGCCACGTGTGCTTGGGAGAGTCCTGGAGCGACACGTTAGCAGGTGTGCTGGAGCGCGGGCACGAAGTGGGGGTTTCCCGCGGCAAGCTCCTTGCCGCGGTCGTCGTCTTGTCGTGTTTGGGAGCTTGTTGCTCACCGGGCCTTGTCGGGACGCAGGGCGCGTCGCGGCAAGCTTTCTTGGTATGCCTTGAGTGGCCTTCCCGGCAAGCTCCTCTTGCCGGGGTCTTGTCTCTTCCCGGCAAGATCCTCTTGCCGGGGCCTGGGTTGGCCTTCCCGGCAAGCTCCTCTTGCCGGGGCCTTGGTTGGCCTTCCCGGCAAGCTCCTCTTGCCGGGGCCTTGGTTGGCCTTCCCGGCAAGCTCCTCTTGCCGGGGCCTTGGTTTGAGTACTTTGTTCTTGAATGGTCTTCAAGGGAACCACGGAGGGTCTTGGCGGTCGTTCGGCAAGCCTTGCCGCGGGGCGCTGCAACTGCCCGTGCACGAGTTCGGGATACTTGGGTACCCCTACTCTAGTACACCGACAACTAGAGAGACGCTAGCACGATTGCACAATAGGTGGATATGAGACTTGTGCACAACCTACAAAGCAAAAATGCAACGACTTCTGTCCCAAGTATGCTATATGTATGGCATTCCGATGATATGATCCAAGATGATCGATTATGACAATCTTAATGTAGTATGATGTTATGGTTCTTGCTTATGAGCTCTTTGCTTATCTTTCTCTTTTGCTTAAAAGCTTGTTTGTCTCTCTCGCTTTGGAGCTCTTAAGATGCAATTGTGTATATGCGATGACAACCTTGTGACGCAAAATATGATACCAAGATATGTACCAAGATGATATGGTATGTATGCAATGGGAAGTATGATCACTAATGTGCACACGTTACATTGCCGGCAATACTCAAAGGCTAGTCTCAATAGGAAGGTAACGCAAAATGGGCTATCGTGGTTATCAATGAAATGGCAAGAATGATGATATACGGCAATACCAAGATGATGTGGAAGTTACCGTAGTTGCTTACGGTGAGGGTGTCAAAATTATAGGTCGGTTGTTGTCAATGACGAGTCCGAGGCGAAGATGTGTGGCTGTGATTGCTACCTCTTGATCATGCGTTGGTTTTCCCTTGAAGACAAAAGGGTGATGCAGCAAAGTAGCGTAAGTATTTCCCTCAGTTTTTGAGAACCAAGGTATCAATCCAGTAGGAGATAACACGCAAGTTACCTAGTACCTGCACAAAAAATCAAGTACTCGCAACCAACGCGATAAAGGGGTTGTCAATCCCTTCATGGTCACTTGTGAAAGTGAGATCTGATAAAGATAGTAAGATAAATATTTTTGGTATGTTTGTTGTATAGATTGGAAAGTAAAGATTGCAAAATAGTAAACGAGATGCGATAATAGAAAAAGATGCAATATAATACGAAAGAGACCCGGGGGCCATAGGTCTCACCAGTGGCTTATCTCATGATAGCATGTATTACGGTGGGTGAACAAATTACTGCTGAGCAATTGATAGAAGAGCGCATAATTATGAGAATATCTAGGCAATGACTATGAACATAGGCATCATGTCTGTGTTAAGTAGACCGAAACGATTCTACATCTACTATTACTCCACACATCGACCGCTATCCAGCATGCATCTAGTATTAAGTTCATAAGAACAGAGTAATGCTTTAGCCAAGATGACAAGATGTAGAGGGATAAATTCAAGCAATATGATATAAACCCCATCTTTTTATCCTTGATGGCAACAATACAATACGTGCCTTGCTGCCCCTACTGCTGTCACTGGGAAAGGACACCGCAAGATTGAACCCAAAGCTAAGCACTTCTCCCATTGCAAGAAAGATAAATATAGTAGGACAAACTAAACCGATAATTCGAAGAGACTTGCAAAGATATCAAATCATGCATATAAGAATTCAGAGAAGAACCAAATATTATTCTAGATAAACTTGATCATAAATCCACAATTCATCAGATCTCGGCAAACACACCGCAAAAAGTATTACACCGAATAGATCTCCAAGAACATCAAGGAGAACTTTGTATTGAGAACCAAAGAGAGAGAAGAAGCCATCTAGCTAATAACTATGGACCCGAAGGTCTGTGGTAAACTACTCACACATCATCAGAGAGTCTATGGTGTTGATGTAGAAGCCCTCCGTGATCGAATCCCCCTCCGGCAGATCGCCGAAAAAGGCCCCAGATGGGATCTCATGGGTATAGAAGGTTGCGGCGGTGGAAAACTGGTTTCGTGGATCCCCCTGATGTTTTTAGGGTATAAGAGTATATATAGGCGAAAGAAGCATGTCGGTGGAGCTCCGTGGGGCCTATGAGGGTGGGGGACATGCCTACCCCCTTGGGCGCGCCCTCCTATCTCGTGGAAGCTTCACGGAGTTCCAGACTTCCACTCCAAGTCTCCTGGTTTGTGTTTGTTCCAAGAAAGATCCTCGTGAAGGTTTTGTTCCATTTGGATTCTGTTTGATATTCCTTTTCTACGGAACACTGAAATAGGCCAAAAAAACAGAAATTGGCACTGGGCCTCCGGTTAATAGGTTAGTCCCACAAATAATATAAAAGAGCATATTAAAGCCCATTAAACATACAAAATAGATAATGTAATAGCATGGAATAATAAAAAACTATAGATACGTTGGAGACGTATCAAGCATCCCCAAGCTTAATTCCTGCTCGTCCTCGAGTAGGTAAATTATAAAAACAGAATTTTTGATGTGGAATGCTACCTAACATAATTTCAATGTAATTTTCTTTATTGTGGTATGAATGTTCAGATCCAAAAGATTCAAGACAAAAGTTTAGTATTGACATAAAAATAATAATACTTCAAGCATACTAACCAAGCAATTATGTCTTCTCAAAATAACATAGCCAAAGAAAGCTCATCCCTACAACATCAAATAGTTTGGCCATGCTTCATTTCCGCCACACAAGATGCTCCCATCATGCACAACCCCGATGACAAGCCAAGCAATTGTTTCATACTTAGCCTTTTCAAACTTTTTCAACTTTCGCGCAATATATGAGAGCGAGCCATGGACATAGCACTATAGGTGGAATAGAAATGGTGGTTGTGGAGAAGATAAAAAGGAGGAAGATAGTCTCACATCAACTAGGCGTATCAATGGGCTATGCAGATGCCCATCAATAGATATCAATGTGAGTGAGTAGGGATTGCCATGCAACGGATGCACTATAGCAATAAGTGTATGAAAGCTCAACAACAGAAACTAAGTGTGTGTGCACCCAACTTGCTTGCTCATGATGACCTAGGGCAATTTGAGGAAGCCCATCATTGGAATATACAAGCCAAGTTCTATAATGAGAAATCCCCACTAGTATATGAAAGTGACAACATAAGAGACTCTCTATCATGAAGATCATGGTGCTACTTTGAAGCACAAGTGTGGAAAAAGGATAGTAATATTGCCCCTTCTCTCTTTTTCTCTCATTTATATTTTTTGTTTGGGCCTTCTTTTTTTATGGCCTCTTTATTTATTTATTTTGTCCAGAGTCTCATCCTGACTTATGTGGGAATCATAGTCTCCATCATCCATTCCTCACATGGGACAATGGTCTAATAATGAAGATCATCACACTTTTATTTACTTACAACTCAAGAATTACAACTCGATATTTAGAACAAAATATGACTCTTTGTGAATGCCTCCGGCGCTGTACCGGGATGTGCAATGAATCAAGAGTGACATGTATAAAAAATTATGAATGGTGGCCATGCCACAAATACGATGTCAACTACATGATCATGCAAAGCAATATGACTATGATGAAGCATGTCATAATAAATGGAACGGTGGAAAGTTGCGTGGCAATATATCTCGGAATGGCTATGGAAATGCCATAATAGGTAGGTATGGTGGCTGTTTTGAGGAAGGTAAATGATGGGTTTATGGTAACCGGCGAAAGTTGCGCGGCACAAGAGAGGCTAGCAATGGTGGAAGGGTGAGAGTGCGTATAATCCATGAACTCAACATTAGTCATAAAGAACTCACATACTTATTGCAAAAATCTACAAGTCATCAAAACCAAGCACTACGCGCATGCTCCTAGGGGGATAGATTGGTAGGAAAAGACCATAGCTCGTCCCCGCCCGCCACTCATAAGGAAGACACTCAAAGAACACCTCATGCTTCAAATTTTTCACACAACGGTTACCATACGTGCATGCTACAGGACTTGCAAACCCCAACACAAGTATTTCTCAATTTCACAATTACTCAACTAGCACGAGTCTAATATTACCATCTTTATATCTCAAAACAATTGTCAAGTATCAAACTATTCAATGCACTCTATATGAAAGTTTTTATTATACCCATCTTGAATGCCCATCATATTAGGACTAATTTCATAACCAAAGAAAATTGCCATGATGTTCTAAAAGACTCTCAGAATATATGTGATGCATGAGAGATCAATAATTTCTAATAAAATAAAACCACCACCGTGCTCTAAAAAGATATAAGTGAAGCACTAGAGCAAAATTATCTAGCTCAAAAGATATAAGTGAAGCACATAGAGTATTCTAATAAATTCCGATTCATGTGTGTCTCTCCCAAAAGGTGTGTACAGCAAGGATGATTGTGGTAAATTAAAAAGCAAAGACTCAAATAATACAAGACGTTCCAAGCAAAACACATATCATGTGGTGAATAAAAATATAGCCTCAAGTAAAGTTACCGATAGACGAAGACGAAAGAGGGGATGCCTTCCGGGGCATCCCCAAGCTTAGGCTTTTGGTTGTCCTCGAATTTTACCTTGGGGTGCCATGGGCATACCCAATCTTAGGCTCTTGCCACTCCTTGTTCCAAAATCCATCAAATCTTTACCCAAAAACTTGAAAACTTCACAACACAAAACTCAACAGAAAATCTCATGAGCTCCGTTAGTATAAGAAAACAAACCACCACTTTAATGTACTGTAATTAACTCATTATTTATTTATATTGGTGTTAAAACTACTGTATTCCAACTTCTCTATGGTTCATACCCCCCGATACTAGCGATAGATTCATCAAAATAAGCAAACAACACATGAAAAACAGAATCTGTCAAAACAGAACACTCTATTGCAATCTGGAGGTTTCGAATACTTATGTAACTCCAATTTTTTTTGAAAACTTAGGAAGACCTAAATAATTTGTATATTGATCTACTTCAGTTGGAACTAGTATTTTATCGCTCTTTGGTAAAAAATTAAAATTATTTTTGGTAGCACATACTTTCTATTTTTTTCAGCAAGATCAAACAACAATCACCCAAGAAGATCCTAAAGGCTTTACTTGGCACAAACACTAATTAAAACATAAAAAACACAATCATAACAGAGGCTAGATAAATTATTTACTACTAAACATGGACAAAAAGTAAAGAACAAAAATAAATTTGGGTTGCCTCCCAACAAGCGCTATTGTTTAACGCCCCTAGCTAGGCATGAAAGCAAGAATAGATCTAGGTATTACCATGATAATGATAAGGCAAATTGCGAAAACTCATCTCATACTCCCTACGTTCAGCAGCAAGTTTTCTTTGTGGCAAGCAAAAGTAATCAAAAGGGCTAAATTTAATGGGGCAAAAGTCCCCAAGATCAAGCTCGGGAGGTATTGGTTCCTCCTTTAGCCCCTCATATTGCACAACCAATTCATCATTATAAGCATTCTTTTGGCAAAAGTCATGAGCCTTTGTTCAAGGGAAACACCTAACCCATTGTTCTGGATAGCAAAATTATCATTAAGTTCATAAATCCTGTCAACTAGAACATCGGTAGGAACCTTTTTTCTAATGTTTTCATTATAAGCAACATGATCTAAAGATCGTAAGCGCATCATGTCTTCTTGATAAAAAAGGATTGCTTCTATGGGAGGACGACCGGAATCCACCCTATAATGCGCAAAAATTTTGTTGGCCTCTTTTATTATACATCTGAACTCATGGGCTAAAAAGATGGTAGCTGCTCGCTTAACAGAAGAATACTCAATATTGGAAAATTCTAGAAAAATCCTCTGTATGCAAGGATGCATGTGGATAAATTGTCTTTCAAGTTCAACCACGAGCAAAGATATAAAATCCGCAAGACTACTAGTTTTTTGAAGAATAGACCCACCCATAGTGGGCAAAGCACCAGCGCAAGTAAAGAAATCTTGAATAACTCCTTTTCCAATAATATTACCACTACCAATCCGAAACTTTTTACTGTGTAAAATAGTAGGTTCTTCATGAGGATAATCAAAAGCATCAACGTTTCCCCCATTGTTACTACTATCTTTTTCATTGATAACCTCCCCAGTTTCAGACATGATGGCAACAAACCGCACTAGGAACAAGCACACAAGAGGCAAGCGGCAAGAGACGAACGGAAAAAGGGCGAATAAAATGGCAAAGGTGAAGTGGGGGAGAGGAAAATGAGAGGCAAATGGCAAATAATGTAATGCGAGGGAGAAGAGTTTATGATGGGTACTTGGTATGTATTGATCATTATATACGTGGCCAGGGGGCACCCCATAGACACACAAGTTGATCATTGATCCCTTAGCCGTGTGCGGTGCCCCCCTCCACCATAACCCACCTCGGTCATATTATCGTAGTGCTTAGGTGAAGCCCTGTGATGGTAGCATCATCATCATCGTCATCACATCGTCGTGCTGACGAAGCTCTCCCTCGACACTCAGCTGGATCAAGAGTTCGTGGGATGTCACTGAGCCAAACGTGTGCAGATCACGGAGGTGTCGTACTTTCGGTACTAGGATCGGTCGATCGTAAAGACGTATGACTACATCAACCGTGTTGTCATAACGCTTCCGCTTATGGTCTATGAGGGTACGTAGACAACACTCTCCCCTCTCGTTGCTATGCATCACCATGATCTTGCGTGTGCGTAGGATTTTTTTGAAATTACTACGTTCCCCAACATGGTGCCTGGGCGATTTCGGGCATGGGATGAACTCCTAGGGTTCATGATGGGGGGGGGGGAATTGGACGAATTTATGGAAGAAAAAGGTGGGGAGATGGGGAAAAGCTAGATCCACTCGTGGAAAGGCAAATCCATGAATCAAATCCAACAAAACTTCATCACACCAACAAAAAAATTGGGGCTATTTTTGTGGGGATTTTCGAATTTGGGGAAGAACACAACAAAACAAGGCTAGAAAACAAGGGTAGGGGCTCCAAATTCGTGATCAACCAAGGCTCATGATACCAAGATGATGTAGGGTGGAAACCCTAGGGCCAATCTTTCACGATTTGGAGGTAATCCTATGAGGAACACGAAGAACACGAGGGGAAAACATGAGAAAAATCACTCAAACCAACAAGATTCGATTACACATGTGCTAGATCCTTGAAACACAAAGAGATACATGATCCACAATCAACAAGGGATGATACAAGTAGCAACTTCTTTTCCATGAGGAGGTCTTGAGGGTCTTCCTATTAGGGGTCTTGGATCCACTTTGTGGATCTTCTCCGTAGATGTCGTGAACTCCAATGGAGAAGTAACCAAGTGGATGAGCAAAGCTCTATCTCTCAAATGAGCTAATCCTTTTCTAACCCAAGAAATAGGGAGGAGGTGTATATATAGTCTAAGGGGGTGAATGGGTACATGGGCCTCGGCCCAACACACTGTGCACAGACCGGTGTCGGTCGTTCGGATGCTGTCAGACGTCCGGTGGCTCGCGATGATCCGGACGTCCGAAAGCGGTCGGACGTCCGACATTTTGGCTCGGGTCAGGCGTCGTCGGATTTCCGGAGAAGGTCGGACGTCCGGTTGTTGGTCGTCCGAAGCCTTCGGACTTGCGATGGTTTCCCTTCGGTTGGGTGACACCGGATGTCCGGAGGGGCTCGGTCATCCGGGCACTGGGTGGAGTTGTCGGACGTCCAGTCCTTGATGGTAGTCTGGCCGTTGTAGCATGCGCAGGCTGGCTGGCGCTTCCAGGCGTCGGACGTCCGGTCCAGACCGGTCGTCCTGTGGTTGTAGACTTTTGGCAGCTCTTCTTCTTGTCCCTTGTACTTGGTGTCCTCCCGTCTCATCCAATGGGCGTAGCTGATCCGTGGCCTTCCTCCAAATACCTGATCACACATAGGGTCTCCGCTTGAGGTAGTAGCCATGTCTCATATGTAGAAAGTGGTAGTTCGGAGAGGAGCGAGTTCACCTTAGTTTCAATAGCCTTTGCTCGAGCTCTTGTCATTGGTCCAAGTGGTGTCGTGGGAGATGTAGGTAGGTCCATGGGGATGACCTTGGGATGCTCCGCATCACACTATCTCCACATGAATACTTGTATCCCTTTGCATCAAGGGCACTAACAGAGATAAGATTTCTCTTCATGTTCCGAATATACTGAACATCTGTCAAAGTTCTAACTGTACCATCAAATATCTTGATTCGAATGGTAGCTATGCCTTCAATATTCAATGTTGAATATCAAAACCCAAAACGGAACTAGCAATAGTTGTAGAATCAGAAGTAGTAAACCAATGTCTATGCGGGCACATATGAAAAGTACATGCCGTGTCAAGTAGCCACTCAGCATTGGTCTCAGCACATCCAGCAATAACAATAAGATCATCATCAAGAGTATCATCACGAGCAACATTAGGAGAATTTTTACCTTGTTTGTTACCTTTCAGTTTATATGTACCATTCCTCTTTTCCTTGTTCTGCAACTTGAAACATTCTGAGATGTCATGCCCGTCTCTCTTGCAATATCTGCAATATTGTTTCTTGTCTCTGGATTGCGACCGACCCCTATAGTCGTTCTTACTTTTGCCTCTGTTTCCATTATGTGAGTCTTCTCCTTTGTCCTACCATGAACAAATAATCTCTCGGCTTGGGATCAACTTGAACCATCATGAGGCACCAATTGTTTCATCTTCTCATTAGAGTTCAAAGCTTCATAAACTTCATTAAGCGTGAGAGTATCACGACTGTATAATATGGTGTTTGTAAAATTTGTATAAGAACTTGAGAGTGAACAAAGTAACATTAAAGTATTATCTTCCTCTTCATACTTGACATCCATTGCAGCTAGATCATATATGATCTCTTTAAATTCTGAAATATGATTCAAAACATTACCTCCCTCGGGTAACCTGCGTAGGAATAATTTTGCTCTAGATGCATCTTAGTGGTAAGATCTTTTGTCATGCAAATGCCTTCTAGCTTTAACCATAGAGCAGCGGCAGTTTTCTCGCTCAAAACTTCCCGCAAAATATTATTATGCAAATGGAGTTGAATTTGTGACAAAGCCTTATGATCCCTTGTTTTCTCCTCATCTCTCCAATCTTGAATTCTATTCTTCCCAAAACTATCCAGTGCATCATCATAGTCGGCTTGTGCCAACAATGTCCATATCTTGACTTGCCACAGGGAAAACCTTGTGTCACGGTCCAGCACTGGAAGATCATACTTCATGGCGGCCATGAGTAGATTAAATCTATGCCCACAAAGTAGTACAAGCCGGTATAAAATTCTTGACAAGATTAATTAATGCAGAGCAAAGAACTAAAACAAATAGCACCTGGTAGCTTTTGGAGTGGCCATAGCAATAGAAGAACAAAACAATAGCTTCACATGACGTAGAACTAGTGGAAGAAGTACTTGGTGTTTGGTGTGGATTTGATCTGGCTTGACGTCATGAAGTAGCAACAACTACGGTAGATTCCTTCAGGACTTGAGCTACGGTACACAAGGCCGTTGTGTTCAGTGCTGATAACCCACAAGTATAGGGGACCACAATAGTTTACGAGGGTAGAGTATTCAACCCAAATTTATTGACTCGTCACAAGGGAGCCAAAGAATATTTGCAAGTATTAGCGATTGATTTGTCAATTCAACCACACCTAGAGACTAAATGTCTGCAGCAGAGTGATCGGTAGCACAATAATATGATTATTTGGTAGCAATAGTAGCAGTAGCAACAACAACAGTAATAGTAACATCAACAGTTTTGTAGCAATTGCGATAGTAGTAGCAACAATAGTAACTTAGCAAAGATCAATATGTGAAAAGCTCGTAGGCATTGGATCGGTGATTATCTTGAACAACATTCATCATGTAACAGTCATAACCTAGGGCGATACAGAACTAGCTCCAATTCATCAATGTAATGTAGGCATGTATTCCGTATATAGTCATACGTGCTTGCGATAAGAAGTTGTATGTCATCTTTTGTCCTACCCTCCCGTGGAAGCGGGGTCCATAGGGACACTAAGGGATATTAAGGCCTCCTTTTAATATAGAACCAGAACAAAGCATTAACACATAGTGAATACATGAACTCCTCAAACTACAGTAACCATTGTAAAGAATCCCAATTATTGTCACCTTGGGGTATGCGGATCATAACACGTAATAG
The DNA here is from genome assembly GCF_002162155.2 of Triticum dicoccoides. NCBI lineage: Eukaryota > Viridiplantae > Streptophyta > Magnoliopsida > Poales > Poaceae > Triticum > Triticum dicoccoides. The sequence continues at coordinate 265,922,164 of NC_041392.1, forward strand.
GTGCGCGTAACTTGCAAGATAGGATCAACAACACAACCCTAGTGACAAGCATTAAGCATAGCAAAGTCATAGAAACATCAATCTCAGAACAAAGTGGATACTAGGGATCAAGCCCTGAGGGTGTGTTTGGTTGAGGTACCAAATGGAATGGAATGGAATGGTTCCATTCTAGGAGAACGGGTCGGTTCCATTCCTATGTTTGGTTGGAGCTAAAAAATAGAACGCAACGATTATGTTCCTGTGTTTGGTTGGAGAAATGGAATGGGACAAAATTCCACTCATTTCTTTTATATGGATGGCGAGATTATCTCCCATATATAGATGTTGTAAAATGTGAAACAAATATAGCCTTTGCAAATAGAACTACATCCATAGTTTTTGAATTTTCAGCAACATATTTATTTTTGTTTGCAGCACAAACAGTTAACAAAGTGCATTCACAAGCATACAAACAAACATTTTGTAAAACCGGAGTTAATTATACAACTCATACAGAAGCATCTGTACACTGCTTGTTGTGGTGAGTTGCAGAATTCACCAATAGGGGAGGGGAACTCAGCCTTCACCACTGGCCATGGCTTGGAAAGACAACAAATCAATCCGCCGCTTCCAGCGCTGACTGCCGTCGCTCCGTCCACTGCTTGTTGTCGTCCTCATGCACTTTCCCATCTGAGGAAACAAAAAGGAAGGAGAGGGTCAAGCTGCGCACGGACGAGCCGCCATCTAACAGACGAGCAAAGCGAACCATGAGTCCACCGGAATCACACCTAGACCGCCGCCCCACTGCAAGAACGCCACCACACAGGTGCATATTCAGAGAGGAGGGTCTTATGCCCCGTCCGTGACTCCCCTGCGGTGTTACAGATCGAGAGAGAAAAGAAGAATGAGCCGGTGGCGAGGTTTGGAAGGAATCAGGGCGGTGGAGCAGATCGAGGAGGGAGGGAGGTGAGGGGAGGCGGCGGAGGAGATGGTCGACAGGGTTTGTGGGAGACGGGAGTGAGACAAGGGAGACGGTTCCATGTCGTCCGCTCGATTTGGAGGTTCCAGTCGATTCCGCATCTGGGCCGAATATTCGGTCTGCGGGAACGAATTGGTTACCATTCCATCTGTGGACCAAACGCGAGAACTAGGCCCAGGAACGGGTCCGACCCGTGACATTCCAGTCCATTCCAGAAACCAAACACACCCTAACAAAACCAACTCGATTACATGATAAATCTCATCTAACCCATCACCGTACAACAAGCCTATGGAGGAATTACTCATTCCCGGCGTTGAGCATCATGAAATTGGTGGTGGAGGATGGTTGAGGATGACGATGATGGAAGATCCCCCTCTTCGGAGCCCCGAACGGACTCCAGATCTGGCCTCCCAATGAAGGTGGCGATGACTCTGTATCGTAAAGCGCCTCCTATTTTTCTCTCGAGAAATAGGAATTTATAGTGCTGAGATTATGATCAGCGAAGCCACGTGGGCCCCACAAGCGTCCAGGGGGTGGGCGTGCCCTGGTACCTCATGGGCACCTGGTGGCCCCCCTCTAGTGGGTCTTTACTCTAGTATTTTTTATATATTCCTTAAAAAATCTCCAAAAAGTTTTGTCCAATTCCGAGAACTTTTATTGCTACACCAAAAATAACACCATGGTAGTTCTGCTGAAAACAGCGTCAGCCTGTGTTAGTTTCATTCAAATCATTCAAATTAGAGTCCAAAACAAGAGCAGAAGTGTTTGGAAAAGTAGATACGATGGAGACGTATCAACCCCCCAAGCTTAACTCATTGCTTGTCCTCAAGTAATTCAGTTGACAAATTGAAAGTTATAAAGAAACTTTTACGAACTCTTTTGTTCTTGTATCTATATATATATATATATATATATATATATATATATATATATATATTATATATGCTTAAATAATACGTAGGTTTTCAACAAAGATCATAACTAACCATGCAAATAAGAACTCTTAGAAACTATATTCTCTCATACCAATGGCATAATCAACTAGAGAGCAATAATCAAATATCTCAAATGCCAACACTTTGTCAAAACAATCATGATATAATATGACAACATGGTATCTCGCTAGCCTTTTTGGAGACCATAAAACATAAATGTAGAGCACCTCCAAAGTTCTAGCAGCGACTAAACATTGTAATTCATGGTGGAAGAGATCCAGTCATGATGCACACAACATTAACTATAGACAATGCACGAGAATGACAATAGTGCTATCAGGACTGGTGCTTGTTTGATAAGGCGATGACTCAACAATAGAAGTAAAATAACATAAAGTAAATGGATAGGCCCTTCGCATAGGGAAGTACGGAATTGCAGAGATGCTAGAGCTCAAAGCTTAAATCAGAGACAAATATAATTTTGGGCGGTATACCTTTCCTGTCAACATCATGACCGGGAGTTTTCAATATCTTCCATGCTAAACAAATTAGCGGCTGTTCCCAAGCGGTAAAGTAAAGTTTACTCCCCCTCCACCAACAAACACAAGCCATGGCTAGACGAATCCTCGGGTGCCCTCCATACCAAAAACTTTCCGGGGGAGTTTGTTTTATTATTTTGCAATTTTAATGATGGGACTGGGCATCCCGATTACCAACCCCTCTCGTGCAAGAATGAGTGAATAAACACTCATCATGAGAATAACCCGCTTAGCATGGAATATAGTGGTCGCCCCCTGTTGCTCCATAAGCGACACGGGCACACAAAACTGATGTTCATTTGAATATTTAGAGGTGGCACATGCAAATTTACTTGGATCGGTAGGGTAATACTGATATAGGTAGATATAGTGGACTCATGTAGAACAACTTTAGTTTAAGGGTTTGGTTGCACAAGCAGTTTCCCGCTTAGTACATGCGAAGGTTAGCAAATACATTGGGAAGCGACCAGCTAGAGAGCGAAAACGATCATAATCATGCATTGTTAGTAATTAACATTGAATACTAGCATGAGTAGGATATAATCACCATGAACATAAATATCGTGAAGGCTATGTTGGTTTTGAATCAACTACATGCGTGAATATGTGCCAAGTCAAGCCATTTGAAACATTCAGAGAAGGATACCATATCATCATACTACATCACAAACATTTTAATGCATGTTGACACCCAAGATAAATCATTATCCACTCCTAGCTATTTAAGCATGGCATGAGCAACTATAATCTCTAATTGTCATCATAAACATGTTTAATCATAGTATGCTGAATCATGGATACCGAGTTAAACATATTTACCAAAACAAAAACTATTTGAATTCACACCCGCTTTTCCTTGCCACAGTCACTTCATCAAATATCGCCATTATTGCCTTTCATTTGCATGACTGAATGATATGAAAATAACAATAGTGCAAGAGTGCCGTGGACTAAGCTGGAATATGCAAACATTTTATTCAAAGGAGAAGACAAAGTAAGATGGGCTCTTTGTTAGATCAACAATAATGCATATGAGAGCCACTCAACATTTTCATCATGGTCTTCTCCTCAAAATGACACAACATAAGAAAAGAATTTCGGAGAAACACATCAAAATATTTTTGGAGTTTTAGTATTTACTTGAAGGAAGTAAATTGACGAAGGAAAAATAAAAACAAGAAAAACTATTTACACAGGAAAGCTCCCAACAAGTAAAAGAAGAAGCGAGAAATCTTTTTGGGTTTTCTTTTAATACTACAACTAATTAAACTAGAATGAAAAACCAAAAATAAGCAAAAAATATTTTTGGATTTTCTCAAAGTTTTTTAAACACATAAAGAAGAAAGCAAGAAAATAAACCTAACATGGATCATACAATGAACGAGGATGAACACCGACAACTAAAATGAAATGTCAGTGAGAAAACGTACTCCCCCAAGCTTAGGCTTTTGCCTAGCTTAGTAATCACCATCCGTAGTAGCCACCCGGTAGCATATGAAAGTGCTGAGGCGGCGGCACATGAGAGTCCCACTCCTGGACCTCATCCTCTACCGCTGCCAACATGTTCTGGTAGGCAATGATGTCCACTAGTAGGACGGTGTATCTATTCCTGGCATGAGAGTCAAACAAAGCAGGTGCAGGTAACGAAATAAAATCTCGAGTATCTGATGTCTACTACACAACCTTCTTCTTGTAGACGTTGTTGGGCCTCCAAGTGTAGAGGTTTGTAGGACAGTAGCAAATTTCCCTCAAGTGGATGACCTAAGGTTTATCAATCCGTGGGAGTGATACGTCTCCGTCGTATCTACTTTTATAAACACTTTTGCCCTTGTTTTGGACTCTAACTTGCATGAGTTGAATGGAACTAACCCGGTCTGACGCTGTTTTCAGAAGAATTGCCATGGTGTTATTTATGTGCAGAAACAAAAGTTATCGGAATGACCTGAAACTTCACGGAGATTATTTTTGGAAATAATAAAAAAATACTGGCAAAAGATCAAGACCAAGGGGCCCACACCCTAGCGACGAGGGTGGGGGGCGCGCCTGCCCCCGTGGACGCGCCCCCTACCTCGTGGCCCCCCTGGAGCTCCTCCGACCTCAAATCCAACTCTATATATTCGTGTTCGGAGAGAAAAAATCAGAGAGAAAGATTCATCGCGTTTTACGATACGGAGCCGCCGCCAAGCCCTAAACTCTCCCGGGAGGGCTGATCTGGAGTCCGTTCGGTGCTCCGGAGAGGGGAATCCATCGCCATCGTCATCATCAACCATCCTCCATCACCAAGTTCATGATGCTCACCGCCGTGCGTGAGTAATTCCATCATAGGCTTGCTGGACGGTGATGGGTTGGATGAGATTTATCATGTAATCGAGTTAGTTTTGTTAGGGTTTGATCCCTAGTATCCACTATGTTCTGAGATTGATGTTGCTATGACTTTGCTATGCTTAATGCTTGTCACTAGGGCCCGAGTGCCATGATTTCAGATCTGAACCTATTATGTTTTCATGAATATATGTGAGTTCTTGATGCTATCTTGCAAGTCTATAGTCACCTACTATGTGTTATGATCCGGCAACCCCGAAGTGACAATAATCGGGACCACTCTCGGTGATGACCGTAGTTTGAGGAGTTCATGTATTCACTATGTGTTAATGCTTTGGTCCGGTACTCTATTATAAGGAGGCCTTAATATCCCTTAGTTTCCGCTAGGACCCCGCTGCCACGGGAGGGTAGGACAAAATATGTCATGCAAGTTCTTTTCCATAAGCACGTATGACTATATTCGGAATACATGCCTACATTACATTGATGAATTGGAGCTAGTTCTGTGTCACCCTTGGTTATGACTGTTACATGATGAACCACCAACATAATTCTCTATCACCGATCCATTGCCTATGAGCTTTCCATATATTGTTCTTCGCTTATTTACTTTTCTGTTGCTATTGTTGTCATCACTACAAAACACCAAAAATATTACTTTTGTTACCGTTACCTTTTGCTACTGTTACCACTAGTATCATATTACTTTGCTACTAAATACTTTGCTGCAGACATTTAGTTTCCAGGTGTGGTTGAATTGACAACTCAGCTGCTAATACTTGAGAATATTCTTTGGCTCCCCTTGTGTCGAATCAATAAATTTGCGTTGAATACTCTACCCTTGAAAACTGTTGCGATCCCTACACTTGTGGGTTATCAAGACTATTTTTGGCGCCGTTGCCGGGGAGCATAGCTCTATTCTTTGAGTCACTTGGGATTTATATCTGCTTATCATTATGAAGAACTTGAAAGATCCAAGAACCAAGATTTATCCCTCAACTACGAGGGGAGGTAAGGAACTGCCATCTAGCTCTCCACTTGATTCACCTTCTGTTTTGAGTAAGCTTGCGACACCTAAACCTGCTTCTGCTATTAATTCTGATATGTCGCATATTATTGATCATGCCACTTCTGCTATGCATGATACTTATGATGAAACTACTTCTATGCCTGATACTAGTGTGCCACTCGGTGAATTTCTTGATGAGAAACTCGCTAGGGCTAGAGAGAATGAAATTATTGAAACTGATAATACTGATGAAAGTGATTATGAAGGCTCTCCTAATAAATATGAATTACCTGTTGTGCCTGAGGGCTATGTTATGGATGAAGAAACTAAAAGAGACTTCCTTAATTGCAATGATAGAAGTGATCTTAAGAAATTATTAGCTAAGCTTAAACAAAAAACTCTGAATGCTAGAATGAAATATGATTCTACTTATGCTACTTCACCTATCTTTGTTACTAATAAGGATAATGAATTCTCTATTGATCCTGATATAATTACTTTGGTTGAATCTGATCCTTTTTATGGCTATGAATCTGAAACTGTTGTGGCACATCTTATTAAATTAAATGATATAGCCACCCTGTTCACTAATGATGAGAGAACTCGCTACTTTTATATTCTTAAAATATTTCTGTTCTCATTAAAGGGTGATTCTAAGATATGGTTTAATTCTCTTGATCCTGGTTGTGTGCGTAGTCCCCAGGATATGATTTATTACTTCTCTGCTAAATATTTCCCTGCTCATAAGAAACAAGCTGCCTTAAGGGATATATATAATTTTGTGCAAATTGAAGAAGAGAGTCTCCCACAAGCTTGGGGGAGGCTTCTCCAATTACTTAATGCTTTGCTTTATCATCCTCTTAAGAAAAATGAAATACTTGATATCTTTTATAATGGAATAACCAGTGCTTCCAGAGATTACCTGGATAGTTGTGTAGGTTCTGTTTTCTGGGAAAGAACACCGGATGAAGCTGAAATTATATTGAATAATATGTTGACAAATGAAAATAATTGGACACTTCCTGAGCCAACTCCTGAGCCTATTCCTAAACCAACTCCGAAGAAAATGGGTGTTCTATTTCTCAGTCCTGAAAATATGCAAGAGGCAAAGAAATCCATGAAAGAAAAGGGTATTAAAGCTAAAGATGTTAAGAATTTAGCTCCTATTGAAAAAATACATGGTCTTAATTTACCGCCTATTGAAGAAACACATGGACTTTATATGTAACTACCAGACCTCAAACGGTCCAATCTCTGTGCTCAGGTGTCATCACTGGATCAGTAATGCTGACACCACACAGTACTTGAAGGATTTATAACAGAGTAGCAATCACACACTTATTACATCGAGTGTCTCAAAAGAGAACTTATTACAATAAATATGGCTTAAGGCCATCTAATAACGATAACAGCGGAAGGCTTGGAAGATAAGCGAGTCCATCAACTCCAACGGCATAACTGAGTATAGGACCATGACCTAAAAGGCATCTTACTCGTCGTCTGAAAAGTCTGCAACATGAACGTTGCAGCCCGAAATGGGTCAGCACATGGAATATGCTGGCAAGGTAACACATAGAGAGCAATAAAAGAATAATGCTATATTACATGCATATTTGGCTGGTGGAAAGCTCTATGGTTACAGTTTTGCGTAAAGCCAATTTTTCCCTACTACAAAGGAATAAATTTTATTTAACTATCATGGTAGCTGTTAAACATTGAGAATGGTTGACAGCATTCTCAATCCCAATTAAGCATCATCATTAAACCCAACAAAATTAATTAGAGTAACATGATGAGATTCACATGATAATCCAAGTACTAGATACTCAAGATGTCCATAACTGGGGACACGGCTAACCATGATTAGTATATACACTCTGCAGAGGTTTGTGCACTTTTGCCCACAAGACTCGATCTCCTCCGTTGGATTTCTCGCACTACATGGTGTTTGAGAAACGGATGACCGAGGCATAGTCTTTCAGAAGCGTTTGCACCTTACGATGGGTAGACCGTACCACCTACATCCCCTACATCTGCTAGTCTACCACTATAAGAGTTCGCATGACTTAGTCAACTATGCTAGAGCCCATAGTAGCTTGTGGCTGCACACGGAAGTTTCTAGCATGAATAATCTCATGATCCCTTTGAGCTTGGGTGGCTGTCCAAAGAAAAACAGGCAATCACTGGAATACCCAGGTGCCTCAATCCACCAAGATGTGTATTTAAGTTGCCACCTTAGATAAACCATTAATTTTAACATTCTCACATCTGTCATGGATTTCACTCACCCAATCCACGTCTACTAGCACAGCATGGCATAAGAAGCAAACGTAGAAGTAACTCCCAAAGGTTTGATAATAAACAGGTAATAGGTACTACCTCACCTACTTCCTAGACCCACAATTTAATTAGATCCTAATCATGCAATGGTGTGAGGATTGATCTAATGCAATAAAATCTGGGTAGTAGGATGGTATGATCAAAGTGTTACTTGCCTTGCTGATAATCCGCAAAACCTAGCGATTCGAAGTAGCAAGCGGCGCACTCCGGGTACTCTATCCAAACAAACAAGCATACAATAAGTACTCATCTAATGCACAGGTAAAACTCGAATAAGAGATCTAACCAAATAGTTAAACTTAAGAACTCCGGTTGGCAAAAAGAACCAAATCGAACGAAGCAACGAAAGACAAACGGCAAAAGAAAAAGGCTTCGTTTACTATTCTGGATCTAGGGAAATTTTTACATAGGCAAAAACTTATTTGAGTTGGTTAAACGGAAAGAGGGTTTTGAGACGAAACTCCATGCGCTTGAATCGCCTGATTCCGACAAACGTGCAAAAGGTTAAACTAAAACGAACATCAGATCAGAAATCGCGATCAGAAAAATCGCGGATTTAATTCGAGAAAAAGAAAAACGATGAACGGGTTAACGAACGAACATTTGTTAACTGGAACTAAACGATGAACGCGTTCGGTAAAACGAACGAACGAGCGAACGCTCACTAAATAAATAAACCAGAGAAAAAAAACGATCTATTAAAAAAACGAAAACTAGGGTTTTCTAAAAAAACCGAAACGGATTTTCCTAGAAAACCGGGGCGGTGACTACCTCGGCTCGGGGCTCCGGCGGCGGCGGGTGGCGTGCGGCGACGGCCCTGGCGGTGTGGGGAGGCGGCTGCGGCGCGAGCGGCGTGCAGCAGTGGCGCTGGCGGCG
>NC_041392.1:265931690-265951179 GCF_002162155.2 Triticum dicoccoides
GTGTGGGGCTGCAGGGGGGGGGTCCGGCGGGGTTTATAAAGGGGGAGGGGAGGCAGCGACTTGGGGAAGGGGGCGGCCTCGGGAGGCGGGTCCTCCCCGGACTCGGTGGCGGCGGCGGTCGAGACTCCTGTCCCGACCCGGGCGGGAGGCGGCGGCGGCTGGCTGGGCCGGCCTGCTCAGCTGGGCCCTTGGCCCACTCGGGCGCGTGGTCTCTTTTAAAAAAACAATAACGCTGCACCTAAAAAAATTCTAGAAAAATAAATAAAATTCTAAAAATGCCAAAACAAATTTTCACCAACTAAATAAAATATTTAGAACAGGATGAACATTTTCTTGGCCCTAAATGCAATTTTTGAAAACGTGCAATTTTTCCTAAATTCAAATAAAATAGCAAATAAAACCAAAATAAAATCTTATTTGATTTTTTTATTAAATCCCCAATATTTCTTTATTTTGGGAAAGTCATTTTATTCCCTCTCTCATAATTTTTATAATAGAAATAATTGAAGATAAAATAAATAAAATCAAAAGATCCTATTTTCAAAATTTGAGACAACTCAAATATGAAAATAACGAAATGCCCAACTCTCTCCGAGGGTCCTTGAGTTGCGTGAAATTTCTAGGATCAACAAAAATTCAATAAATATGATATGCAATGATGATCTATTGTATAACATTCCAAATTGAAAATTTGGGATGTTACATTATAACCCTACATAGGTAGTAAAGGTAAATTCTCTCTATAGATATGATAAAGCTGAAATCCCATTCACCAAGTTTGCTAGCCCATCCTTAGATGAGTTTGATAAATTTATGGTTAAGCAAGAAGACTTCAATGCTTATTTTGGTAGAGAATTAAAACGCAGCGCTGATATGCTTGAACACTTGGGTGATTATATGGCTAATGTCAAAGGTGAACTTAAACTTATTAGTAAACATGCTTCTATGGTTACCACTCAAGTAGAACAAGTACTTAAAGCTCAAAATGATTTGCTCAATGAATTGAATAGAAAGAATAAGGCCTATGCTGTTAGAGTGGCTACTAGAACTGGTAAAATGACTCAGGAACCTTTGTATTGTGAAGGCCACCCTAAGAGAATTGAGCAAGATTCTCAGAGAAATAATATAGATTCACCTAGTCCTTCTAAAAGGAAGAAAAAGAAAAATGATAGGACTTTGCATGCTTCTAGTGAACCTATTGCTGAAACACCTGAGAATCCAAATGATATTTCTATTTCTGATGCTGAAACACAATCTGGTAATGAACCTGAAACTAGTGATAATGTTAATGATAATGTTCATGATGATGCTCAACCTAGCAATGATAATGATATAGAAATTGAACCTGCTGTTGATCTTGATAACCCACAATCAAAGAATCAACGTTATGATAAGGAAGACTTTGTTGCTAGAAAACATGGTAAAGAAAGAGAACCATGGGATCAAAAACCCATGCCTTTTCTTCCCAAACCATCCAAGAAAAAGGATGATGAGGATTTTGAGCGCTTTGCTGAAATGATTAGACCTATCTTTTTGCGTATGCGATTAACTGATATGCTCAAAATGAATCCTTATGCTAAGTACATGAAAGAAATTGTTACTAATAAAAGAAAGATACCGGAAGCTGAAATTTCCACCATGATTGCTAATTACACTTTCAAGGGTGGAATACCTAAGAAGTTAGGAGATCCAGGAGTACCCACTATACCATGCTCCATTAAAAGAAATTATGTTAAAACTGCTTTATGTGATCTTGGAGCCGGTGCTAGTGTTATGCCTCTCTCGTTATATCGTAGACTTGATTTGAATAAGTTGACACCGACTGAAATATCTTTGCAAATGGCTGATAAATCAACTGCTATACCTGTCGGTATTTGTGAGGATGTGCCTCTTGTGGTTGGAAACGTTACTATTTTAACGGACTTTGTTATTCTTCATATTCTAATTATTCGGGGTATTTGTGAGGATGTGGCTGTTTTGAATTTCCTCTTCCTACTGTCAAGAAGAAATATGATATTCTAATTATTGGGGATGTGCACATCCCCGTTGACGTATAGTGTTATTTGAAATTTCTCCGGTTCCGTGTTATTCAGAATGAGTCTGTTAACAAGATTTGATCAACCTTGTTAATGGATTCCTTTTGATGATCATGAGATGGATGAAGTTAGAAAGCACAACCTTCTGTGCCCTCCTTTTACTTTCTATTATTTATATTAAATAAACTAAAAATAGTATTTTTTGTTTGTTATCTGAATTATCCGTGCAATATAAAAATACCCCGAAAATAAAAGTTCTCCAAATGCCCCGAAATTTAAATATGATTTTTTCTGGAATATTTGAGAATATTTGGCACTAAGAACACAACAGGGGGCATCCACCTGGCCACAAGGGTGGAGGGCGCGCCCTACCCCCTGGGCACGCCCCCTGCCTCGTCGGCCCACGGTGGCCCTCCTCCACTTATTCCTGCACCCACACACTCCTTCTTCCTCCCACAAACAACATTATCCATCTCAAGCATGAGTTCTAGCTCATTTTGTTGCAATTTTCTATCTCCTTGCTCAAAGCACCTCTCACAAAACTGCTTTGGGGGATTATTCCCTGGCATGTGACTCCTCCATTGGTCCAATTAGTTTTTGTTCTAGTGCTTTATTCATTGCAAATTTGTGTTGCCTAGGTGGCCATGTTCTTGAGCTTGCATGTCAAATTTATGTGGTTCCAAGTAGTTTTGATGCATGCTATAGGCTCTAGGCACTTGTAGGAGTAGTTGCTATCAATTTTGTTGAGTTTGGTTCACTTTTATTTTGTAGTTACTAAAAATTTCAGAAATTTTTCAGAGGAAGAAATATGTTTAGGAAAATGTACCAAGGTGGTTCTTCAAGGAAACAAGGACCCATGCTTGCAATGCGTGATGCTGATGATGAGCCACCAAGGAACGCTCCAGTGCGGCCTTGTGAATGGCCTTCAGATGACTTCATGGACCGAGTAGGAATTAAGGAAGAATTTAACACATATTTGCGTAATGCTGATCTTGTGAGCTTCGAGGCAGAAAAGTGCCGTCAGTACCACTATCTCACTAGTTCCTTTGTGAGGAGGTTTGAATTTTCATCTTCACGCAATTCTCAAACTGTCTTGTTTGATCTCTTCATTATTTTGCTCTCTTCATAGGTAGATGCATTAATGGTAAAGATGAAGCATGTCACATGTGTGTCCCTGACCTCAGTATTCTTAGGAGTGCTGTATTAGGAGATAAATCTTATAATTTGGGAGCCATTGTTGCACGTAGGTTGCATCTTAATAGATTTAATGGAGATTTCTTTGGTGGAATTTATGAAACCCGCATAGCTAATTTTCTTGGTGTAACCATACGTGAGGATGATATTGAGTTGCCTGAAGCTTATTTGGATTATGAGGCTATGGTTTGTCATCAGTTTGTTGAGAGGAACGACCAGTTCCTCCAGTACCGACTAATCTTTGACAGACGACGCACCTATCACGTTGCTCTCCCTGCTTCTACGTTTTTTGAGTTTCAGGCAAAAGGGAGATATTTTATAACCAGAGAGGAGGCGGAAGAGTATAAGAGGAGGGCTGAGATAGCTCGCCTCCAAGCTGCAGCCCATGATGCAATGACTGATGCATCTCAGTACGACCCCAACTACAACTTTGGATATCCGCCAGGCCAACCGTGGCCATAGACCAACTTAGGCCAAAAGTCTATGCTTGGGGAGTACGTATTTCTCACCGACATTACATTCATGTTCACGCACTCATTGCTAGATGTCGGTGCTCATACTTTTTCACTGTCTTATCCATGCTAGTTTATTTCCTTTTTTTGCTTTCTTCTTGTGTGTTTAATAAACCTTAAGAAAAACAAAACAAAAAAATTTAGTTGTAGCTTTTAATTAGTTTACTTTCCATGCTTGTAGTAGTAATTAAAAAGAAAACCCAAAAAGATTTCTTGTTCTTCTTTTGCTTGTCGGGAGCTTTCCCGTGTATATAGTTTTATTTCTTTTCTTTTCTTTGGGGGTCGATAGGAGAGGATCATGATTAAATTGTTGAAGTGGCTCTTATATGCATTATTGTTGATCTGACAAAAGAGCCCATATTGGCTTGTCTTCTCCTATTTATTGAATGCTTGCAGATTCCAGCTTAGTCCAATGCACATGCACTATTATTATTATCCACATCATTCGGTCGTGCAAGTGAAAGGCAATTATGACGATATATGATGAACTGATTGAGATGGGAGAGGCTGGTATGAACTCGACCTCTCTTGTTTTTGTAAATATGATTAGTTCATCGTTCCTGATTCAGCCTATTATGAATAAACATGTTTGCGATGACAATTAGAGATTGTAGTTTCTTATGCCATGCTTAATTAGCTAGGATCTTATAATGGTTTACCTTGCGTGCCAACATGCTATTAAAATGGTTGTGATGTGGTATGATAGGGTGGTATCCTCCTCTGAATGATTTAAGTGAATTGACTTGGCACATGTTCACGCATGTAGTTGAAACAAAATCAACATAGCCTTCACGATACATATGTTCATGGTGGATTATATCCTACTCATGCTTGCACTCAATGTTCATTAACTTTAATGCATGTTCAGGGCTATTGTCGCTCTCTAGTTGGTTGCTTCCCAGTCTTTTGCTAGCCTTGACTTGTACTATGCGGTAATACTGCTTGTGCATCCAATTCCATAAACCCCAAAGTTGTTCCATATGAGTCCACCATATGTATCTATATACGGTATCTACCTGCCGTTCCAAGTAAATTTGTATGTGCCAAACTCTCAAGCTTCAAATAATTATCCTGTTTTGTATGCTCGAATCGCTCATGTATCAACTAGGGCTGTCCGTATCTTCCATGTTAGGCAGGTTATTCTCAAGAGGAGTGGACTCTGCTCCTCACTCACGAGAAAATGGCTGGTCACCGGGATGCCCAGTCCCATGCTTTATGCAAATCAAATCAAAATAATTGCAAACAAAACTCCCCCTGGGACTCTTGTTAGTTGGAGGCACTCGTTGTTTCGAGCAAGCCATGGATTGATGCTTGTTGGTGCAGGGTGAGTATAAACTTTACCATTCTGTTTGGGAACTGCCTATAATGTGTGTAGCATGGAAGATATCGCCATCTCTTGGTTGTTATGTTGACAATGAAACTATACCGCTCAAAATATTATTCATCTCTATTTCAAAACCGAGCTCTGGCACCTCTAAAAACCCTGCTTCCCTCTGCGAAGGGCCTATCTATTTTACTTTTATGCTGAGTCATCGTCCTCTAATTAAAAAGCACCCGCTGGAGAGCACCTCTGTCATTTGCATTCATTACTGATTAGTTTACATCAAGTATGACTTGACTGGATCTCTTTTACCATGAATTACAATGTCTAGTCAGTCCTTGATCTTTAAAGGTGCTCTGCGTTTATGTTTTGCGGTCTCAGAAAGGGCTAGCGAGATACCATCTTGTTATATCATATTATGATTGTTTTGAGAAAGTGTTGTCACTCGAGATTTATTATTATTGCTCGCTAGTTGATTATGCCATTGATATGAGTAAACATGAGACCTAAACGTTATTGTGAATATGGTTAGTTTATAATCTTTGCTGAAAACTTGAATGCTAGCTTACATATTTACAACAACAAGAGCAAACCGAGTTTGTAAAAGTTTTTCTTTATCACTTTTAGTTTGTCAACTGAATTGCTTGAGGACAAGCAAAGGTTTAAGCTTGGGGGAGTTGATACGTCTCCGTCGTCTCTACTTTTCCAAACACTTTTCCCCTCGTTTTGGACTCTAACTTGCATGATTTGAATGGAACTAACCCGGACTGACGCTGTTTTCAGCAGAATTGCCATGGTGTTATTTATGTGCAGAAACAAAAGTTCTCGGAATGACCTGAAACTTCAGGGAGATTATTTTTGGAAATAATAAAAAATACTGGCAAAAGATCAAGACCAGGGGGCCCACACCCTAGCCATGAGGGTGGGGGCGCACCTGCCCCCCTGGGCCTGCCCCCCTACCTCGTGGGTCCCCTGGAGCTCCTTTGTAATGCCCCGAGACCGTTGCGCCAGGTGTCTTCTAGTTATTTGCTATTGTTGTCTTGTCATTTGCTTGCGTGTTGCATCTTGCCATGTCATCATCCGCATTGCATCATCATGTTTTCAAAACTTGCATCCGTCCGGTTTCCCCAGTTCTTTCCGTTGTCCATTCTGAGCCAAGACACACTCGCACGCGCCCGCGGCATGTCCAAAATATTATTTTATAAGTGACCGGAAAATGTTCTTGAAATGGGATGAAAGTTGGCGTGTGGAGTTGTTATGTTGTCAGTAGACCGCCTGCCAAGTTTCATCGCATTCAGAGTTCGTTTGATGCCCCAACGTATAACTATAGCGGGGCGGTGACGTTGCTAGTCTAACGTTGGACGTTTTCGGTCTCCGAAAACTGCTGCCGGGCCCTCTCTGTCTTCTCTCCTCTCAGCCTCGCCACAGCCCACCTAGTCCATCCACCTACCCCTCTTCGCGTCCGGAGCCGTCCGGTGCGATCGCACGGTCCGAAAACCCCTCTTTGCACAGTGCACCGACCCCTCACGTGCGCGTCCGGAACTTCCCCGGACCCGACCCGGGCAGTCGTCACCGTTGGATCCGGATCATCCCCAAACATCTACAAAACATCACCGTTTTCTTATTTGGACTCCCTAGCTATTTTATTCGCGATCGTCCGATTGTGATCGGAGGGACGAGATAGTCCCTAACCTACTCCGCAGGCCTATATATAAACTTGTCCAACCCTAATCTTTAGGAGGTTTGTCCCATCAGTCTCATCCCGCCGCCAGCCATCCACCCACTCGCCTCCCACCTTGGGATCCTCCCAGATCCCTCCTGGGCCATCCACCGTCTCCCCTCGATCCATCCACCCAACCGCACCGCAGCCAGCCGCCTTGCGGCGCCCTATCCCTCGAGCTCCAACGGGAACCGCGCCACCAGGACCCCACGGCCTCAAGACCCTCGCGACCCCGCCGCCTCCCATGTACGTCGCCGGCTACCACCACCAGTAGCAAGCAGAGCCACCGAAGCTCCTTCCTCCACCCTCTTCTACTCCGAGCTCCTCCTTCTCGATCTGCTGCTCTCGAGCGCAACCAATTCATCCGCGACCCCGAGCTCCTCCGTGGCCCGAGCCCCTCCAACAAGCATCGACTCCTCTTGCTGCTGCCTCTACTCCGACGACCACGCTGCCAAACTAGCATATGAGCACTATCCCCGTCCTCCTCCTCCTCCCCTCGTTCCCTTCGACTCTTCCCCCTCAAGTTCTGTTGAACCAGTCGCTGTTTCTTCTGCAGAGCCCGCGCCATGGCTGTCCTCTTCTTCGGGTCAAGGTGCCGGCTGCCGGATTCGATCCCTCTCGGCAACCTCTCCGTCCTGGCCTCCTCCGACGCACCGGCAAGCGTGACACAGAGCACCGCAGGTCGCCTCGCGCGCCAAGTTCGCCTTCGCCGTTTCCCTGCATCGCTGCTGCCGCCTTCTGCTGCAGGAGGTCGCCCCGTCGTGGCCTTGTGGCATGTCCTGCAGCTTGGGGATCTGATCTGTGCCTCTCCTAGCCGGATCTGGCCTCAGGCGACTCCCCAGGCTCCATCCCGTCCCCGCGTCCCCTTCGGAATCTACGTAGTGCCGTCCTTGCCTTCGTCCGCTTGAACCGCCGGCGAGCTTTTGCTCTGTCTCTGTTGAGCGGGAGGGACAATGCTCGTGCTGCTCCTGTCGTGCGCCTGGTGGGCCACCCACCGGCCTTGTCAGGCCCAGCATCGCCAGTTGGCCCAATGTGAGCAACTCCCTGGCCTTTCCTATGTTGGGCTAGACAGATCCGGCCCATTTAGTATTTTGTCCCTCGGGACGAATTTAGCTATTAATCCAGTGTTTTTCCTGTTTTGCAGAAAACCCGCCAAGCTTCATGCATTTAATAACTCACAAACTGTGCATCGGATTAAAAAGATCTATGTATGTAAAATGCTTAGTTTTTCATCTAGTTTCATAATATTTCTTTTTTATCCATGTTTAAAATGTTTAAACTGTTGTTTGCATTTATTTGCTTAATTGCTATGTTAAAATGCTTTAATTCATAACTTAATAACCGTAGCTCCATTTTAAATAAACTTTATATGTAAATGGGGTGGAAAAATGCCTAGTTTAACATGGTGGCTTTACTTTGCGTGTTTAACAACTCTAAAATATGGTTTAGGGCAGAACAGTACCAAACCTAAAAAATGCACATGAGGAGTTTCCGGACTTGTTGTTTGTTGTTCTGGCCTCATTTAAACTTGCCTAGATGGGTAGTTTTGTTGTGTTTCACCTTGCCATGTCAATAAACATTTAATATTGTTGGGTACATAAACGAGATCGAACTAAATAACTTGAATGTGGTGTTCCGTCAATATGAAATTCGTTGCATATTGAGCTCCACTTAATTTGTAGTATTGTTTGTGCACTTTGCCATGCCATGCCTCATTAATCCGGACATGCATCATACTTGGTTGTGCATCATGCCATGCTTATGTGGTGGTTGTTTACTATGTTGTTTGCTTCTTTCCGGTGTTGCTTCTTCGGGTTGGTTCTGATAACGTCGCGTTTGTGAGGATCCGTTTGACTACGTCCGGTTCTCTTCTTCATGGACTCGTTCTTCTTCCTTGCGGGATCTCAGGCAAGATGACCATACCCTCGAAATCAGTTCTATCTTTGCTTGCTAGTTTGTCACGCCCTCGATGCGGCTATATCTCCCACATGTCGAAGCACGACTTAGAGGCATAACCGCATTGAAAGCAATGTCGCAAATGAGGTAATCTTCACACAACCCATGTAATATAATTAAAGGGGAAAGGATACATAGCTGGCTTACAATCGCCACTTCACACAAATACATGAATAAAGCATTACATCATCCAAATACAATCAAGGCCCTACTACGGAACCAAAATAAAAGAAGACTACCCCAAATGCTACACAGATCCCCGATCGACCCCAACTGGGCTCCACTACTGATCAACTAGAACGGAACAACACAAAGGACAGGATCTTCATCGAGCTCCTCCTTGAGCTTGGTTGTGTCATCGGCATGGTATCATCGGCACCTGCAAACTGGTTTTGGAAGTATCTGTGAGTCACGGGGACTAAGCAATCTCACACCCTCGCGATCAAGACTATTTAAGCTTATAGGTAAGGCAAAGGTATGAGGTGGAGCTGCAGCAAGCGACTAGCATATATGGTCGCTAACATACGCAAATGAGAGTGAGAAGAGAAAGCAAAGCACGTTCGAGAAAGTATGATCAAGAAGTGATCCTAAAACAACCTACGTCAAGCATAACTCCAACACCGTGTTCACTTACCGGACTCCACCGGAAAGAGACCATCACGATTACACACGCGGTTGATGTATTTTAATTAAGGTCAACTTCAGGTTTTCTACAACCGGACATTAACAAATTCCCATCTGCCCATAACCACGGGCACGGCTTTCGAAAGTTCAAATCCCTGCAGGGGTGTCCCAACTTATCCCATGACAAGCTCTCACGGTCAACGAAGGATATACCTTCTCCCAAGACAATCCGATCAGGCTCGGCATCCAGGTTACAAGACATTTCGACAATAGTAAAACAAATCCAGCAACACTGCCCGAATGTGCCGACAAATCCCGATAGGAGCTGCACATATCTCGTTCTCAGGGCACACTCAGATGAGTGCTCCATACAACTAAAACAAAACCTCGAGTTTCCCCGAGGGGGCGCTGCACAGGACTCTAGTTTGGACCAACACTCAGAGAAGCACTGGCCCGGGGGGGTTTAAATAAGATGACCCTCGGGCTGGCCGACCCAAGGGAAAGAAAAAGGCTACGTGGCAAATGGTAAAACCAATGTTGGGCATTGCTGGAGGAGTTTTAAACAAGGCGAACTGTCAAGGGGTTCCCATTATAGCCCAACCGCGTGAGGAACGCATAAATCCGAGAACATAACACCGATATGACGGAAGCTAGGGCGGCAGGAGTGGAACAAAACACCAGGCATAAGGCCGAGCCTTCCACCCTTTACCAAGTATATAGATGCATTAACTAAATAAGATATATTGTGATATCACAACAAGTAAACATGTTCCAACAAGGAACAACAATTCCATGTTCCAACAAGGAACAAACTTCAATCTTCACCTGCAATTAACAACACTATAAGAGGGGCTGAGCAAAGCGATAACATAGCCAAACAACGGTTTGCTAGGACAAGGTGGGTTACAGGCTTGGTTCAACAATATGGGAGGCATGATCAGCAAATGGTAGGTATCGCAGCATAGGCATAGCAAAAGAGCGAGCATCTAGCAAGCACAAATAGAAGTGATTTCGAGAGTATGATCATCTTGCCTGAAATCCCGCAAGGAAGAAGAACGAGTCCATGAAGAAGACAAATGGACGTAGCCGAATGAATCCTCACAACACGACGTTACCGGAACCAACCCGAAGAAGCAAACACCGGAAAGAAGCACACAACATAGTAAACAACCCTCACATAATCATGGCATGATGCACAAACAAGTATGATGCATGTCCGGTTTAATGAAGCATGGCATGGCAAAGTGCACAAACAACACTACAAGTTAAGTGGAGCTCAATATGCAATGAGTTGCATATTGATGGAACACCACATCAATTATTTAGTTCTCTCTCATTTATGTACCCCAACAATATTAAATGTTGTTAAACATGGCAAGATGGTGAAGCAAAGTAAAACTACCTATCTAGTCAAGGTTAAAGAGGCCGGAAGCAACGAACAACAAATCCGGAAACTCCTCATATGCATATATTAGGGTTGGTACTGTTCTGCCCTAGACATAATTTTAGAGTTAATAAACATGTAAAGTAAAGCCACCATGTTAAACTAGGCATTTTACTACCCCATTTACATATAAAGATTATTAAATTCTGAGTTACGGTTATTTAGTTATGAATTAAATCATTTTAGCAAGTTATTTAAGCAAATTTAAACAAACTTCATTTTAAGCATTTTAAACATGGATGAAAATGACATATTATGAAACTACACAAAATTCTAAGCAACTTTCATATATAAAACATTTTAATCCGATGCACGGTTGGTGAGTTATGAAATGCATGAACTAGAGGGAATAATCTGTAAAACAGCAGTTTTCTGGAAAATAGCTAAAATCGCAGATGCAAAAAAAACATACATAGGCCAGATCTGAAGCTTGTTGGGCCAGCAGAGAGAAGAAAGAATAAAAAAACAAGGTCGCGCTGGGGCCTCACCATGGGCTTCGACCCAGATCTGTGGAGGAGGCGGCCTGGCAGGGCACGCTGGGCCTGGAGGCGCGATCAACGCGAGCGCGCTGGGCCTTGGGGAGGCTCGCTCGGCCGACGTGGTGGAGCGGTTCCACCCTGGATGCGAACAAGCGGCATGAGGTCAACGTGGGGGGGGGGGACACCCGTTCTTCCGCACTTGCTCATGGCGTGGCCGGACAGGGACAACGACGGCGGCCTGGGACTTGCTTCGGTGGGGCTAGCAGGTCGGGAGGCGCGGGGAGGAACCGGGAACGACGGAGAGGGCCCAGACTCGATGGATCTGACCAGGTATTAGACTTGGCGCTCGAGACGGACAGGAGGGCGTCATCCTCGTCAGGAACCAGTGAAGACGACGGCGACAGGGACTGCGGCAGGCGACAACGCAGCTTGGGCGGCGGAGCTCGTCGCGGAGGGGCGGTGCGGCGGTTCGTGGTGGTCACCGCGCAGGAGCGGGACGAGGCGCGTCCCTCATCTCCTGGACGAAGCAGAGGAGGAGGCGCAGACGGGACGACGCTCGGCAGGAGGCAAGGTAGCAGGCCGGCGTGGAAGAAACTCAGGCGGCCATGGCGTCTGTTGGCGACGAACACTGCGGGAGTTGGCGCGGAGTCTTGGGTGTCCGGCTCCACCGGGCCGAGACGAGGCAAGGATGGCGCCATGGATGTGGGTGGTGGTGCTGCTCCTTCCGGCAAGGTCCAGTAAGAAACGGCGCGAACGGGAGGCTGTAGGGAGTCGGGGATGCTGCTGCTTGCTGGCGTCGGGATTCCCTGGAGAAGAACGAGAGAGAGAAAAGTTCAGAGAGACAAAGAAAGAACTAGTGGGAGGGAGAGACCACGGGAAGGAGAGGGACGGCGCTCATCTGCTGGCCGCGGGCGCGGTGCTCGGGGAGGAGCTCGATGCGGCTGCGGGCTGGCTCCTCGGCCAGGAGGAGGGAGGAGTCGAGGGAGACAGTTGGGTGGATGGGCAAAACGAGGTGGATCTGGGAAGATCCCAAGGGGAATGGTGAGTGGGTGGCGGCGGCGGCTGCGGGAATGGATGGGACATGCGCCTAAAAACTAGGGTTAGACCGAATATATAGCCAGTTGAAATAGGTTAGGGGCTATCTGGAGACTCCGATCAAAATCGAACGGTCAAGAAAATAAATAGGTAGGGAGCCCAATAAACAAAACGGAGATGTTTTGTAGATGTTAGTGGATGATCCGGACCCGTTGGTGACGACTGTCCGGGTCGGGTTCGGGTAAGTTTTTCGGACACGCGCGCGAGGGGGTTTGATGCACTGAGCAGAGAGGGTTTCGGACCGTGCGATCACATCGGACAACTCCAGAAGCGAAGAGGGGAAGGAGGATGGACTAGGTGGGTTGTGGCGAGACTACGAGGGGGAGAAGAGAGAGAGGCCCGGCATCTGTTTCCGGAGACCGAAAACGTCCAACGTTAGACCGGCTATATTGCCGCTATAGTTAATCGTTGGGGCGTCAAACGAACTCCGAACGCGATGAAACTTGACAGGCGGTCTATCTACACTATAATAAGACCACATGTCAACTCTCATCCCATTCCGAGAACATTTTCCGGCCACTTATAAAATAATATTTTAGACATGCCGCGGGCGCGTGCAAGTGTGTCTGGACTCAGAACAGACAACGGACGGAACGAGGATGCAAGTTTTGAAAACATGATGATGCAAAGCGGATGATGACATGGCAAGATGCAACACGCAAGCAAAAGACAAGGCAACAACAGCGAATAACTGGAGGACACCTGGCACATCGGTCTCGGGGCGTTACAACACTCCACCACTACGAGAGGATCTCGTCCCGAGATCTAGAATGGCACCGGAGGGAAACGAAAGAGGAGAGAAGAGGTAAAACTAAATTGCTTCTTTGACAAACGAGTGAAACCAGAGAACCTTGAAAAGGTTAAGCCATTTCGAGAAAAGAATACAGCTGAGATGAACGAAGTTGATAACTCTCCGTTAGAAAAGAGGAACAAGGAAAATCAAATTCGGACAACACTCCGGTTGAGAAGTGATAAGCAACTTGATAAGATGAAAAGAACTTGAGTAGAGGACACAACACTCCGGATAAAAGGATAAGCATGAAAAGATCATGATTTTTACAATTTGAGATGATGACTGAAAAGAGCAATATCACCAAGCCTCCGGAAGAAATGAAAGAGTGGATTGGAAAGAACAAAGGGAAACAAGATCTTGGGAGAACATGCTAACAGCAATGTTAGAATTGAGTAGTTGAATTAACACAACAAAAGAACAAAGTTGTAGTGGGCTTACGGAGAAACATCTCAAAATTTATGAGGAGACAATTATGCCACTAGCAGAACCAATAGATTTGGATTGATATTAACAAGGAGACGATTAAACTTATTTCACCGAGAGGATAAATGAAGAAATTGGATCATTTATGAGCACCATAATTAGCAACAATCCTTAGGGAAAGCTTTGGTGAAATATAATCCAAGATAACTTCAATGAAGAGGTTGATGGATTGAGAAGAGCTCATGCTCGAAGGACTTGATGGGTTTAAACTATCTCATACTTGACAACTTGCGAATCATGAAACATGAAGGGACATTGTCAAGAAAGACATAACACTATCTCAAAAGATAAGGGGGAACAATTGCACTCCGGATTGCAAGATGAAGAATGCTTGAGCTCCTTAGAAAAGAATCTTGATGAAAACTTCGAGATGGAATTAAATCCTTGGTGAACCATCATGTAGAGCCTCCATGAAGAATTCCGGTAAACAAAAGAATGATCAAAACGAAAGAAAGAGAAGTTGAAAATACAAGGTGAAACCTTGCGATGATTTAGATGGAGCTTCGTGGTGATATAATTGCGAGAGCTTGGATCTTCGGGAAAAGAAAGATGAGCACTTGAAACCAAGAATTTAATCATCGTGAACAAACTCCGGGAGAAAAGATTAACATATGGAAGAAACAAGAATAAGAATTACATTATGCTTAACCTTCACCAATTTAACTGGTGACAAACAATGGATTTGGCACACTACTTATTCCCGTAGCAAGGATTAAGAGAGATATAGCATAAACTTGGGAAGGTCTTCAATGAACCGCTGGTAGGATTGAAACAACGAATGAATTGATGTGATAACGAATGACGAGAACTCTTGAACGAACCACCGTAAGAATTAAAATGAACGATGAGAAGATAAAGAAAACACTGGGAAGAATTAGCAAATGAATGAAGATGCTTGAGAGAATTTAGACCCATGAGAACGAAAAGATTACGAGTTGATTAGAGAATCCTTGATTTAGACACCGCTATGATTTAGAGTTTGAGAGCTGAAAACTGAGAATGAACAAGTCTTCTGAAATGATGGGCTCCGGATAATCGAACTGAAAATACCCTTGAATATCTTCTGATGGGTGAAAAGGATTCTCACAATCGAAAATAATTATGAGAGGATGGCAACAAGCTAGCACCATGAATCTTGAAGAGAATGGAGCAAGATTAAAGAGAAACTCTTCTTCGGTCTTCAATATCTGAGAATGACGACGAGAAACACCACCAATAATTGTAGAGACACTCCGGAAGAATCAAACGCGAAGAGATTGAGCCAACGATGAAAAGAATTCGACAGATGTTGGAGAAAACATAAGACTTATGATAATTCATTCTTACGTCAAACTTCAAAAAGAAATTTGAGGATAGCTCCGGAAAAAATAAGAAGAGTCAGGTAAGATCCTGGGAAAAGACCTGTGGGTTAGGGCCCACTCAAAAGAAACACCATTGAAATGATTTAAAAGAGAGATTGCACCGGTTGAATTAAATGACTTTACTGAGATAACATCCTCGAAAGAGCTTGATTGAATGCAGAGTGGAAACACCAATCTTCGAGATACCTTGAGCACTCCGGAACAATTAAATAGCGAGAAGTGAATGAATATGAGGTGCACCGGCATGAGAAGGTATTTGAAACGAGGAAAAAGGGATATGATATCAACACTCAAAGCTTGATTTGAAACCACCGGAGATGAAAAGAACGAAGAATGATGAACTTGAAGAGCATCTTCATGAGAAACACCGGGTAAGAACATTGAAGGAAAAGAATGGAGAGGCTTCACATGAATAAGATGGACACTTGATTACGAAATTTGAGTCCTTGAAGAAAAAAAAAGGGGTGGGTGGGCGGGAAAAACAAAGGCAACTTGGGAAGGATGAAACAACAACGTTGAGAAGAACTGATACTTGATCTTGCGAATGTTGACGTGATCGGATCCACTTGAGGAGAGACACACCGGTTGACAAGAACTTGAAAAGATAAACTCAGAGATCGAGTGGCTTAGTATTCACATAGAGGTATGAGAACACCACTTAGGAAAAGGTATGAAGTCAACATTTGACTTCAAAGCAACTCGAATACCACAACTCAAAACAAAACAAAAGGTTGGCTTGCAGAATAAGCCGGAACAAACATATGATAGAGATTTCGTCCGAAGTTTTCGTGGTGGGGCCTACACGGGCTCGATCATACATCACCATCATGTACAAGGCAGTGCAC
The DNA here is from genome assembly GCF_002162155.2 of Triticum dicoccoides. NCBI lineage: Eukaryota > Viridiplantae > Streptophyta > Magnoliopsida > Poales > Poaceae > Triticum > Triticum dicoccoides. The sequence goes on from NC_041392.1 coordinate 265,947,554, forward strand.
ATGACATACAAAGCATCCCCGAGTCGGCATAGCCAAGGACTCTTTAAGACACAACGAGACCACTGTAAAACCGACCGTGAATAGGCGGACCACTAGACTTCGAACCCCAATTTCATATCATACATCTATCGGAAAGATATCCTAAGAGCTACTTGAATTCCCACTTATAAACTCCCAAAATTTTCTCAGTTATGCAATCAGGTGTTGGGGATACAGGGGAAGCATAATATCTCACCCAAAACTAGCAAACCCTACATCCAGCTGTATCCATCCTTCAACACATAACCAAGAAACCTTCGGAAATCATCTACCTCAACCTTCGAAAAGCATCCGTTATACAAGTTATGGAAATACTCCCGAACTCCCACCCCAGTACTGGGTGGCGTCGTGGTTATCTCACCAATGAACTGCATAAAAGAGATTTTTGATATCGGCAAAACTAATCTTAGGTATTCCAGAACTGCAACGATAAAATTATGACGACAACACCTCGGAGCTCAACTCACCAACGAACTGCATAAAAGAGATTTTCAATATCGGCAAAACTAATCTTAGGTATTCCAGAACTGCAACGATAAAATTATGACGACAACACCTTGGAGCTCAACTCCCTGGGACACTTCCACAAAACCCCTGACAGGAGGCACCAAGACAATGTTCTCGTCACAAAACCATCGGAACAATTCCAAGATACCCGCGTGATCCTAATTTTTTTTTGTGAAATTTGAGAAGAGAAGAGTCAAAACTCTACGTCAGGATGCCTTACCAGAGCGATGTGGAGACTGGGGAGTAAAAAGAATTCGTAAACTCTCCGATATATAATTCCTAAATGACTCAAAACATTTTTATAGACACAACTCGGCCGCTAAAAACGATCAAGCAATGGGGCTCCTAAGGTCGGGGAAGGCTCTGATTACCAAATTGTCACGCCCTCGATGCGACTATATCTCCCACGTGTCGAAGCATGACTTAGAGGCATAACCGCATTAAAAGCAATGTCGCAAATGATGTAATCTTCACACAACCCATGTAATATAATTAAAGGGGAAAGGATACATAGCTGGCTTACAATCGCCACTTCACACAAATACATGAATAAAGCATTACATCATCCAAATACAATCAAGGCTCGACTACGGAACCAAAATAAAAGAAGACTACCACAAATGCTACACAGATCCCCGATCGACCCCAACTGGGCTCCACTACTGATCAACTAGAACGGAACAACACAAAGGACAAGATCTTCATCGAGCTCCTCCTTGATCTTGGTTGTGTCATCAGCACGGTATCATCGGCACCTGCAAACTGGTTTTGGAAGTATCTGTGAGTCACGGGGACTCATCAATCTAACACCCTCGCGATCAAGACTATTTAAGCTTATAGGTAAGGCAAAGGTATGAGGTGGAGCTGCAGCAAGCGACTAGCATATATGGTGGCTAACATACGCAAATGAGAGCGAGAAGAGAAAGCAAAGCACGTTCGAGAAAGTATGATCAAGAAGTGATCCTAAAACAACCTACGTCAAGCATAACTCCAACACCGTGTTCACTTCCCGGACTCCGCCGGAAAGAGACCATCACGGTTACACACGCGGTTGATGTATTTTAATTAAGGTCAACTTCAGGTTTTCTACAACCGGACATTAACAAATTCCCATCTGCCCATAACCGTGGGCACAACTTTCGAAAGTTCAAATCCCTGTAGGGGTGTCCCAACTTAGCCCATGACAAGCTCTCATGGTCAACGAAGGATATACCTTCTCCCAAGACAATCCGATCAGGCTCGGCATCCAGGTTACAAGACATTTCGACAACGGTAAAACAAATCCAGCAACACCGCCCGAATGTGCCGACAAATCCCGATAGGAGCTGCACATATCTTGTTCTCAGGGCACACTCATATGAGCGCTCCATATAGCTAAAACCAAACCTCGAGTTTCCCCGAGGGGGCGCTGCACAGGACTCTAGTTTGGACCAACACTCAGAGGAGCACTGGCCCGGGGGGGGGTTTAAATAAGATGACCCTCGGGCTGGCCGACCCAAGGGAAAGAAAAAGGCTAGGTGGCAAATGGTAAAACCAATGTTGGCAATTGCTGGAGGAGTTTTAAACAAGGCGAACTATCAAGGGGTTCCCATTATAGCCCAACCGCATGAGGAACGCAAAAATCCGGGAACATAACACCGATATGACAGAAACTAGGGTGGCAAGAGTGGAACAAAACACCAGGCATAAGGCCGAGTCTTCCACCCTTTACCAAGTATATAGATGCATTAATTAAATAAGATATATTGTGATATCCCAACAAGTAAACATGTTCCAACAAGGAACAACATCTCCATGTTCCAACAAGGAACAAACTTCAATCTTCACCTGCAACTAACAACGCTATAAGAGGGGCTGGGCAAAGCGGTAACATAGCCAAACAACGGTTTGCTAGGACAAGGTGGGTTAGAGGCTTGGTTCAACAATATGGGAGGCATGATCAGCAACTGGTAGGTATCGCAGCATAGGCATAGCAAAAGAGCGAGCATCTAGCAAGCAAAGATAGAAGTGATTTCGAGGGTATGATCATCTTGCCTGAAATCCTGCAAGGAAGAAGAACGAGTCCATGAAGAAGACAAATGGACGTAGCCGAATGAATCCTCACAACACGACGTTACCGGGACCAACCCAAAGAAGCAAACACCGGAAAGAAGCACACAACATAGTAAACAACCCTCACATAATCATGGCATGATGCACAAACAAGTATGATGCATGTCCGGTTTAATGAAGCATGGCATGGCAAAGTGCACAAACAACACTACAAGTTAAGTGGAGCTCAATATGCAACGATGCATATTGACGGAACACAAAATCAATTATTTAGTTCTCTCTCATTTATGTACCCCAACAATATTAAATGTTGTTAAACATGGCAAGAGGTTGAAGCAAAGTAAAACTACCTATCTAGTCAAGGTTAAAGGAGGCCGGAAGCAACGAACAACAAATCCGGAAACTCCTCATATGCATATATTAGGTTTGGTACTGTTCTGCCCTAGACATAAATTTAGAGTTAATAAACATGCAAAGTAAAGCCACCATGTTAAACTAGGCATTTTACTACCCCATTTACATATAAAGATTATTAAACTCTGAGTTACGGTTATTTAGTTATGAATTAAATCATTTTAGCAAGTTATTTAAGCAAATTTAAACAAACTTCATTTTAAGCATTTTAAACATGGATGAAAATGACATATTATGAAACTACACAAAATTCTAAGCAACTTTCATATATAAAACATTTTAATCCGATGCACGGTTGGTGAGTTATGAAATGCATGAACTAGAGGGAATAATCTGTAAAACAACAGTTTTCTGGAAAATAGCTAAAATCGCAGATGCAAAAAAAACATACATAGGCCGAATCTGAAGCATGTTGGGCCAGCAGAGAGAAGAAAGAAAAAAACCAAGGTCGCGCTGGGGCCTCACCATGGGCTTCGGCCCAGATCTGTGGAGGAGGCGGTCTGGCAGGGCACGCTGGGCCTGGAGGCGCGATCAACGAGAGCGCGCTGGGCCTTGGGGAGGCTCGCTCGGCCGACGTGGTGGAGCGGTTCCACGCTGGATGCGAACAAGCGGCA
>NC_041392.1:265951606-265991941 GCF_002162155.2 Triticum dicoccoides
CCGCACTTGCTCATGGCGTGGCCGGACAGGGACAACGACGGCGGCATGGGACTTGCTTCGGCAGGGCTAGCAGGTCGGGAGGCGCAGGGAGGAACCCGGAACGGCGAAGAGGGCCCAGACTCGATGGATCTGGCCAGGGATTAGACTTGGCGCTCGAGACGGACAGGAGGGCGTCATCCTCGTCAGGAACCATTGAAGACGACGGCGACAGGGACTGCGGCAGGCGACGACGCAGCTTGGGCGGCGGAGCTCGTCACGGAGGGGCAGCGCGGCGGTTCGTGGTGGTCACCGCACAGGAGCGGGACGAGGCGCGTCCCTCATCTCCTGGACGAAGCAGAGGAGGAGGCGCAGACGGGACGGCGCTCGGCAGGAGGCAAGGTAGTAGGCCGGCGTGGAAGAAACTCGGGCGGCCATGGCGTCTGTTGGCGACGAACACTGCGGGAGTTGGCGCGGGGTCTTGGGTGTCCGGCTCCACCGGGCCGAGACGAGGCAAGGATGGCGCCATGGATGTGGGTGGTGGTGCTGCTCCTTCCGGCAAGGTCCAGCAAGAAACGGCGCGGACGGGAGGCTGTAGGGAGTCGGGGATGCGGGAGCTGCTCCTTGTTGGCGTCGGGATTCCCTGGAGAAGAACGAGAGAGAGAAAAGTTCAGAGAGAGACAGAGAAAGAACCAGAGGGAGGGAGAGACCACGGGAAGGAGATGGAAGGCGCTCATCTGCTGGCCGCGGGCGCGGTGCTCGGGGAGGAGCTCGATGCGGCTGCGGGCTGGCTCTTCGGCCAGGAGGAGGGAGGAGTCGAGGGGAGCCAGTTGGGTGGATGGGCAAAACGAGGTGGATCTGGGAAGACCCCGAGGGGAATGGTGAGTGGGTGGCGGCGGCGGCTGCGGGAATGGATGGGACATGCGCCTAAAAACTAGGGTTAGACCGAATATATAGCCAATTGAAATAGGTTAGGGGCTATCTGGAGCCTCCGATCAAAATCGAACGGTCAAGAAAATAAATAGGTAGGGAGCCCAATAAACAAAACGGAGATGTTTTGTAGATGTTAGGGGATGATCCGGACCCGTTGGTGACAACTGTCCGGGTCGGGTTCGGGTAAGTTTTTCGGACACGCGCGCGAGGGGGTTTGATGGACTGAGCAGAGAGGGTTTCAGACCGTGCGATCACATCGGACAACTCTAGAAGCGAAGAGGGGAAGGAGGATGGACTAGGTGGGTTGTGGCGAGACTGCGAGGGGGAGAAGAGAGAGAGGCCCGGCATCTGTTTCCAGAGACCGAAAACGTCCGATGTTAGACCGGCTATATTGCCGCTATAGTTAATCGTTGGGGCGTCAAACGAACTCCGAACGCGATGAAACTTGATAGGCGGTCTATCTACACTATAATAAGACCACACGTCAACTCTCATCCCATTCCGAGAACATTTTCCGGCCACTTATAAAATAATATTTCGGACTTGCCGCGGGCGTGTGCAAGTGTGTCTGGACTCAGAACGGACAACAGACGGAACGAGGAGACCGGGACGGATGCAAGTTTTGAAAACATGATGATGCAAAGCGGATGATGACATGGCAAGATGCAACACACAAGCAAAAGACAAGGCAACAACAGCGAATAACTGGAGGACACCTGGCACATCGGTCTCGAGGCGTTACATAGTTGCTCGCTCTATTTGCTATGTCGCGATACCTACCACTTGCTATATCATGCCTCCCATATTGCCATGTCAATCCTCTAACCCACCTTGCCCTAGCAAACCGTTGTTTGACTATGTTACCGCTTTGCTTAGCCCCTCTTATAGCGTTGCTAGTTGCAGGTGAAGATGGAGTTTGTTCCATGTTGGAACATGGATATGTTGGGATATCACAATATATCTTATTTAATTAATGCATCTATATACTTGGTAAAGGGTGGAAGGTTCGGCCTTATGCCTGGTGTTTTGTTCCACTCTTGCCGCCCTAGTTTTCGTCATACCGGTGTTATGTTCCTTGACTTTGCGTTCCTTACACGGTTGGGTGTTATGGGGACCCCTTGACAGTTCACTTTGAATAAAACTCTTCCAGCAAGGCCCAACCTTGGTTTTACCATTTTCCTCACCACCACCTACTTTTCCCTTGGGAGTCGCTCTCCCGAGGGTCATCTTTATTTTAAACCCCCCGGGCCAGTGCTTCTCTAAGTGTTGGTCTGAACCGAGCCGCCTGCGGGGCCATCTCGGGAAAACTCGAGGTCTAGTTTTACTCGTAGCCTGTCTCATCCGGTGTTGCCCTGAGAACGAAATACGTGCGACTCCCTATCAGGATTGTCGGCACATCGGGTGGCTTTGCTGGTCTTGTTTTACCATTGTCGAAATGTCTTGTAACCGGGATTCCGAGTCTGATCGGGTCTTCCTGGGAGAAGGAATATCCTTCATTGACCATGAGAGCTTGTGATGGGCTAAGTTGGGACACCCCTGCAGGGTTTGAAGTTTCGAAAGCCGTGCCCACGGTTATGGGCAAACGGGAATTTGTTAATGTATGGTTGTAGAAAACCTGAAGCTAAACTTAATTAAAATGCATCAACCGCGTGTGTAGCCGTAATGGTCTCTTTCCGGCGGAGTCCGGGAAGTGAACACGGTTCTTGGGTTATGTTTGTGCGTAAGTAGTTTCAGGATCACTTCTTGATCACTTCTAGTTCACGACCGTTGCATTGCTTCTCTTCTTGCTCTTATTTGCGTATGTTAGCCACCATATATGCTTAGTGCTTGCTGCAGCTCCACCTCACTACCTTTTACTACCCCTTTATGCTTAAATAGTCTTGATCGCGAGGGTGTGAGATTGCTGAGTCCCAGTGACTCGCAGTTTACTTCCAAAACCAGTTGCAGGTGCCGTTGATACTAGTGCAGGTGACGCAACCCAGCTCAAGTGGGAGCTCGATGAAGATCGTGTTCGTCGTGTTGTTTCGTTTCCTTTTGATTAGTAGTGGAGCCGAGTTGGGGCGATCGGGGATCCATTGCATTAGGGGTTGTCTTTATTTTGGTTCCGTAGTCGGACCTTGATTGTATTCTGGATGATGTAATGCTATATTTATGTATTGTGTGAAGTGGCGATTGTAAGCCAACCCTCAATCCCTTTCTTGTTCAGTACATGGGATGTGTAAAGATTACCCCTCTTGCGACATGCCCACTATGCGGTTATGCCTCTAAGTCATGCCCCGATACGTGGGAGATATAGCCGCATCGTGGGTCTTACATCCTCCGACCTCAACTCCAACTCTATATATTCGTGTTCGGAGAGAAAAAAATTAGAGAGAAAGATTCATCGCGTTTTACGATATGGAGCCGCCGCCAAGCCCTAAACTCTCTCGGGAGGGCTGATCTGGAGTCCGTTCGGGGCTCCGGAGAGGGGAATCCATCGCCATCGTCAACATCAACCATCCTCCATCACCAATTTCATGATGCTCACCGCCGTGCGTGAGTAATTCCATCGTGGGCTTGCTGGACGGTGATGGGTTGGATGAGATTTATCATGTTATCGAGTTAGTTTTGTTAGGGTTTGATCCCTAGTATCCACTATGTTCTGAGATTGATGTTGCTATGACTTTGCTATGCTTAATTCTTGTCACTAGGGCCCGAGTGCCATGATTTCAAATCTGAACCTATTATGTTTTCATGAATATATGTGAGTTCTTGATCCTATCTTGCAAGTCTATAGTCACCTACTATGTGTTATGATCCGGCAACCGCGAAGTGACAATAATCGGGACCACTCCCGGTGATGACCTTAGTTTGAGGAGTTCATGTATTCACTATGTGTTAATGCTTTGGTCTGGTACTCTATTATAAGGAGGCCTTAATATCCCTTAGTTTCCGCTAGGACCCCGCTGCCACGGGAGGGTTGGAAAAAAGATGTCATGCAAGTTCTTTTCCATAAGCACGTATGACTATATTCGGAACACATGCCTACATTACATTGATGAATTGGAGCTAGTTCTGTGTCACCCTAGGTTATGACTGTTACATGATGAACCACATCTGGCATAATTCTCTATCATTGATCCATTGCCTACGAGCTTTCCATATATTGTTCTTCGCTTATTTACTTTTCCGTTGCTATTGTTGCCATCACTACAAAACACCAAAAATATTACTTTTGTTACCATTACCTTTTGCTACAGTTACCACTACTATCATATTACTTTGCTACTAAATACTTTGCTGCAGACATTAAGTTTCCAGGTGTGGTTGAATTGACAACTCAGCTACTAATACTTGAGAATATTCTTTGGCTCCCCTTGAGTCGAATCAATAAATTTGGGTTGAACACTCTACCCTCGAAAACTGTTGTGATCCCCTATACTTGTGGGTTATCAAGACTATTTTCTGGCGCCGTTGCCGGGGAGCATAGCTCTATTCTTTGAGTCACTTGGGATTTATACCTGCTTATCATTACAAAGAACTTGAAAGATCCAAGAACCAAGATTTATCCCTCAACTACGAGGGGAGGTAAGGAACTGCCATCTATCTCTCCACTTGATTCACCTTCTGTTTTGAGTAAGCTTGCAACACCTAAACCTACTTCTATTATTAATTCTGATATGTCGCATATTATTGATGATGCGACTTCTCCTATGCATGATACTTATGATGAAACTACTTCTATGCCTGATACTACTGTGCCACTCGATGAATTTCTTGATGAACAACTCGCTAGGGCTAGAGAGAATGAAATTATAGAAACTAATAATACTGATGAAAGTGATTATGAAGGCTCTCCTAATAAATATGAATTACCTATTGTTCCTGAGGGCTATGTTATGGATGAAGAAAGTAAAAGAGACTTCCTTGATTGCAATGATAGAAGTGATCTTAAGAAATTATTAGCTAAGCTTAAACAAAAAACTCTGAATGCTAGAATGAAATATGATCCTGCTTATGCTACTTCACCTATCTTTGTTACTGATAAAGATTATGAATTCTCTATTTATCCTGATATAATTACTTTGGTTGAATCTGATCCTTTTTATGGCTATGAATTTGAAACTGTTGTGGCACATCTTACTAAATTAAATGATATAGCCACCCTGTTCACTAATGATGAGAGAACTTTCTACTTTTATATTCTTAAAATATTTCCGTTCTCATTAAATGGCGATGCTAAGATATGGTTTAATTTTCTTGATCTTGGTTGTGTGTGTAGTCCCCAGGATATGATTTATTACTTCTCTGCTAAATATTTCCCTACTCATAAGAAACAAGCTGCCTTAAGGGATATATATAATTTTGTGCAAATTGAAGAAGAGAGTCTCCCACAAGCTTGGGGGAGGCTTCTCCAATTACTTAATGCTTTTCCTAATCATCCTCTTAAGAAAAATGAAATACTTGATATCTTTTATAATGGACTAACCGATGCTTCCAGAGATTACCTGGATAGTTGTGTTGGTTCTGTTTTTCAGGGAAAGAACACCGGATCAAGCTGAAATTCTATTGAGTAATATGTTGAAAAATGAAAATAATTGGACACTTCCTGAGCCAACTCCTGAGCCTATTCCTAAACCAACTCCGAAGAAAAGGGGTGTTCTATTTCTCAGTCCTGAAGATATGCAAGAGGCAAACAAATCCATGAAAGAAAAGGGTATTAAAGCTGAAGATGTTAAGAATTTACCTCCTATTGAAAAAATACATGGTCTTAATTTACCGCCTATTGAAGGCATGGACTTTATAACCCGACATTGGTAGTAAAGGTAAATTCTCTCTATAGATATGATAAAGCTGAAATCCCATTCACCAAGTTTGCTAGCCCGTCCTTAGATGAGTTTGATAAATTTATGGTTAAGCAAGAAGACTTCAATGCTTATTTTGGTAGAGAATTAAAACGCAATGCTGATATGCTTGAACACTTGGGTGATTATATGGCTAATGTCAAAGGTGAACTTAAACTTATTAGTAAACATGCTTCTATGGTTACCACTCAAGTAGAACAAGTACTTAAAGCTCAAAATGATTTGCTCAGTGAATTGAATAGAAAGAATAAGGCCTATGTTGTTAGAGTGGCTACTAGAACTGGTAAAATGACTCGGGAACCTTTGTATCCTGAAGGCCACCCTAAGAGAATTGAGCAAGATTCTCAGAGAAATAATACAGATGCACCTAGTCCTTCTAAAAGGAAGAAAAAGAAAAATGATAGGACTTTGCATGCTTCTAGTGAACCTATTGCTGAAACACCTGAGAATCCAAGTGATATTTCTATTTCTGATGCTGAAACACAATCTGGTAATGAACCTGAAACTAGTGATAATGTTAATGATAATGTTCATGATGATGCTCAACCTAGCAATGATAATGATATAGCAATTAAACCTGCTGTTGATCTTGATAACCCACAATCAAAGAATCAACGTTATGATAAGAAAGATTTTGTTGCTAGGAAACATGGTAAAGAAAGAGAACCATGGGTTCAAAAACCCATGCCTTTTCCTCCCAACCCATCCAAGAAAAAGGATGATGAGGATGTTGAGCGCTTTGCTGAAATGATCAGACCTATCTTTTTGCGTACGCGATTAACTGATATGCTCAAAATGAATCCTTATGCTAAGTACATGAAAGAAATTGTTACTAATAAAAGAAAGATACCGGAAGCTGAAATTTCCACCATGCATGCTAATTACACTTTTAAGGGTGGAATACCTAAGAAGTTAGGAGATCCAGGAGTACCCACTATACCATGCTCCATTAAAAGAAATTATGTTAAAACTGCTTTATGTGATCTTGGAGCCGGTGCTAGTGTTATGCCTCTCTCGTTATATCATGGACTTGATTTGAATAAGTTGACACCGACTGAAATATCTTTGCAAATGGCTGATAAATCAACTTCTATACCTGTTAGTACTTGTGGGGATGTGCCTGTTGTGGTTGCAAACATTACTATTTTAACGGACTTTGTTATTCTTGATATTCCCGAGGATGATAGTATGTCTATTTTTTTGGAAGACCCTTTTTGAATACTACAGGAGCTGTTATTGATTGCACCAAAGGCAATGCCACTTTTCATGTTAATGGTAATGAGCATATGGTACACTTTCCGAGGAAACAACCTCAAGTTCATAGTATTAATTCTATTGGAAAAGTTCCATCGATTATTTTTGGAGGTTTTGAATTTCCTCTTCCTATTGTCAAGAAGAAATATGATATTCTAATTATTGGGGATGTGCATATCCCATTGAGGTAACATAGTGTTATTCGAAATTTCTCTGGTTCCATGTTATTCGGAATGAGTTTGTTAACAAGACTTGATCAACCTTGTTAATGGATTCCTTTTGATGATCATGAGATGGATGAAGTTAGAAAGCACAACCTTCTATGCCCTCCTTTTACTTTCTATTATTTATATTAAATAAACTAAAAATAGTATTTTCTGTTTGTTATCTGAATTATCCATGCAATATAAAAATACCCCGAAAATAAAAGTTCTCCAAATGCCCCGAAATTTAAATATGATTTTTTCCGGAATATTTGAGAATATTTGCCACTAGGAACAAAGCAGGGGGGCATCCACCTGGCCACAAGGGTGGAGGGCGCGCCCTACCCCTAGGCACGCCCCGTGCCTTGTGGGCCCACGGTGGCCCTCCTCCACTTATTCCTGCACCCACACACTCCTTCTTCCTCCCACAAACACCATTATCCAGCTCAAGCATGAGTTCTAGCTCATTTTGCAGCGATTTTCTATCTCCTTGCTCAAATTATTCCTTGGTATGTGACTCCTCCATTGGTCCAATTAGTTTTTGTTCTAGTGCTTTATTCATTGCAAATTTGTGTTGCCTAGGTGGCCATGTTCTTGAGCTTGCATGTCAAATTTATGTGGTTCCAAGTAGATGCATGATATAGGCTCTAGGCACTTGTAGGAGTAGTTGCTATCAATTTTGTTGAGTTTGGTTCACTTTTATTTTCAAGTTACTAAAAATTTCAGAAATTTTTCAGGGGAAGAAATATGTTTAGGAAAATGTACCAAGGTGGTTCTTCAAGGAAACAAGGACCCAGGCTTGCAATGCGTGATGCTGATGATGAGCCACCAAGGGACTCTCCAGTGCGGCCTTGTGTATGGCCTTCAGAGGACTTCATGGACCGAGTAGGAATTAAGGAAGAATTTAACGTATATTTGCATAATGCTGATCTTGTGAGCTTCGAGGCAGAAAAGTGTCGTCAGTACCACTATCTCACTAGTTCCTTTGTGAGGAGGTTTGAATTTTCATCTTCACGCAATTCTCAAACTGTCCTGTTTGATCTTTATGAAAATTGTTATACTATGGACTTAGAGGATTTTACCACTGTTTGCAAACTTCCACAGTGGGGTAGTGCTAGTGAACTCCGCAAATCTGAATTTAGAGATTTTATTGCTAGTATAACTGTGGGAGAGTCCAGAGATATAACACAAGCTACCGTAGGGAGCATTCACTTTCCTGCTATACATTATTTTGCTCTCTTCATAGGTAGATGCATCAATGGTAAAGATGAAGCAAGTCACATGTGTGTCCCTGACCTCAGTATTCTTAGGAGTGTTGTGTTAGGAGGTAAATCTTATAATTTGGGAGCCATTGTTGCACGTAGGTTGCATCTTAATAGATTTAATGGAGATTTCTTTGGTGGAATTTATGCAACCCTCATAGCTAATTTTCTTGGTATAACCATACGTGAGGATGATATTGAGTTGCCTCCTGCATATTTGGATTATGAGGCTATGGTTCGTCATCAATTTGTTGAGAGGAACGACCAGTTCCTCCAGTACCGACTAATCTTTGACAGACGATGCACCTATCACGTCGCTCTCCCTGCTTAGACTTTCTTCGACTTTCAGGAAAAAGGGAGATATTTTATAACCACAGAGGAGGCGGAAGAGTATAAGAGGAGGGCTGAGATAGCTCGCCTCCAAGCTGCAGCCCACGATGCAATGACTGCTGCATCTCAGTACGACCCCAACTACAACTTTGGATATCCGCCAGGCCAACCGTGGCCATAGACCAACTTAGGCCAAAAGCCTAAGCTTGGGGAGTACGTATTTCTCACCGATATTACATTCATGTTCACACACTCATTGCTAGATGTCGGTGCTCATACTTTTTCACTGTCTTATCCATGCTAGTTTATTTCCTTTTATTGCTTTCTTCTTGTGTGTTTAATAAACCTTAAGAAAAACAAAACAAAAAAATTTACTTGTAGCTTTTAATTAGTTTACTTTCCATGCTTGTAGTAGTAATTAAAAAGAAAACCCAAAAAGATTTCTTGTTCTTCTTTTGCTTGTAGGGAGCTTTCCCGTGTATATAGTTTTATTTCTTTTCTTTTCTTTGGGGGTCGATAGGAGAGGATCATGATTAAATTATTGAAGTGGCTCTTATATGCATTATTGTTGATCTGACAAAAGCGCCCATATTGGCTTGTCTTCTCCTATTTATTGAATGCTTGTAGATTCCAGCTTAGTCCAATGCACATGCACTATTATTATTATCCACATCGTTCGGTCGTGCAAGTGAAAGGCAATTATGACGATATATGATGAACTGATTGTGATGGGAGAGGCTGGTATGAACTCGACCTCTCTTGTTTTTGTAAATATGATTAGTTCATCGTTCCTGATTCAGCCTATTATGAATAAACATGTTTGCGATGACAATTAGAGATCATAGTTTCTTATGCCATGCTTAATTAGCTAGGATCTTATAATGGTTTACCTTGCGTGCCAACATGCTATTAAAATGGTTGTGATGTGGTATGATAGGGTGGTATCCTCCTCTGAATGATTTAAGTGACTTGACTTGGCACATGTTCACGCATGTAGTTGAACCAAAATCAACATAGCCTTCATGATACTTAAGTTCATGGTGGATTATATCCTACTCATGCTTGCACTCAATGTTCATTAACTTTAATGCATGTTCATGGCTGTTGTCGCTCTCTAGTTGGTCGCTTCGCAGTCTTTTGCTAGCCTTCACTTGTACTAAGCGGGAATACTGCTTGTTCATCCAATTCCATAAACCCCAAAGTTGTTCCATATGAGTCCACCATACCTACCTATATACGGTATCTACCTGCCGTTCCAAGTAAATTTGTATGTGCCAAACTCTAAACCTTCAAATAAATATCCTGTTTTGTATGCTCGAATAGCTCATGTATCAACTAGGGTTATTCTCAAGAGGAGTGGACTCTGCTCCTCACTCACGAGAAAATGGCTGGTCACCGGGATGCCCAGTCCCATGCTTTATGCAAATCAAATCAAAATAATTGCAAACAAAACTCCCCCTGGGACTCTTGTTAGTTGGAGGCACTCGTTGTTTCGAGCAAGCCATGGATTGATGCTTGTTGGTGGAGGGGGAGTATAAACTTTACCATTCTGTTTGGGAACCGCCTATAATGTGTGTAGCATGGAAGATATCGCCATCTCTTGGTTGTTATGTTGACAATGAAACTATACCGCTCAAAATATTATTCATCTCTATTTCAAAACCGAGCTCTGGCACCTCTAAAAATCCCCGCTTCCCCCCTGGGCGTGCCCCCTACCTCCTGGGCCCCCTGGAGCTCCTGTGTAACGCCCCGAGACCGTTGCGCCAGGTGTCTTCCAGTTATTTGCTATTGCTGTCTTGTCATTTGCTTGCGTGTTGCATCTTGCCATATCATCATCCGCATTGCATCATCATGTTTTCAAAACTTGCATCCGTGTGGTTTCCCCAGTTCTTTCCATTGACCGTTCTGAGCCAAGACACACTCGCACGCGCCCGCGGCATGTCCGAAATATTATTTTATAAGTGGCCGGAAAATGTTCTCGAAATGGGAAGAAAGTTGGCGTGTGGAGTTGTTATGTTGTCAGTAGACCGCTTGCCAAGTTTCATCGCATTCGGGGTTCGTTTGATGCCCCAACATATAACTATAGCGGCACCGCTGCCGGTCTAACGTCGGACGTTTTCGGTCTCCGAAAACTGCTGCCGGGCCCTCTCTCTCTCTCTTCTCTCCTCTTAGCCTCGCCACAGCCCACCTAGTCCATCCACCTACCCCTCTTCGCATACTGAGCCATACGATGCGACCGCACGGTCCGAAAACCCCTCTTTGCATAGTGTACCGACCCCTCACGTGCGCGTCCGAAACTTCCCCGGACCCGACCCGGGCAGTCGTCACCGTTGGATCCGGATCATCCCCAAACATCTACAAAACATCACCGTTTTCTTATTTGGACTCCCTAGCTATTTTATTCGCGATCGTCCGATCGCGATCGGAGGGACGAGATAGTCCCTAACCTAATCCGCATGCCTATATATAAACTAGTCCAACCCTAATCTTTAGGAGGTTTGTCCCATCAGTCTCATCCCCGCCGCCAGTCATCCACCCACTCGCCTCCCACCTTGGGATCCTCCCAGACCCCTCCGGGGCCAACCACCATCTCCCCTCGATCCATCCACCCAACCACACCGCAGCCAGCTGCCTTGCGGCGCCCTCTCCCTCGAGCTCTAACGGGAACCGCGCCACTAGGACCCCGCGGCCTCAAGCCCCTCGCGACCCCGTCACCTCCCGTGTACATCACCGGCTACCACCACCAGTATCAACCAGAGCCACCGAAGCTCCTTCCTCCACCCTCTTCTACTCCGAGCTCCTCCTGCTCGACCTGTTGCTCTTGAGCACAACCAGTTCATCCGCGACCCCGAGCTCCTCCGTGGCTCGAGCCCCTCCAACAAGCATCGACTCCTCTTGCTACTGCCTCTACTCCGACGACCGCGCCGCCGAACTAGCCGATGAGCACTATCCCCGTCCTCCTCCTTCTCCCCTCGTTCCCTTCTTCTCTTCCCCCCTCAAGTTCTATTGAAACAACTGCTATTTCTTCTGCAGAGCCCATGCCATGGTTGTCCTCTTCTTAGGGTCAAGGTGCCGGCCGCCGGATTCGATCCCTCTCGGTAACCTCTCCATCCTGGCCTCCTCCGCCACACCGGCGAGCGTGACACAGAGCACCGCAGATCGCCTCGCGCGCCAAGTTCACCTTCGCCATTTCCCTGCATTGCTGCTGCCGCCTGCTGCTGCTGGAGGTCGCCCCGTCATGGCCTTGTGGCATGTCCTGCAGCTTGGGGATCTGATCCGTGCCTCTCCTAGCCAGATCTGGCCTCAGGCGACTCCCCAGGCTCCATCCCGTCCCCGTGTCCCCGCGGACCCCACCAGAATCCGCATAGCACCGTCCTTGCCTTTGTCTGCCTGAACCGCCGGCGAGCTTTTGCTCCATCTCTGTTGAGTGGGAGGGACAACGCTCGTGCTGCTCCTGTCGTGTGCCCGGTGGGCCACCCACCGGCCTTGCCAGGCCCAGCATTGCTAGTTGGCCCAATGTGAGCAGCTCCCTGGCCTTTCCTCTGTTGGGCTAGACAGAACCGACCCATTTAGTATTTTTCCCTCGGGACGAATTTAGCTATTAATCCAGTGTTTTTCCTATTTTGCAGAAAACCCCCCAAGCTTCATGCATTTAATAACTCACAAACTGTGCATCGGATTAAAAAGATCTATATATGTAAAATGCTTAGTTTTTCATCTAGTTTCATAATATGTCATTTTATCCATGTTTAAAATGTTTAAACTGCTGTTTGCATTTATTTGCTTAATTGCTATGTTAAAATGCTTTAATTCATAACTTAATAACCGTAGCTCCATTTTAAATAAACTTTATATGTAAATGGGGTGGAAAAATGCCTAGTTTAACATGGTGGCTTTACTTTGTGTGTTTAACAACTCTAAAATGTGGTTTAGGGCAGAACAGTACCAAACCTAAAAAATGCACATGAGGAGTTTCTGGACATGTTGTTTGTTGTTCCGGCCTCATTTAAACTTGCCTAGATGGGTAGTTTTGTTGTGTTTCACTTCTTGCCATGTTAATAAACATTTAATATTGTTGGGTACATAAACGAGATCGAACTAAATAACTTGAATGTGGTGTTCCGTCAATATGCAACTCGTTGCATATTGAACTCCACTTAATTTGTAATATTGTTTGTGCACTTTGCCATGCCATGCCTCATTAATCCGGACATGCATCATACTTGGTTGTGCATCATGCCATGCTTATGTGGTGGTTGTTTACTATGTTGTTTGCTTCTTTCCGGTGTTGCTTCTTCGGGTTGGTTCCGATAACGTCACGTTTGTGAGGATCCGTTTGACTACGTCCGGTTGTCTTCTTCATGGACTCGTTCTTCTTCCTTGCGGGATCTCAGGCAAGATGACCATACCCTCGAAATTTGTTCTATCTTTGCTTGCTAGTTGCTCGTTCTATTTGCTATGTCGCGATACCTACCACTTGCTATATCATGCCTCCCATATTGCCATGTCAAGCCTCTAACTCACCTTGTCCTAGCAAAACGTTGTTTGACTATGTTACCGCTTTGCTCAGCCCCTCTTATAGCGTTGCTAGTTGCAGGTGAAGATGGAGTTTGTTCCATGTTGGAACATGGATATGTTGGGATATCACAATATCTCTTATTTAATTAATGCATCTATATACCTGGTAAAGGGTGGAAGGCTCGGCCTTATGCCTGGTGTTTTGTTCCACTCTTGCTGCCCCAGTTTCCGTCATATCGGTGTTATGTTCCTTAATTTTGCGTTCCTTACACGGTTGGGTGTTATAGGGACCCCTTGACAGTTCGCTTTAATAAAACTCTTCCAGCAAGGCCCAACCTTGGTTTTACCATTTGCCTCACCACCACCTACTTTTCCCTTGGGAGTCGCTCTCTCGAGGGTCATCTTTATTTTAAACCCCCCAGGCCAGTGCTTGTCTAAGTGTTGGTCCGAACGAGCCGCCTGCAGGGCCACCTTGGGGAAACTCGAGGTCTGGTTTTATTCGTAGCCTGTCTCATCCGGTGTTGCCCTGAGAAGGAGATACGTGCGACTCCAGTCAAGATTGTCGGCACATTGGGTAGCTTTGCTGGTCTTGTTTTACCATTGTCGAAATGTCTTGTAACCGGGATTCCGAGTCTGATCGGGAATTCCTGGGAGAAGGAATATCCTTCGTTGACCGTGAGAGCTTGTGATGGGCTAAGTTGGGACACCCCTGCAGGGTTTGAACTTTCAAAGCCGTGCCCACGATTATGGGCAGATGGGAATTTGTTAATGTCCGGTTGTAAAAAACCTGAAGCTAAACTTAATTAAAATACATCAACCGCGTGTGTAGCCGTGATCGGTTCTTGGGTTATGTTTGTGTGTAAGTAGTTTCAGGATCACTTCTTGATCACTTCTAGTTCATGACCGTTGCATTGCTTCTCTTCTCGCTCTTATTTGCGTATGTTAGCCTCCATATATGCTTAGTGCTTGCTACAGCTCCACCTCACTACCTTTTACTACCCCTTTAAGCTTAAATAGTCTTGATCGCGAGGGTGTGAGATTGTTGAGTCCCCGTGACTCGCAGTTTACTTCCAAAACCAGTTGCAGGTGTCGTTGATGCCAGTGCAGGTGACGCAACCCAGCTCAAGTGGGATCTCGACGAAGATCGTGTTCGTTGTGTTGTTTCGTTTCCTTTTGATCAGTAGTGGAGCCCAGTTGGGGCGATCGGGGATCTATTGCATTAGGGGTTGTCTTTATTTTGGTTCCGTAGTCGGACCTTGATTGTATTCTGGATAATGTAATGCTATATTTATGTATTGTGTGAAGTGGCTTACAATAAGCCAACCCTCTATCCCTTTCTTGTTCAGTACATGGGATGTGTAAAGATTACCCCTCTTGCGACATGCCTACTATGCGGTTATGCCTCTAAGTCGTGCTCCAACACGTGGGAGATATAGCCGCATCGTGGGTGTTACATCCTCCGACCTCAACTCCAACTCTATATATTCGTTTTTGGAGAGAGAAAAATCAGAGAGAAAGATTCATCGCGTTTTAAGATACGGAGCTGCCGCCAAGCCCTAAACTCTCTCCGGAGGGCTGATCTGGAGTCCGTTCGGGGCTCCGGAGAGGGGAATCCATCGCCATCGTCATCATCAACCATCCTCCATCACCAATTTCATGATGCTCACCGCCGTGCATGAGTAATTCCATCGTAGGCTTGCTGGACGGTGATGGGTTGGATGAGATTTATCATGTAATCGAGTTAGTTTTGGTAGGGTTTGATCCCTAGTATCCACTATGTTCTGAGATTGATGTTGCTATGACTTTGCTATGCTTAATGCTTGTCACTAGGGCCCGAGTGCCATGATTTCAGATCTGAACCTATTTTGTTTTCATGAATATATGTGAGTTCTTGACGCTATCTTGCAAGTCTATAGTCACCTACTATGTGTTATGATCCGGCAACCCCGAAGTGACAATAATCGGGACCACTCCCGGTGATGAGCGTAGTTTGAGGAGTTCATGTATTCACTATGTGTTAATGCTTTGGTCCGGTACTCTATTATAAGGAGACCTTAATATCCCTTAGTTTCCGCTAGGACCCCGCTGCCACGGGAGGGTTGACAAAAGATGTCATGCAAGTTCTTTTCCATAAGCACCTATGACTATATTCGGAACACATGCCTACATTACATTGATGAATTGGAGCTAGTTCTGTGTCACCCTAGGTTATGACTGTTACATGATGAACCACATCCGGCATAATTCTCTATCACTGATCCATTGCCTACGAGCTTTCCATATATTGTTCTTCGCTTATTTACTTTTCCGTTGCTATTGTTGCCATTACTACAGAACACCAAAAATATTACTTTTGTTACTGTTACCTTTTGCTACAGTTACCACTACTATCATATTACTTTGCTACTAAATACTTTGCTGCAGACATTAAGTTTCCAGGTGTGGTTGAATTGACAACTCAGCTGCTAATACTTGAGAATATTCTTTGGCTCCCCTTGTGTCGAATCAATAAATTTGGGTTGAATATTCTACCCTCGAAAACTATTGCGATCCCCTATACTTGTGGGTTATCAAGACAATTTTCTGGCGCCGTTGCCGGGGAGCATAGCTCTATTCTTTGAGTCACTTCTGATTTATATCTGCTTATCATTATGAAGAACTTGAAAGATCTAAGAACCAAGATTTATCTCTCAACTACGAGGGGAGGTAAGGAACTGCCATCTAACTCTCCACTTGATTCACCTTCTGTTTTGAGTAAGCTTGCGACACCTAAACCTGCTTCTACTATTAATTCTGATATGTCGCACATTATTGATGATGCCACTTCTACTATGCATGATACTTATGATGAAACTACTAATATGCCTGATACTACTGTGCCACTCGATGAATTTCTTGATGAACAACTCGCTAGGGCTAGAGAGAATGGAATTATTGAAACTGATAATACTGGTGAAAGTGATTATGAAGGCTCTCCTAATAAATATGAATTACCTATTGTGCCTGAGGGCTAAGTTATGGACGAAGAAACTAAAAGAGACTTCCTTGATTGCAATGATAGAAGTGATCTTAAGAAATTATTAGCTAAGCTTAAACAAAAAACTCTGAATGCTAGAACGAAATATGATCTTGCTTATGCTACTTCACCTATCTTTTATACTGATAAGGATTATGAATTCTCTATTGATCCTGATATAATTACTTTGGTTGAATCTGATCCTTTTTATGGCTATGAATTTGAAACTGTTGAGGCACATCTTACTAAATTAAATGATATAGCCACCCTGTTCACTAATGATGAGAGAACTCACTACTTTCATATTCTTAAAATATTTCCGTTCTCATTAAATGGTGATGCTAAGATATGGTTTAATTCCCTTGATCCTGGTTGTGTGCGTAGTCCCCAGGATATGATTTATTACTTCTCTGCTAAATATTTCCCTGCTCATAAGAAACAAGCTGCCTTAAGGGATATATATATAATTTTGTGCAAATTGAAGAAGAGAGTCTCCCACAAGCTTGCGGGAGGCTTCTCCAATTACTTAATGCTTTTCTTGATCATCCTCTTAAGAAAAATGAAATACTTGATATCTTTTATAATGGACTAACCGATGCTTCCAGAGTTTACCTGGATAGTTGTGCTCGTTCTGTTTTCAGGGAAAGAACACAGGATGAAGCTGAAATTCTATTGAATAATATGTTGACAAATGAAAATAATTGGACACTTCCTGAGCCAACTCCTGAGCCTATTCCTAAACCAACTCCGAAGAAAAGGGGTGTTCTATTTCTCAGTCCTAAAGATATGCAAGAGGCAAGGAAATCCATGAAAGAAAAGGGTATTAAAGCTGAAGATGTTAAGAATTTACCTCCTATTGAAAAAATACATGGTCTTAATTTACCGCCTATTGAAGAAACACATGGACTTTATAACTCGACATAGGTAGTAAAGGTAAATTCTCTCTATAGATATGATAAAGCTGAAATCCCATTCACCAAGTTTGCTAGCCCATCCTTAGATGAGTTTGATAAATTTATGGTTAAGCAAGAAGACTTCAATGCTTATTTTGGTAGAGAATTAAAACACAGTGCTGATATGCTTGAACACTTGGGTGATTATATGGCTAATGTCAAAGGTGAACTTAAACTTATTAGTAAACATGCTTCTATGGTTACCACTCAAGTAGAACAAGTACTTAAAGCTCAAAATGATTTGCTCAATGAATTGAATAGAAAGAATAAGGCCTATGCTGTTAGAGTGGCTACTAGAACTGGTAAAATGACTCAGGAACCTTTGTATCCTGAAGGCCACCCTAAGAGAATTGAGCAAGATTCTCAGAGAAATAATATAGATGAACCTAGTCCTTCTAAAAGGAAGAAAAAGAAAAATGATAGGACTTTGCACGCTTCTAGTGAACCTATTGCTAAAACACCTGAGAATCCAAATGATATTTCTATTTCTGATGCTGAAACACAATCTGGTAATGAACCTGAAACTAGTGATAATTTTAATGATAATGTTGATGATGATGCTCAACCTAGCAATGATAATGATATAGAAATTGAAACTGTTGTTGATCTTGATAACCCACAATCAAAGAATCAACGTTATGATAAGAAAGACTTTGTTGCTAGGAAACATGGTAAAGAAAGAGAACCATGGGTTCAAAAACCTATGCCTTTTCCTCCCAAACCATCCAAGAAATAGGATGATGTGGATATTGAGCGCTTTGCTGAAATGATTAGACCTATCTTTTTGCGTATGCGATTAACTGATATGCTCAAAATGAATTGTTATGCTAAGTACATGAAAGAAATTGTTACTAATAAAAGAAAGATATCGGAAGCTGAAATTTCCACCATGCTTGCTAATTACACTTTTAAGGGTGGAATACCTAAGAAGTTAGGAGATCCAGGAGTACCACTATACCATGCTCCATTAAAAGGAATTATGTTAAAACTGCTTTATGTGATCTTGGAGCCGGTGCTAGTGTTATGCCTTTCTCTTTATATCGTAGACTTGATTTGAATAAGTTGACACCGACTAAAATATCTTTGCAAATGGCTAACAAATCAACTGCTATAACTGTCGGTATTTGTGAGAATGTGCCTGTTGTGGTTGCAAACGTTACTATTTTAACGGACTTTGTTATTCTTGATATTCCCGAGGATGATAGTATGTCTATTATTCTTGGAAGACCCTTTTTGAATACTACAGGAGCTGTTATTGATTGCACCAAAGGCAATGCCACTTTTCATGTTAATGGTAATGAGCATACGGTACACTTTCCGAGGAAACAACCTCAAGTTCATAGTATTAATTCTATTGGAAAAGTTCCATTGATTATTTTTGGAGGTTTTGAATTTCCCCTTCTTACTGTCAAGAAGAAATATGATATTCTAATTATTGGGTATGTGCATATCCCCATTGAGGTAACATAGAGTTATTCGAAATTTCTCCGGTTCCATGTTATTCGGAATGAGTTTGTTAACAAGACTTGATCAACCTTGTTAATGGATTCCTTTTGATGATCAAGAGATGGATGAAGTTAGAAAGCACAACCTTTTGTGCCCTCCTTTTACTTTCTATTATTTATATTAAATAAACTAAAAATAGTATTTTCTGTTTGTTATCTGAATTATCCGTGAAATATAAAAATACCCAAAAAATAAAAGTTCTCCAAATGCCCCGAAATTTAAATATGATTTTTTCTAGAATATTTAAGAACATTTGGCACTAAGAACACAGCAGGGGGGCATCCACCTGGCAACAAGGGTGGAGGGCGTGCCCTACCCCCTGGGCACGCCCCCTGCCCCGTGGGCCCATGGTGGCCATCCTCCACTTATTCTTGCACCCACACACTCCTTCTTCCTCCCACAAACACCATTATCCAGCTCAAGCACGAGTTCTAGATCATTTTGCTGCGATTTTCTATCTCCTTGCTCAAAGCACCTCTCACAAAACTGCTTTGGGGGATTATTCCTTGGTATGTGACTCCTCCATTGGTCCAATTAGTTTTTGTTCTAGTGCTTTATTCATTGCAAATTTATGTTGTGTAGGTGGCCATGTTCTTGAGCTTGCATGTCAAATTTATATGGTTCCAAGTAGCTTTGATGCATGATATAGGCTATAGGCACTTGTAGGAGTAGTTGCTATCAATTTTGTTGAGTTTGATTCACTTTTATTTTGAAGTTACTAAAAATTTCAGAAATTTTTCAGAGGAAATATGTTTAGGAAAATGTACCAAGGTGGTTCTTCAAGGAAACAAGGACCCAGGCTTGCAATGCGTGATGCTGATGATGAGCCACCAAGGGACGCTCCAGTGCGGCCTTGTGAATGGCTTTCAGAGGACTTCATGGACCGAGTAGGAATTAAGGAAGAATTTAACGCATATTTGCGTAATGCTGATCTTGTGAGCTTCGAGGCAGAAAAGTGCCGTCAGTACCACTATCTCACTGGTTCCTTTGTGAGGAGGTTTGAATTTTCATCTTCACACAATTCTCAAACTGTCCTGTTTGATCTTTATGAAAATTCTTAAACTATGGACTTAGAGGAATTTACCACTACTTGCAAACTTCCATAGTGGGGTAGTGCTAGTGAACCCCACAAATCTGAATTTAGAGATTTTCTTGCTAGTATAACTGTGGGAGAGTCCAGAGATATAACACAAGCTACCATAGAGAGCATTCACTTTCCTGCTATACATTATTTTGCTCTCTTCATAGGTAGATGCATTAATGGTAAAGATGAAGCATGTCACATGTGTGTCCCTGACCTCAGTATTCTTAGGTGTGTTGTGTTAGGAGATAAATCTTATAATTTCGGAGCCATTGTTGCACGTAGGTTGCATCTTAATAGATTTAATGGAGATTTATTTGGTGGAACTTATGCAACCTGCATAGCTAATTTTCTTGGTATAACCATACGTGAGGATGATATTGAGTTGCCTCCTACTTATTTGGATTATGAGGCTATGGTTCTTCATCATTTTATTGAGAGGAACGACCAGTTCCTCCAGTACCGACTAATCTTTGACAGACGACGCACCTATCACGTCGCTCTCCCTGCTTCAACTTTCTTTGACTTTTAGGCAAAAGAGAGATATTTTATAACCAGAGAGGAGGTGGAAGAGTATAAGAGGAGAGCTGAGATAGCTCGCCTCCAAGCTGAAGCCCATGATGCAATGACTGCTGCATCTCAGTACGACCCCAACTACAACTTTGGATATCCGCCAGGCCAACCGTGGCCATAGACCAACTTAGGCCAAAAGCATAAGCTTGGGGAGTACGTATTTCTCACCGACATTACATTCATGTTCACACACTCATTGCTAGATGTCGGTGCTCATACTTTTTCACTGTCTTATCCATGCTAGTTTATTTCCTTTTATTGCTTTCTTCTTGTGTGTTTAATAAACCTTAAGAAAAACAAAACAAAAAAATTTAGCTATAGCTTTTAATCAGTTTACTTTCCATGCTTGTAGTAGTAATTAAAAAGAAAACCCCAAAAGATTTCTTGTTCTTCTTTTTCTTGTAGGGAGCTTTCCCGTGTATATAGTTTTATTTCTTTTCTTTTGTTTGGGGGTCGATAGGAGAGGATCATGATTAAATTGTTGAAGTGGCTCTTATATGCATTATTGTTGATCTGACAAAAGAGCCCATATTGGCTTGTCTTCTCCTGTTTATTGAATGCTTGCAGATTCCAGCTTAGTCCAATGCACATGCACTATTATTATTATCCACATCGTTCGGTCGTGCAAGTGAAAGGCAATTATGACGATATATGATGAACTGATTGAGATGGGAGAAGCTGGTATGAACTCGACCTCTCTTGTTTTTGTAAATATGATTAGTTCATCGTTCCTGATTCAGCCTATTATGAATAAACATGTTTGCGATGACAATTAGAGATCATAGTTTCTTATGCCATTCTTAATTAGCTAGGATCTTATAATGGTTTACCATGCGTGCCAACATGCTATTAAAATGGTTGTGATGTGGTATGATAGGGCGGTATCCTCCTCTGAATGATTTAAGTGACTTGACTTGGCACATGTTCACGCATGTAGTTGAAAAAAA
This sequence comes from Triticum dicoccoides, assembly GCF_002162155.2. Classification (NCBI taxonomy): domain Eukaryota; kingdom Viridiplantae; phylum Streptophyta; class Magnoliopsida; order Poales; family Poaceae; genus Triticum; species Triticum dicoccoides. Next base: position 265,973,003 of record NC_041392.1, read on the forward strand.
ATCAACATAGCCTTCACGATACTTATGTTCATGGTGGATTATATCCTACTCATGCTTGCACTCAATGTTCATTAACTTTAATGCATGTTCATGGTTGTTGTCGCTCTCTAGTTGGTCGCTTCCCAGTATTTTGCTAGCCTTCACTTGTACTAAGCGGGAATACTGCTTGTGCATCCAATTCCATAAACCCAAAAGTTATTCCATATGAGTCCACCATACCTACCTATATACGGTATCTACCTGCCGTTCCAACACTACTAGGAAAAGGGCTATAGATGGAATGGACACTAATGGCGTACCTGTCATGTGGTGCGCCACTACTATATAGCAGTGGCGCACCATGTGCTGGTGCGCCATTAGTGTGGAAGACACTAATGGCGCACCAGGCACACGGTGCGCCACTAGTAACAAAATGTTTTTTTTCATTTTTTCAAACATACTAATGGCGCATCCGGGCAGAGTGCGCCATTAGTAGTTAGAACTACTAATGGCGCACCAGCCATAGAGTGCGCCACTACTGTATTTTTTTTACTTTTTTGCAAAACTACTAATGGCACACCGTTGCATAGTGCGCCATTACTAGTTTAAACTAGTAATGGCGCACTGTGCCACGGTGCGCCATTAGTATAAAAATTATTTTTAATACTTTTTTGAAAAACTACTAATGGCAAACGTCACCGCGAAAAATGAGCCATGGGTACTGGCTTCACAAGTGGACCAATACTTCTTCATTACCGACCCGTCAAAGCCTAGTCGTGTTGTCGTGAGGAGAGGCAAAAGGAGGATCATCGGAATGGATGGAGTAGCCAATGAGCAAGACTTCGACAAGTACAGAGACCCGAAGATCGAACATGACGACGACGATGAAGTAGCAGCATACACCCTCCATCTCGATCGCTATCCCCCTCCATCTCGATCTCGATCCCTGCCCCGCTCCACCGCCGCCGACGAGCACCCCCCGCTCCACCGCCGCCGCCGACCCGAAAATTATTATTGTTTTTATAAAAAAATATTACTATTTCATATTCATATTCATTTTTTAAAAAATAATAATAAAAAAGTGTAGACTACAATTGTTGTTAAACAACAATTATTACTGTTTTTATAAAAAAATATTACTGTTTCATATTCATATTCATTTTTTAAAAAATAAAAAAAATCTTACTTTTGGCGCACGGGTAGCTGGTGCGCCATTGCTATCTAAAAAAAGAATACTTATGGCGCACTGTCCCGCTGGTGCACCATTGCTATGAAAAAAACATTCTAATGGCGCACCGCCTGGGGGTGCGCCATTAGTAATCTTCCCCCATCCATACACCACTGACCCACTGCGCCCCGCCGCAGCCGCCCACGCGCCCCCGCCGCCTCCCTCTCCCCTTCCCCCCCTCGAGCGCCGCCTCCCCCCGAGCCCCGCCTCCCCCCTTGAAACCCTAGAAACCCCGCGCCCCCGCGTCGGCCCCTGCCCTGCGCCGCCTCTACCTTAGTCTGGGAATGGGGTGCAGGACGATGACCGCGGCCGCCGGCCTTCCCATGACCAACCAAGGCGCCCTCGAGCCATCCCTTCGCCGCTGCCGCCGCCGCCGACCCCGACCCCGACCCCTCCGGCGACCGGCCGCGCCCGCCCAGGTACCTCTCCTCCTTCCTCCTTCCTCCCTCTCCTCCTTCCTCCTTCCTCCCTCTCCACCCTTCCCCGACCCCTCCGACGACCGGCCACGCCCGCCCAAGTCTGTTCTTTGCAGGATCATAACAAGTTTGTAACAGGATGCTCTACAACTTTTTTTTCAATTGTGCTGTGCTATTTATAAGGATGTAGAAGTCACCCTAAAAAGGATGCAAAAGACTTTCAGTGCAGATTAACTTTGTAGGTTGGAGTTTGGTTAGCCATGGTTCAGCCAACTATTTCTAGCTTGATTGTTTGGCTGGTTTAGGTGGTGTAATCTAGTGTTGTGCCGCTGATGCAACTGGTGTCCATGAGTACTTATAAATCTGGTTAGAATTAGTTTAAGAATTGATCTATGTGTATCAATGTGATTGTAGTTTTTCTTGTCATCAAGTTTAGTTGATGTTTATTTAAATATAGCTTATATGATCAGCCACTCTATGCATGATTGTGGCTTGAAGGTTCTAGAAGAACGTTTTTCCTTCAAATTCTATCTGGTGGCATTGTCCTAGACTCCTTAGTTACGCTGAAGACGAAGATGCCAGTGCGTTCTGCCTCTTCTTATTCCTTCATATTTGGCTTTGTCTCACATCGATTGTTAACAGTCATTGTTGCATTTGGACAGGCAATGGGAACAGCAGCAACGACACTGGCTATAGCCAAAGTAGCAGCGATTATGGCTGTAGCAAAAGCAACAACGATTCTGGCCTTAGCGAAAGCAGCAACGATTCTGGCAGCAGCGAAGGCAACAAGAAGGATGATCCGGACTGGAGTGGGGGAGAAGAGGAGTAGAGTGGGGATGAGGAGCTGTAGGATGACGATGGGCATCAGGCTGAGGATGACCTAGCGCTGGTGGTGGCTGACCAAGGGCAAGAGATGGTGGTGGCTGACCAGGTGCAAGAGATGGTGGTGGCTGACCATGGGCAAGAGATGGTGGTGGCTGACCATGGGCAAGAGATGGTGGTGGCTGAGGGTGGCCTCGCGATGGTAGTGGTGCCTGACAATTACCACGCACCGGTGGTGGCGCCGGCGATCCCACAGCTGGGCGACATGACCACGCCAATTGTGGTAGAAGACTACATCCCACAGCTGCCTCCACTGCCTCCACCGCCTTGCCGCTCTGTAGCGACCAGACCTCAAACAGTCTGATCTATGTGCTCCAGTGTCATCCCTGGATTAGTAATGCTGACACCACACAGTACTCGGAGGATTTATAGCAGAGTAGCAATCACACACTTATTACATCGAGTGTCTCAAAAGAGAACTTATTGCAATAAATATGGCTTAAGGCCATCTAATAACGATAACAGCGGAAGGCTTGGAAGATAAGTGAGTCCATCAACTCCAACGGCATCACCGAGTATAGGACACGACCTAAAACTCCTTAATCATCATCTGAAAAGTCTGCAACATTAACATTGCAGCCCGAAACGGGTCAGCACATGGAATATGCTGGCAATGTAACACATAGAGAGTAATGGAATGAAACAGCTATACTATATGCATATTTGGCTGGTGGAAAGCTCTATGGTTACAGTTTTGCGTAAAGCCAATTTTTCCCTAGTTCAAAGGAATAAATTTTATTTAACTATCATGGTGGTTGTTAAACATTGAGAATGGTTGACAGCATTCTCAATCCCAATTAAGAATCATCATTAAAACCCAACAATATTCATTTAAATTAACGTGATGAGATTCACATGATAATTCAGGCACTAGATACTCAAAACGTCCATAACCGGGGACATGGCTAACCATGATTAGTTTGTACACTCTGCAGAGGTTTGTGCACTTTTCCGAAATTCAAATAAAACACCGAAAAACTCCGAAATAAAATCTTATTTGATTTTATTATTAAATCCTCAATATTTCTTTATTTTGGGAAAGTCATTTTATTCCCTCTCTCATATTTTTGTAATAGAAATAATTGATGATAAAATAAATAAAATCAAATGATCCTATTCTTGAAATTTGAGAAAACTCAAATATGAAAATAACGAAATCCCCAACTCTCTCCGTGGGTCATTGAGTTGCGTAGAATTTCTAGGATCAACCAAAATGAATAATAAAATATGATATGAAATGATGATCTAATGTATAACATTCCAAATTGAAAATTTGGGATGTTACAAACCTACCCCCCTTAAGATGAATCTCGCCCTCGAGATTCGAGTTGGCTAGAAAATAGGTGAGGGTGGTCCTTTAGCAAATCTTCCTCTCGTTCCCAGTTGGCTTCATCCTCTGTGTGGTGGCTCCACCGAACCTTGCAAAACTTGATAACCTTGATGCGAGTGACTCGACTGGCAAACTCGAAAATCTTAATTGGTTTCTCCTCGTACGTCAAATCATTATCCAACTGAATAGTTTCCAAGGGCACTGTGCCTCTCAACGGTATGTCAGCCATCTCCGCGTGACATTTCTTTAACTGAGAAACGTGGAACACATCATGAACTCCTGACAATCCTTCGGGCAATTCCAACTTGTAGGCCACTTCTCCCATACGCTCTAAAACTCGATATGGTCCTACAAATCGTGGCGCTAACTTCCCTTTAACTCCAAAACGCTTCGTTCCCCGAAGTGGAGATACTCGAAGATGAGCTCTATCTCCGACTTCGTAGACTGTCTCCTTGCGTTTAGAATCTGCATAACTTTTCTGCCTGGACTGGGCTAGCTTGAGCCTATCGCGAATCAACTTCACCTTCTGTTCAGACTCTTTGATCAAGTTAGGTCCAAACAACTGGTGGTCTCCAACATCGTCCCATGATAATGGTGTCCTACACCTCCTTCCGTACAAGGCTTCGAAAGGGGCCATCCTTAAACTGGTTTGGTAACTATTGTTGCAAGAGAACTCTGCATATGGCAAATTATCGTCCCAACTATATCCATAATCTAGCACACAAGCTCTCAGCATATCCTCCAAAATCTAATTGACTCTCTCGGTCTGTCCATCTGTCTGTGGATGAAAAGTTGTACTGAATTCTAGCCTGGTTCCCAAGGTTTCGTGCAACTGCTTCCAGAACTTTGAGGTAAACTGGGTTCCTCTATCTGATACGATACTCCTTGGAACTCCATGCAAACATACGATCCTGGTCATGTATATCTTTGCCAACTTAGCACTGGTGTAAGTGGTCTTTACTGGGATGAAATGAGCTACTTTCGTCAATTGATCAACTACAACCCAAATCGAGTCATAGCCTGAACGAGTCCTGGGCAATCCTATGATAAAATCCATGCCTAGCTTATCCCACTTCCATTCGGGTATCGGCAATGGTTGTAACAATCCGGCCTGCTTCTGATGCTCTGCGTTTACTCTCTGACATACATCACAAACTGCTACATACTCCGCAATATCCTTCTTCATTCCGGTCCACCAGAAAATATCCTTCAAATCCAAATACATCTTGGTATTTCCTGGGTGAATTGAATACGGTGAATCGTGTGCCTCTTGCAAAATCAACTTCCTGATCTCCGGGTTATTGGGCACGTAAACGCGGTCTTCAAACCATAGGGTGTCTTGCTCATCCTCACGAAATCCTTTAGCTTTTCCTTTGCTCAGTTTCTCCTTTATAGCGTCAATCTCTTTGTCAGTCTTCTGAGCTTCCCTGATTCTATCCATCAAAGTTGACTGAATCTCCAATGCTGCTACATAACCTCTCGGAACTATTTCCACACATAGTTCACGAAGATTTTCTGCTAACTCCTTGGGTATTTCTCCCGTCATTAACGTATTGACATGGCTCTTACGGCTTAATGCGTCAGCTACTACATTAGCCTTTCTAGGATGGTAATGCCATATCATAATCCTTGATGAGCTCCAACCATCTCCTTTGTCTGAGGTTTAACTCCTTCTGTGTGAAGATGTATTTTAAACTCTTATGATCCGTGTACACCTCACAATGATTCCCGATGAGGAAATGCCTCCATGTTTTCAAAGCATGCACTACGGCTGCTAACTCCAAATCATGCGTGTCATAATTTAACTCATGAGGCTTTAGTTGTCTTGAGTCATATGAAACAACTCTCCCTTCCTGCATAAGCACTGCTCCAAGTCCTCGACGTGAAGCATCGCAATACACCTCCTAATCCTTGGTCTGGTCTGGCAAAATCAACACTGGTGAGGTAACCAAGCGTTTCTTCAACTCCTGGAAACTAGCCTCACATTCCTCCGTCCATATGAACTTGGTATCTTTCTTTAACAACTTCGTCATAGGCTTCGCAATCTTTGAGAAATTCTCAATAAATCTTTGGTAGTATCCTGCAAGTCCAAGAAAACTCCGGATCTCTCCAACTGTTTTTGGGGCTTCCCACTTGGTCACGGTATCAACTTTAGTGGGATCAACTGCTATACCTTCTCCAGATATAACGTGTCCGAGGAATCCTACTTCCTTCAACCAAAACTCACATTTGCTGAACTTGGCATATAATTGATGTTCTCTGAGTTTTCCAAGTACCAAACGCAAATGCTCCTTATGCTCCTCTTCATTCTTCGAATAAACCAGGATATCATCAATGAACACTACGACGAACTTATCCAAGAACTCCATAAACACTTTGTTTATCATGTTCATAAAATAGGCAGGTGCGTTAGTCAGACCAAATGCCATAACGGTATACTCGTACAACCCATACCTGGTGGTAAAAGTTGTCTTCGGAATATCCTGTTCTCGAATCTTCAACTGGTGGTACCCTGATCGCAGATCGATCTTGGAAAATACCTTAGCTCCTTGCAATCCGTCAAACAGATCGTTGATCATTGGTAGTGGGTACTTGTTCTTGATCGTTACTTCATTCAATCCTCGATAATCAACAACCATCCTTAACGATCCATCTTTCTTCTCCACTAGTAGTACTGGCGATCCCCAAGACGAAGAACTTGGGCGGATATATCCCTTATCCAGTAACTCCTTAATCTGCTTCTTAATTTCCACCAAATCCTTTGCTGGCATCCTATATGGTCTCTTTGATATTGGCCCTGTGCCTGGCAATAGCTCAATCAAAAAACTCAATATCTCTATCCGGTGGCATGCCTGGGAACTCCTCTGGAAATACTTCAGGGAAATCCTTTACCACTGGTACTTCCTCCGGCACAACTCCTGTTAGGCAATTTACTTGAGTCCTCTTTGGCACATGCCGGGATACATACTTGATCCTTCTCCCTTCTGGGGTGGTAAGCAAAATTGACTTACTAGAACATTCTATATTTCCTTCATACTTTGATAACCAATCCATGCCTAATATCACATCCAATCCTTGAGATTCCAATACTATTAGGTCTGAGGGAAAAACATAGTTACCAATCCTTAATGGTAACCGATCACACCATAGACTAGCCACATACTTTGCTCCAGGCGAGGTTACTAACATGGGTGACCTAAGGGCTTGGGTTGATAGGTTATACTTATGCACAAATCCCCTTGAGATGTATGAATGTGATGCACCAGTATCAAAAAGAACGAGTGCAGTAAATGACTTAACCAAAAACTTACCTATTACTGCATCGGGCTGAGCTTCAACCTCCTCCACGCTAACGTGGTTCACCTGTCCCCTGTTGAAAGGGTTCGACTTCTTCCCAAAACTTCCATTGCCATTTTGGCCTTCAGGACATTCATTAGCATAATGTCTGGTCTTCTGACACTTAAAGCAAGTGACTTGGCTTAGGTCCTTCTTGGATGGGGTTGATGGGTTGGTGCGGTTCTGGCCGTTGCTTCCTCCATTGCCATTACCATTGTTGGTGCCATTGTGATTGTGCGAGCTACCTCCTCCATGGGTGTGCTGAAAATGTCCTCCCGGTCTAGGGGTAAAACGTGGCTTATGCTGAGCTCCTGAATTGGACTTCCCTTGTCCATACTTCCTCTTGCGGTTCTCAATTTGTTGTTGTTTCCCTTCAATCATAAGAGCACGATCTACCAACTCCTGGTAGTTGTTGAAGGTGGCTACCATCAACTGCATGCTCAACTCATCATTCAGTCCTTCCAGAAACTTCTCCTGCTTTGCTTCATCCGTAGTGACGTCATCTGGGGCATAACGTGCTAACTTACTAAAGTCCTCCACATACTGGCCAACAGTCCGTCCTCCTTGGCGCAAGTTGCGAAACTCACGCTTCTTCATAGCCATAGCTCCTGCTGAAACATGTGCAGTACGAAAAGCCTGCTGAAACTGGTCCCATGTGACAGTGTCGACTGGGAAAGTGGCTGGGAAATTCTCCCACTATGATGCTGCGGGTCCTTCTAGCTGATGTGCGGCAAACTTCACCTTCTCCGCATCTATGCATCCTGCTGTGGTCAACTCCCTAGCTGTCTTGCGGAGCCAATCATCTGCTACTATCGGCTCGGTGCTACTGGAAAACACCGGCGGATTCAGCCTAAGAAAACGGGCTAAGTGATCAACAGGTGGTGGTGGTGGTGGGTTGTTGTTGTTGTTCCCCTGATTCTGATTCTGGACTAGCAACTACATCAATGTGTTCTGCTGCTGGATCAACTTGGTGAGCTCCAGTGGAAAGGCAAATCTGGGGTCACGTCTCGGAGGCATCTGAGGGGTTTAGAAAAGATGAGATGTAAGAATAGAGGGGGTCTAAAGAGAAAACACTACCCATATGCACATGAGGCAAAAGCAAACAATTCACTTCATTCAATCAAACAAGGGCATACAATCGATCTATCTATCGCAAAAGTGCTCGAACTACTATATTTACATGGTGGACTACTACTACTGATGAGGTGGTCTACTAGAAATATTCTTCGGTTGCAGACTCCATGATATCTGCTCCAGCTTCATCAACATAGTCATCATCGCTACTATCTGGATCCGAATCGGTGCCGTCGACGATGATGTAGTCTTCCAGACTAATCTCCTTGGGTTCTTCGTCTTCCTCTACTGGCGTAGGGACTCCTATAAATATTCCAATCTTCTTGATCAGGTCGTCATTCTTCTCCACCAATACTTCCATTTCCTCTTCATAATCTTCACATGTAGCATTGAGTTCTTCCTCCAGTTCCTTGATTCTAGTATTAGCCTTCTTCAGATCTATCATGTCGGCGCACATCTGGTTCTCCTATCGTCGAATGTGCTGGTTTAACTCCTGGATAAAAGTTGCGATTGATCTATCCTTCCTGGTGCTGATCATCTCCCAGTGTTCATCTCGGCGCCCACAAATCTGGTAGATAGTATCCTTGAGATCCTTGCGGTAGACTTCTCCAATGTGTCCCATGGCGATGTGAGCTGCCATGCTCTTTCCTAGACTCCAAGTTGGTGCATCAAAAGAAAACTCTATGGCTCAGCGACTGGCATGAACGTCCTTCCTGGAACTTGAACTTGAATCATCCAGCGCTCTTCTTCAGGTAAAGTGGCGTTGTAGGTTCCTGTGAAGCTTGGTACTCCTATGTTCAGGTATCTAGTGACTTCCTTCAAGTGACGTCCAAAGGGTGTATCTTCATCCGGTTGCGTGAACTTGTTCCTTGCATCCGCCATCCTAAAAGAGTAGAAAAGATGAGAAGTCAGAAGAGAAGAGAGTGAAAAGTGATCTAGGGCTTTTAGCTTAGTGGTTGTGTCCTATAGTCAGTGTGTGCTCTGATACCATCTCTGTAGCGACCAGACCTCAAATAGTCTGATCTTTGTGCTCCGGTGTCATCCCTGGATTAGTAATGCTGACACCAGACAATACTCGGAGGATTTATAGCAGAGTAGCAATCACACACTTATTACATCAAGTGTCTCAAAAGAGAACTTATTGCAATAAATATGGCTTAAGGCCATCTAATAACGATAACAGCGGAAGGCTTGGAAGATAAGTGAGTCCATCAAGTCCAACGGCATCACTGAGTATAGGACACGACCTAAAACTCCTTAATCGTCGCCTGAAAAGTCTGTAACATTAACGTTGCAGCCCGAAACGGGTCAGCACATGGAATATGCTGGCAATGTAACACATAGAGAGTAATGGAATGAAACAGCTATACTATATGCATATTTGGCTGGTGGAAAGCTCTATGGTTACAGTTTTGCGTAAAGCTAATTTTTCCGTACTTCAAAGGAATAAATTTTATTTAACTATCATGGTGGTTGTTAAACATTGAGAATGGTTGACATCATTCTCAATCCCAATTAAGAATCATCATTAAAACCCAACAATATTCATTTAAATTAACGTGATGAGATTCACATGATAATTCAGGTACATGATAATTCACATGATAATTGGACGTGATGCCTATATACATGATCATTGCCATGGATATCGTCAGAATTATTTGTTTTTTTCAATTGCCCAACAGTAATTTTTTTACCCACCATATGCTATTTTCTAGAGAGAAGCCTCTTTTGAAATCTACGGCCCCCGGGTCTATTTCCCATCATATTAAAACTAAAAATTACCTTCCTGCACTTTTTATTTATTTAATTTATTTATTGTTTTAGTTTGATCTATTTATCGAATCTCATACAATTTAATCTATTGCAATATCGAGGAGGGATTGACAACCCCTCTTACGCGTTGGGTTGCAAGTTTTTGTTGTTTGTGTGCAGGTGCTGTTTACATAGTGTTTCTTGGTTCTCCTACTGGATTGATAACCTTGGTTTCATAACTGAGGGAAATACTTACCATTGATGTGTGATACGTCTCCAACGTATCTAACATTTTTGATTGTTCCATGCTATTATATTATCTATTTTGGATGCTTTATATGCATTAACATGCTATTTTACATTATTTCTGGGACTAACTTATTAACCTAGAGCCCAGTGCCAGTTTCTGTTTTTCCTTGTTTTTTTAGCTTCGAAGAAAAGCAATATTAAACGGAGTCCAAATGGAATAAAACTTCATGATGATTTTTCTTGGACCAGAAGACATCCAGGGGACTTGGAGTGCAAGTCAGAAGAGCCACGAGGCGGTGACAAGGGTGAAGGGCGTGCCCTAGGGGGCGCGCCCCTACCTTGTGCGCCCCTCGGTGACTCCCTGACCTAGATCTTCGTCCTATATATTCACACATATTCCAAAACCCTTAGAAGCATCCACGAAAACACTTTTCCACTGCCGCAACCTTTTGTTCTCGTGAGATCCCATCTTGTTGCTTTTTTCGGCATCCTGCCGGAGGGGGATTCGATCACGGTTGGCATCTACATCAACTCTATTGCCCTTCCGATTAAGCGTGGGTAGTTTACCACATAACTATGGGTCCATAGCTAGTAGCTAGATGGCTTCTTCACTCTCTTTGATTATACATACGATGTTCTCCTTGATGTTCTTCGAGATCTATCCGATGTAATCTTCTTTTGTGGTGTGTTTGTCGAGATCCGATGAATTGTGGATTTATGATCAACTTATCTATGAATATTATTTGAATCTTCTCTGAATTCTTATATGCATGATTTGATATCTTTGTATCTCTCTTTGAACTACTGGTTTGGTTTGGCCAACTAGATTGGTTTTTCTTGCAATGGGAGAGGTGCTTAGCTTTGGGTTCAATTTTGCGTGATTTCACCCAGTTACAAAGTAGGGGTAACGAGACACATATTGAATTGTTGCCATCGAGGATAAAAAGATGGATTTTTCATCATATTGCTTGAGTTTATTCCTCTACATCATGTCATCTTACTTAAGGCGTTACTCCGTTCTTTATGAAGTTAATACTCTAGATGCATGCTGGATAGCGGTCGATGTGTGGAGTAATAGTAGTAGATGCAGGTAGGTGTCGGTCATCTTTGATAGGGACGTGATGCCTATATTGCATAATCATTGCTTTGGAAATCGTCATAACTTTGCGCTTTTCTATCAATTGCTCGACATTAATTTGTTCACCCACCCTATTATTTGCCTTCAAGAGAAGCCTCTAGTGAAACCTATGGCCCACGGGTCTATTTTTTGTCATATTAGTTTCCGATACTATTTTGCAATCTTTTATTTCCAGATCTATAAACCAAAAAACCCGAAAATATTTTGTCTTTTGTTTAGTTTTATTTATCTCTATCAGATCTCACCTTTGCAAGTGACCTGAAGGGATTGACAACCCCTTTATCGCGTTGGGTGCAAGTGTTTCATTGTTTGTGCAGGTGCGTATATTGGGGACTTACGTGTTTCTCGTACTAGATTGATACTTCTTAACAGAGGGAAATACATATATCTACTGTGCTGCATCACCCTTTCCTCTTCAAGGGGAAAAACCAAGCCTACCAAGTACCCATCATAAACTCTTGTCTCTTGCATTACATTATTCGCCATTTGCCTATCGTTTCCTCTCCCCCACTTCTAAAACGATTTTCAAAAATATTTCCCCGTTTCTTCGCCCCTCTTCCGTTCATCTTTCCGTTTGGTTTTTGTTTGCTCGTGTGTTAGATTGCTTGCTTTGTCACGATGACTCAAGAGAATACCAAATTGTGTGACTTTTCCAATACTAATAACAATGATTTTATTAGTACTCCGATTGCTCCCGCCACTAGTGCGGAATCTTATGAAATTAATGCCGATTTGCTGAATCTTGTTATGAAAGATCAATTTTCCGGCCTTCCTAGTGAAGATGCCACATCCCATCTAAATAATTTCGTTGAGTTATGTGATATGCAAAAGAAGGAAGACATGGATAATGATATTGTTAAATTGAAGCTATTTTCGTTCTCAGTACGAGATCGTGCTAAAACTTGGTTTTCATCTTTGCCTAAAAATAGTATTGATTCATGGAATAAGTGTAAAGATGCTTTTATTTCCAAGTATTTTCCTTCCACTAAGATCATCTCCCTTAGGAACGATATTATGAATTTTAAGCAACTTGATCATGAACATGTTGCACAATCTTGGGAGGGGATGAAGTTGATGATACAAAATTGCCCTACTCATGGTTTAAATTTGTGAATGATCATACAAATCTTTTATGCTAGATTGAATTTTGCTTCTAGAAATCTTTTAGATTCGGCAGCAGGAGGTACTTTTACGGAAATTACTTTAGGAGAAGCTACTAAAATCCTAGATAACATTATGGTTAATTATTCTCAATGGCACACCGAAAGATCTTCTACTAGTAAAAAAGTGCATGCAATTGAAGAGATTAATGTTTTGAATGGAAAGGTGGATGGACTTATGAAATTTTTTGCTAGCAAGAGTTCTCCGATTGATCCTAATGATATGCCTTCGTCTAGTTTGATTGAGAATAATAATGAATTTATGGATGTGAATTTTGTTGGTCGGAACAATTTTGGTAATAATGCGTATAGAGGTAATTTTAATCCTAGGTTGTTCCCTACTAATCCCTCTAATAATTATGGTAATTCCTACAACAATTCTTATGGAAATTATAATAAGATGCCCTCTGATCTTGAGAGTAGTATTAAATAATTTATGAGTTCGTAAAAGAATTTCAATGCTATGGTTGAGAAAAAATGCTTAATATTGATGATTTGGCTAGGAACATGGTATAATTTCTCTTGAGATTGATTCTTTGAAAATTAGATCTATTCCACCCAAGCATGATATTAATGAGTCGCTTAAATCCATGAGAATTTCCATTGATGAGTGTAAATAAAGAACCGCTAGGAAGCGTGCTAAGCGAGATTGGTTTGTAAAAGCGTGTTCTTTGATTTCTCACGAAAATAATGAGGAAATATTTTGAGGAAAAACTTGAGTTGGAAGTTTCTATCCCTAGAAAGCTTGATGATGAGTGGGAACCTAGTATTAAGATTAAGATTAAAGATTATGAGTGCCATGCTTTATGTGATTTGGGTGCTAGCGTTTCCACGATTCCAAAAACTTTATGTGATGTATTAGGTTTCCGTGAATTTGATGATTGTTCTTTAAATTTGCATCTTGTGGATTCCGATATTGAGAAACCTATGGGAAGAATTAATGATGTTCTTATTATTGCAAATAAGAATTATGTGCGTGTAGATTTCATTGTTCTTGATATATATTGCAATCCTACATGTCCTTTTATTCTTGGTAGACCTTTCCTTAGAACGATTGGTGCAATTATTGATATGAAAGAAGGAAACATTAGATTTCAATTTCCATTAAGGAAGGGCATGGAACACTTTCCTAGAAAGAAAATTAAGTTGCTACATGAATCTATTATGAGAGCTACTTATGGATTGCATACCAAAGATGAAAATACCTAGATCCATGTTTTTTACCTAGCTAGGGGCATTAAATAATATCGCTTGTTGGGAGGCAACCCAATTTTATTTGTGTTCTTGCTTTGTTGGTTCTTTTTCCAATAAATTATTCATCTAGCCTCTGGTTAGATGTGTTTTTGTGCCATGTAAGATCTTTGGGATGGCTTACGGTGATAGTTGATTTGATCTTGCTGAAGAATTGAAACTTTTGCACCCAGGAAAATAATTCTTATTTTTAACAGAAGAGCGATAAATATTGAGCCTCTTTGTAGAAGATTAATATACAAATTGCCCAGGTTGTCCTAATTTTTCAGAATTGTTGGAGTTACAGAAGTATTCGAGAGTTACAGATAGCTACAGACTGTTACGTTTTTGACAGATTCTGTTTTCTATGTGGTGTTTGCTTATTTTTATGAATCTATGGGTAGTATGGGGGGTATGACCAATGGAGAAGTTGGAATACAGTAGATATTACACTAGTATAAATAAATAATGAGTTCACAACAGTAACAAAAGTGGTGATTTTATTTTCTTATACTAACGGATCTCATGAGATTTTCTATCGAATTTTGTGTTGTGAAGTTTTCAAGTTTTGGGTAAATATTAGATGGACTATGGAATTAGGAGTGGCAAGAGCCTAAGCTTGGGGATGCCCAAGGCACCCCAAGGTAATATTCAAGGACAACCAAGAGCCTAAGCTTGGGGATGTGATACGTCCATTTTGCATCATGTTTTCCTACTGTTATTTATGATGTTTTTATGCATAATAATGCTTTTTGGAGTAATTCTAATGCCTTTTCTCTCATAATTTGCAAGGTACACACAAAGAGGGAGAATTTCGACAGCTGGAAATGTGGACCTGGAAAATCTACGTCAGGCTACCTATTCTGCACAACTCCAAACAAGCTGAAACTTCACGGAGAATTTTTATGGAATATATGATGAATATTGGGGCAAATAAGTATCAGAGGAGGCCTGCCAGGTGGGCACAATCCCACCTGGGTGCGCCAGGGAGCCCAGGCGCGCCCTGGTGGGTTGTGCTCACCCAGGCCCACCTCCGATGCCCATCTTCTAGTATATAAGTCATCCTGACCTAAAAAAAATAAGGAGAGGACTTTTGGGACGGAGCTCCGCCGTCTCGAGGTGGAACTTGGACAGGAGCACTTTTGCCCTCTGGCGGAGCGATTCCGCCGGGGGAACTTCCCTCTCGGAGGGGGAAATCATCGTCATCATCACCAACAACTCTCCCATCTTGGGGAGGGCTATCTCCATCAACATCATCAACAACACCATCTCATCTCAAACCCTAGTTCATCTCTTGTGTTCAGTCTTGTTACCGGAACTATAGATTGGTGCTTGTGGGTGACTAGTAGTTATGATTACATCTTGTAGTTGATTACTATATGGTT
This sequence comes from Triticum dicoccoides, assembly GCF_002162155.2. NCBI lineage: Eukaryota > Viridiplantae > Streptophyta > Magnoliopsida > Poales > Poaceae > Triticum > Triticum dicoccoides. Next base: position 265,988,165 of record NC_041392.1, read on the forward strand.
TATTTGGTGGAAGATTATATGTTAAGATCCATTATGCTATTTAATACCCCTCTGATCTTGAGCATGTTTATAACTTGTGAGTAGTTACTTTTGTTCTTGAGGTCACGGGAGAAATCATGTTGCAAGTAATCATGTGAAATTGATATGTGTTCGATATTTTGATAGTATGTATGTTGTGATTCGCTTAGTGGTGTCATGTGAACGTCGACTACATGACACTTCACCATATTTGGGCCTAAGGTAATACATTGTGGAGTAGCAATTAGATGATGGGTTGGGAGAGTGACAGAAGCTTAAACCCCACTTTATGCGCTATTCCGTAAGGGACCGATTGGATCCAAAAGTTTAATGCTATGGTTAGAATTTATTCTTAATACTTTTCTCGTAGTTGTGAATGCTTGCATGAGGGTTAATCATAAGTAGGAGGTTTGTTCAAGTAAGAACAACACCTAAGCACCGGTCCACCCACATATCAAATTACCAAAGTAGCGAACACAAATTGGACCAACATGATGGAAGTGACTAGATGAAGTTCCCGTGTACCCTCAAGAACGCTTTGCTTATTATAAGAGACCGTTTTGGCTTGTCCTTTGCCTCAAAAGGATTGGGCTACATTACTGCACTTTTGTTACTACTATCATTACTTGCTTGTTACAAATTATCTTGCTATCAAACTACTCTGCTACTTATAGTTTTAGCACTTGTGGACATTACCTTGCTCAGAACCACTTGTCATTTCCTTCTGCTCCTCGTTGGGTTCGACACACTTACTTGTCGAAAAGAGCTACAACTGATCTCTTATACTTGCCGGTCATCAAGGCTATTTTCTGGCGCTGTTGCCGGGGAGTGAAGTGCCTTTGGTAAGTAGAATTTGGTAACGAAACATTTATATAGTGTGCTGAAATTTATTGTCACCTGCTACTATGGAAAACAATCCTTTGAGGGGTTTGTTCAGGGTATCTTCACCTCGACCGGAACCACAATTTGATACCCCTCAACCTACCACACCTACTGAAAATATTTAATACGAAATTCCTTCGGGTATGATAGAACTACTGCTAGCTAATCATTATGCAGGAGATGGAACCGAACATCCTGATATGCACTTGATATATGTGGAACACATTTGTGGATTGTTTAAGCTTGCAGGTCTACCCAGAGATGATGTTAATAAGATGGGTTTCCCTTTATCTTTGAAGGCAAAATCATTGGCATGGTATAGGCTATGCGATGATATTGGATCTTGGAATTGGAATCGATTGAAATTGGAGTTCCACCAAAAAATTTATCCTATGCATCTAGTTCATCATGATCGGAATTACATATATAATTTTTGTCCTCGTGAAGGAGAAAGTATAGCTCTAGCTTGGGGGAGGCTGAATTCAATGTTATATTCATGCCCCAATCATGAGCTCTTAAGAGAAATTATTATCCAGAATTTTTATGCTCAGCTTTCTCATAATGATCGATCCATGCTTGATACTTCTTGTGCTGGTTCTTTTATGAAGAATACCACTGAATTTCGGTGGGATCTTTTAGAAAGAACTAAACGTAACTCCGAAGATTGGGAACTCGACGAAGGTAACGAGTCAGGTATTAAGCTTAAGTATGATTGTGTTAAATATTTTATGAATACCGATGATTTTCAAAAGTTTAGCACTAAATATGGACTTGACTTTGAGATAGTAGCCTCCTTTTGTGAATCATTCACTGGTACGAGTCGGTGCTATACAAACGGTTTTTAACCCCTTTCCGTGATGACATTTGGAACCGTCGCCAAGTGAGTTTGGGCGATAGGGGGTCCTTCCCACACGACACAGAAACCGTCGGGGATAGGGAGCCTTGATGCATACATTTGTCCCTATATAACCGTTTCCGATATCTCGAATATACCAAATGCTTCATCCATGCTACTCATTTGCGCTCGCATTGCCATCGCAGTCGGTGTTTCGTGGTTTTACATAAAACCAGGAAGATTCCAGGCACGGGAGTTTTCTAGGCAGATTCTAGGCATGGGAGTTTTCTAGGCAGATTCCAGACACGGGAGTTTTACGATGCCTGGCACATCACAAACAGTTCATGATTATAAACCGTGTATGATAGGTAGACAATCACACACATCTAGTTTTCCTCCACCGTATGTGATAGTGTCTGACATCACACAGGCTTTGCAAACAGCAACTGTGTGCATTGTTACACACGTTTCCTCTCCGTGAACCGTGTCGGATTATGATGTATATCGCACACGCTGTGCTTTCTTAACCGTGTGCGTCTGAATGACCTGCACACCGTAATTTCGACCTAATTTAATTGTTGCTATTTAAAATTTACCCAGTTTAAACTTGAAAGTAGGCTATAGCTTTATTCATATCCATCAGGTTCAAACAACCAATGCATTATTCGATTCACAGGTACATATGTTTAAGAATTACATAAGCACCAAATAAAGATTGATGAACCAGGGTTCCATACTTGTACTATTACATATGGTAAAGAAAGAGGCGACACACATTCTGGTTGCCGAACAAGGTGAAGCAGAATGACCCTATTGTGCTCTCCTGGATGCAGAAGGCATGCAGGACTCTAGTCCAACCCCTTGTGATGGCCGGCCGCCAATCATGTAGTTTGAGAGGTAATCTTGAGTAAACTGCTTCAGGATCCACTTCAAAAGAAAAAAAATTCAGATATTGTCATCTAACAAAACTCATTACGTGCAGAAAAAAGAAGGCTACATGGTTCTTACTTACCATCCTTCAGTTCACTGTTGTCTTGCATAAAGTGTAAACAAATAGTTCGATTGACATCTTTTGACCCATTTTAATAACAATCTTTATCAGTTTCCTCACTTGATGCTGGTTCATGAATATCTCATTGCCCCATACGCAGAAAGGGTCGAAGTGTGGACCTTTGATAATGATATATGTACCAAAAAGCACCAAGTTAATATTAGAAGCTAAACAACAATTGAAAAATAATGTAGTACAACACTCCCTCCATCCCATTATATAAGATTTTATTACATGCATATCTAGACATCATCAGAACATTAAGGTAACACTCTTCCTTGTTGTTATGTAGCCTGGGATTGCATATTTAGTCATTTAGTACAATGCATGTTGCTATCTAGCCTCAGATATATTAAACATGGCCCTAGTTAACCTACTGATAAATGGGTTACAGATATATTCAGTGAAATGTCCGATTCGACTATTAATCCCTTATCAGCCCCAGGCTATATGGTACCAGCTACCGATATCCTGAATAGTGAGTACATATAAGCAATGCGATGAAACTAACCTCGATGGAAAACAATGCTATTCTAAATATTGTCATGTATGAGTACATATAAAGGCATGTTAAGCACAACAAGCTAAACATCAACCAAATATATCCAAGGTAGACAACATAATCTACAAATGATAGCTTTAGTGTGCAGGCTTAAGCACGCTAGTTAAGCAAAAGAAGAAGTGGAAAGGTGTGTTTACTGCATCAGGCATAACATTTAAAAAGAAGCGAATAGTCATTCAAACTGGTATTGTGCAGGTCTAAAGTACACTAGTTATTGTTAAAATCGAAAAGGCATGTTAACTGCAATATCCTTAACAAAAACCAAATATCGTAATTCATAGTGGTCTTGTTGAAACTATTATTGATGAAATTGAACTGCACGACAAATAGTTGCACATACAGAGCATCACATTGTGAAAAACTGAAATAAACAAGTCATAATGCCATCTCTAGCCGATCCTTAAAAAGATAAAGGACTAAAACCCTTAG
>NC_041392.1:265992297-265997214 GCF_002162155.2 Triticum dicoccoides
CCTCCACCCCAGCGCTGCCGTCCGGCCTCCCTCCACCCCAGCACCGCCCGCCTCCCATTACTGGCCGCCCCGCCTCCCTCCACCGCCCACTGGCCAACGGAGGTGCGGACTCTGCCTCGACCACCTGCTCCCACCCCACGCCAACACACCACACCGTTGGATCCCGTCCATCGAGCACCGAATCTCGCCGGCCCTGGAGCCGCGATTCGCCGGACCACCGTAGCTCCCTTCTTGTCCCCGGTCGCCATCCACCGCCCCCGAGCTCCACTCTGGGATCCCGCCGTTTACCCATCAAGCTCCACCGCAGGTATCCCACCGTTGATAAGCTCCATGTCCAACTCCTATGTTCGATGGTACGTGCATTGCTTGATGTGGAAATCGTGCCTTCCGTGGTGTTGTTAAGTTAACTGAACTGAAGGATCTTCAATATATGAACCAAAAGAGAGGTGCATCCTGTACATCAGCTCACGACCGTTCATGTTAATTATCCTTCAGTAAAAATATATGAACCACAAAGGGAGTTCCTATTTCTTTTTGCTGATGCTCATGCAAATCTCATGCTACTTATGTGCTAAATTTGATGCTCTATAGTTGCTAGTCGAAATGCCTACAGGAACCAAACTATTTTGATAAAATTTGATGTTGTTGTTCTTATATTCTAGATGAATTTTGTCCATACAAATTTTCTACAGCGGGCATGTACTTGCTCTGTTTGACAAATGCTTCTCTTGCAGTTTTCCTGTATGCTGTAATTTGCCTCTGTCAATCCAAAAAAATCTTCAGTTCTCTTCTCAGCACACAACACAAAATTGGTGTCAGGTCAGCGAAAAAACATATTTTCATCAGTTCATACTTGAGAGGGTGTAAGTGTAGAAGAAAAATTGGCAACAGTAAAAGATTCACGATTGAAAAACTTGTAAGTTCAACACGACGTCCTAGATAAGTTCGTGAAAAAGATCAAACAAAAAGAAACCCCAATAGGAATTCGAATGATAGAAGTTCCAAGTCACAAATCCTACTTGGCCTGGATAGCTCATATACACTTCAATCTTGTAATTTAGAAGTAAAAGTCACAAGTTCGGAGATGATTTTTTCCAAATAGTTTACTTTGGTGATTCTGTAATTGCATCAGGTCATTACAAAAAATGGCTCTGGCAGTTCAATATTTATTTCAATTCATGAAAATAATTACAGTGCACTGCCCCGCCCCCAACGTCGCTGCTGCTTGCTAGCTACCGGTGGTGCGTGCGCGCTGGTCGTTGCTGCTTTAGGGTAAGGTGACTGAGAAAGAGATTACTGAGAGGGATTTGTTGCTGTTGTTGTTCCTTGTATTGATAGAGGATTGTCGAGTCTAAAGCCAACTGCACCTTCGCATCCTATGCGCTGTCGGATATGAGCTCATGCTCCTGTAGTGTTCTAATTAGCAAAAGAACAATGAGAAGGGAAAGAACAATGGTGGTTAAATATTAAATAAATCGGTGTGTGGCTGCAAGAATTTACATATTTTGGTGCAAAAAGTTTGTTGCTTTTATCTAGTACTTTAGTTCAGTTTACTACAACCGTTCTGCTTGTAATGCCATCTCCTGCAGGAAGTTCCACATGGGGGACACTAGTTTCAAATGCTCATCTCCCATACGTGATGCCGCCAGCAAGGAAAACCTTTGGGAAGCTCTGCTGGTAATGCCATCTCCTATCCATCGCCAGCTCCAACTTACTGCAACCTTGTTTGAATTAAAAATATTGATCAGTACAAATAAAAAACAATGATCAGTTTGTAGTGCTCTCTCCTGCCTATTTTGGTTGATGCCCATGAATGGAGAAAAAATTGTATGGGAATGTTTAATTATTACTAGCATATAAGTTCAAAAAATAAAAAGAAGTCGGTTCGTCTATGAAATTTGAGAAAGTTCGTCTATTGACCCGAGGAATATATGCTCAAAGAAAAGAACACAACACATTTATTTGGGTAAAAGTTTATTTTAGTTCAGCTACACAAACCATGTAGGTTCGATGATGATGATACCATAAGTTCGGACAAGAAAACAAATATGAATTAAAACCAAAAACATTCACTCCTATAAGTTCAAGTGCTTATCCATACACGGTAATTCAAGATGGTTAACGTTCAAGTCGCAAAACAAGAGAAGTCCAGAACATCGTGGAACTCCTCTCCTTCTCACCTGAAACATTTTGTGCTCTGGCTCTCTCCACCCCCTGTCAAGCTTCTCGAGCTTGTTTCAAAAACCCACTGTATTATTGTACCTAGTGCTCTCTCAACTCTCCTGCAGCTAATGCTATCTCCACTCTACCGTATGTTTTGCTTGATGAACAAGTATGGACAAAAAATATGTTGATTAGGGAGAGTTCATGTATACTGCCATGTAAGTTCAAAAAATAACTTGTAACAAGTACAAAAATGAAAGGTGGGCAAAACAATTAGCGAGCTTGGAAGTAGGAAGTTTGATGCATCTGCTACTGCTCCTTTTGTGCTTCTGGTTTACTCCAAACAATTTATTTTTTTGCATTAGAAGCAAGACAAAATGAGAAGTTTTTCATTCCACGAGTATGGACTTTGTGAATGTCCACTTCTTAAAACAGAATTGTACATGCCAGTTCGACTTGTGTGCAACAAAGAAAAAAATGGTTTGATTTAAAAACATTGATCAGTATAGAGTAAAAACAATGATCAGTTCTAAATAAAAGAAATGATCCATTTGTGGATTTATAATAAAAGAAATTATATGTGCACTCTATGTCTTCTTCTTATGTTTCCAAGAATTCTGCACTCATACTGTTATGCATAAGTTCAGGTCGCTTGTGGAGTTTCAGATATATGCAATTGAATGAGAGCACCATGGTCTCACCCAAAAAGTTTGAAAAACCATTACTTTCAGTTCTGGTAACATATATTTTTGTTTCAGTTTTGCTAAATTCTTTCTCTAATGGCCTTCATATATTATCTTTCATATGTCGTACTATATGAAAAAATGTGGCCTTCAGCAAGCCTTTATTGCATGCTTCATCACTGATCTTGAGGAGGAGATTCATTTGTGCATTTCTATATTCGTTGTGTAAATCTGTTGATTTTTAATGTTTTAGGGATTTTGGGAGAGTGGAGACCTGGAAGAGAACTTGCAGGCGTTATTGGCCATGACAATAAATGACCAAGAAGAGCACTTTCAATAGTCAAGGAAGACAACAACAACAACAACAACAACAACAACAACAAGAACAAAGAAAAAAATGCAACGATGCATCATGCTGACATTGATGAAAAGCTATGATTTTGCGCTCCTGTTTGTTATTATGTCAATGAGAAACCAATACTTCTTTTCTTCAGGTTTTGTGTTTTAATTTTTGAGGGATAATAAATTTTCCTATTCAAGTGGAAGCTCCCAGTATATGATGGATGTGGGAGTTATTTCTACATTCACTGTTCGGTGCTTCTTTTTATGTAATGTTTTATGTTTTCAAGTGCTCGCTGAAATTTATATTCCTAGTAGTTCATGTATTATTGCCTGAGGAGTTCATGTGTTACTGGCCAGTAAGTAAACCTATTAATCACTCTCTCGAGTGTGATGAAAAAATGGGCAGTAAATTGATGAAAAAATATCATCGAGTTCAAAACACGCCGAGACACGCGACAGCCACCCCAGTTCGGGCGTAGTAAGTACCTCAGTACGAGTTAAAAACGGTGGCCCGTTCGGAATAAAAGAAATGACAGAAATTCAAATTGTAAAGTTCAAGCAAAAAAAAGAAACCCCATGAAAATTCTGCTTAGTAAGTACCTCAGTACAAGTCGTAAAATGAGAGAAGTTCAGAACGATGTTGTCAAAAAAATGTTGAGTTAAAAAAAGGAAACAAAACAAACACATTTTCTTTTTGAATAAAATATCATTCAGTTCGATGATACAAACCATACAAATACAGGGGCGACGATACAGTAAACCGTTGAAAACTTACGAGAAAATATTACCAAAAAAACATAGCAAAGTCTAGTTTGTGAAAACATGCTTAGTACAAACCCATGCAAGCATCAGTACAAGTACCCTTTTTCGGAACCATTCAAAATTACACTACACAAAATAGCTCAGTACAAACATACATATATATCAGTACGACTACTCTGTTTTCCACACAAGAAAACAGCAGGATCCATCATGTCGTATTCAAAATTACTCTTAAACGGTTGTGAAGTAGAGAAAACGTTCAATATGACTAAGTTTCGCATTTTCGATAGCGATCCAACGGTATATTATTTTCCATATTTCGACAAACTTTTTAAGAAAAACGCGTTCAAAATCAAATTTGGCCGTATTCGAATTCATTTTTAAACCGTAAAGAACTAGAAAAACATTTCTATACGAAAAAGTTGCGCATTTTACATAGCTTTCCAACGCCGTATCATTTGCATCAATCCGACAAACCGTTTGCGAAAAATCGCGAAAATACGTTTCGCCCAGAATTTCACTGTTTTTCAAATTACTTTTAAATCACATAGAATTAGAAAAAACAATACATCTATGGAAGATGCGGATTTTCACCAGCTTTCCAACACCATCTTATTTGCTCAATTCCAACAAACCATTTGAAAATTGAGTCCAAAATACGACTCACGTTTTCGGTTTTGAAAAAAATGGTTTTTTAAAAACTGCTCTTAAACCATAATGATTTTGCAAAAACGTTCAATATACTTGAAATATGGTTGTCAAGAACTTTCCAACGATATATTACACGCCATGTTCCGACAAAAAATTACAAAAAAGTTTTTGAACTAGAGAAGACGATCTGTTAAACACAACTGAAAGCATCAATTCAACCTCTTCGAAAATGTAAGTACAACCACCTGAAACCGTCAGGTCAAAAAGGGTAACAAAATAATATTCTGTTACTAGTAACAGAATAGCCCAGATGTAT
>NC_041392.1:265997645-265998684 GCF_002162155.2 Triticum dicoccoides
ATTTTTGGCCTTTTCTAGTCAATCCCCTAAACTTAACATTGTAAACTTCAATTTGATCAAGTTCAAAGCAGGTTCAACCGAAAGTAGCATGCATTCAAAGATAAACATAGATAGTTTTGCATAACCGAACATAAAACATAAATTTAAACTAAGGTAAACTACTTTCGGTCGAAGTAGAGGTGGAGCCAATCCTTCCTTGTCATGTACGGTGTGCCGCGAGCCGGGTCCGGGCCGGTGCCGTCATCGGGGTCGTTGGGGAAGGCACTCCTCCACTCGTCGACATTGATCTCCTCGTCCTGGGGGCCCATCTCGACGCCCTCCGCGTCGCCGTCGCTGCTGCCTTCGACCTTGTCATCGGAGGAGAGAGCGATAACCTCGCTGCCCTCCGTGTTGCCGTCCTCGCCGCCTTCGACCTCGTCGTCGGAGGAGAGCGGGATAACCTCGCCACCCTCTGCGTCAGCAAATATTGCCTGCTCCGCCTCCACGAGCTCTGGGTGTTGTCGGCGGAGCTCTTGCATGTAGGCCTCGTCGGCGGCCTCGGCCTCGAGGCGCTCCCACGCCTCACGGTCCTCCCGCGCCATAGCCGAGCTCACCATCCCTAGCTCCAGCGGAACATGGTCGATCGAATGTGTGCCGAAGGGGGAATTGAGCCTAGCCGCTGAGCCATGATAGCGGACCTGCCAGCGGTCGTACTCCATGGTCGCGAGCTCGGTCGTGTGGAAGTTACTGAGCCACCAGCGGGTGTGGGTCTCCCAATCTATAATCTCGGTGACCCACGTCCCCCATTGCCGCTGCCGGACCCCGAGGTAGGACCTCGTCGGCTGCCGGGTCCGAGGGAGGATGGGGAAGTCCTTGAATCTACGTAGGAGCGCGGCGGCGGGCAGATCGGGGGACCGGCGATGGCGGGTCGAGCCCATGGAGGACGACGGGGACACCTCGGCGGCCACCTCGCCGGCGTCGGGCAAAAAGGCCGTGATAAACCTCTTTTCGGCCATTGGATCCTCGAGCTCCCAGCACATAGGTAGAGGTTGAGGATGGA
>NC_041392.1:265998929-266011875 GCF_002162155.2 Triticum dicoccoides
TCTGTGTGAGCGGAGGTTTTGGGGAGGGGGAGTGTGTGGTCTGTGTGGAGGGGGGGGGCAGGTGGTGTTTGAGGAAATACTGCAGCAACTGAAAATTTTAATAGGCGGGAGTAACAAGGCAGGGCTACTGAAAATTTGGATCAAGGGCGAGCAGATATTTTTGAGATTGCGAGGGATGCAGAGGCGGGAGTAAAATGCCGGGGATACTTAAAATTTAAATCATGGGACTGAAGTAGAGCGGGACTAATAGACATCGCACACAGTCCACACATACTAATCGTGTGCTATCAAACATTAAAACCTTCCTGGCACTTGATATTTTCGAGATTACGAGGCAGTAATATTTTCGAGATTGCGAGGGATGTAGATGCGGGAGTATTTGGGGAGCGAGCTAGTGTGCTTGACACACCGGTTGTAGACTGTAGCCGATGCACCTTCTCGCGTAAGCCATAGGCGTAATATACACCGACGGTGCTCCAAGATATTTTGTGCTACATCTCACATGGCTGGTGATAATAAACTGTGTGAGATGTACTTGATTTTTCATCTTGATTTGAATTACATAATGGGGTCACAGCGGCAATGGACGGTGTTTGAATTGCTAGACCTTTTATATGTGTGTCGTAAAAGCATTGAAATTATTCAGGGTTCGTTTGGACATTTAATACATTAAAATTGGTTTTCTAGCCATTCCAGGTGCACAATTCAAAATTAAACTACATGCACATGCTCCGATGCATCAACATGGGTTGTAAAATCATATATTTGTCCATGGGTTTATGCTTATGTCCCATGCAAGAAATGGGGATGAGTTTCGAACACCACGACACCTTTGGGGATGAAACAATATCCGTTGCCACTTATTGCTTTAAAAAAATTTCTAGTGTCAACACAGAACAACAAGAGTTGATGCGGAGCATCCCACGTTCATCCCCATGTACACTCTGACTACTCTCCAAGCCCCAAGGATGCATAAGATGAGACCTCGATTATACACCATTGGACACAAGGTGAACTCGCTCCTCTCTGAACTTTCACTTTCCACATGTGAGACATGGCTACTACGTCAAACTTGTGTGTTATGCATGTCCAGGAACCAAGAGGAAGCCCATGGACAAGAAGGTGAGGACACCAAGCGTGAGGAACAATAAGAAGGGCTAGGGAAGAAGTTCCAGCCACCGAACGACCGGCCGGGACCGGATGTCCAACGCCTGAAGACCCACCGGATGACCGGCCCATGAGTGACTCCATCACACGTGACATTGAGAGCATTTCCTAGGAGAGGATGAGTGTTACCACCACTAGCCCCATACATGAGAGCATGCCACACATCCTATGTGAGGTTGGGAGCCATTTTAGTGACTCCACCAACCATATGAGTGAGAGCATCATACCGGGAGTGAGTTAGCCACAACTCTTAGTGAGTGAGGTAGTTGACACGGCATGTCATGCCACTATGATTTCTAACAACCTAAACTCTACTCCTAGTGTGTTTTCTTCTTTGGTGCTAGGTCTCCTACATGATGACATGCCTATCCTCGACGAGTCCATATCTCCAATGGAGACAACGATGGCCATGGTGGAAGAAGATCCACCCCCCACATGGTTCCATCAAGATGAAGATGACCACGACTTGGTCTTCGACACCTCACCTACAACACATGAGCGATGCTCCAAAGGTAACATAGGTGATGGTGCTTCTCTTGTCCCACTAGTGGACTATTTCACGAATGATTGCTTGCATGATGTTGACACACCTATTCCCGTGCTTCATGCTAGTGCGACTTCCTCATGTCATGACTTACCTATTTATGATGAATATGATGACGAGCATGTCGAGTTGCCTAGTTGTGATGTTATGCTCCATAGGATATCATGTGCAAATTCTTTTGGTAACATGATGTTTGACAATCCATTAACCTTGTCATATGCTATGAGTGAGATATCCCATATTGCATCATTTCAATCTCAACATAGTAGCTATGCATGCCCCATTAAAGTAATCCCATTTGCACTTATGGCATAAATGATGAGATGATGGTCAATGGATTTTGTTTTTCATGTGTTGATATTGCCATGCTTCCTTTACATGATATGCGCAATTCATCTGCTATCCCATGCCATGATCACAATGTTCCAACTATGCATTGTTTTGGATGTTGTCAATATTCTCCATGTGATGTTTCCACTAATGATCACCAGGAGACCCCATAGTTTCCTCATACATATTAGGAGATTTTGATGCATTCCATACATTGCATGATTCTCATAATTTCTTGCACCATATGCATTCCATGAATAACAATGCTCTACATATTTCTCGTGATGCATTACACAATTTGAGTCTCCATTATGCTATACATAACAACAAACCTATCATGATGGATGACATGTTTCTATATCACGCATCTCATTTATTTGAGCATTGGATATTTTGTGCTAACCAACACAAGCACGTACGCATCATGATGGATGATGTGTACATCTATCACGCACGCACAATTTTCCCTTTGTCTTTGTTTTGTGTAGTACTCACGTATACTCGTCAACCTCTCAATCCCAAGAGTTGACGAAACAAGCTCTTGAGAGCAAAGATGACTTGGGATCCCGTGAACTATCCTTCCCACTGCTCTCTTCGCAGAACGACTACACGCATCTCTCTCACTTCGCTCTCACACGACTATGGGCTATATACCGCTTGTTGCTTCATGCTCATTTTACCGTGTTCACTTTGCATGCTATGCTTGCTTCTATACCTTTGCCATGCAATTGTGACCCTTGCTTGCATCTACCCATGATTCACCATTATGCTACTCCTATGTGTATTTGCATGCTTGGTGGAGATCCTTGTTGCTTTTGCCATGTTTATCATGTGCCTCATGCTATTGATGCTATTTTTCTCATATCCTCCTTTCATGGTTGTGCTATGCCATGTGAATTATTCATGCACAATATTTGCACCCATGACATGCTTGCTATGATTCCCTCTAGTATGTTGCATGTTCGCACTACTAGCTCGCACCAATTGATTGCTTGCTTTGTCGCATCACCCATGTTCCATTCTTACTTGCTTTCTTTGGTTGATGACGTGTATGTGCATGCCTCTCACATGATATATTTTGTTTATTGTCGCTTGCCTCCAATTGTTGCATCTATGCTTATTGATCGTGGAGACTTGGACACTTCACTTGTGATGCATGCTTGCTCGATTGAGCCTATTGTATTTGGTTGTTCTCGCATCATATGCCTCCATACTATGAAATGCTCCCTTGTCCTTTCTTATGATGAGCATGATGCATCCACTTGTTGGGTATTTTACCACACGAATGATAGCTTTTGCATCTCCGCTAACCTCATTTGTTTTTCCGAGTGTTCGTCATGTTCTTTCATGCTGAAGGATTCACAAGGCGATACCGTCATGACACAATTTGGTCATGTGAAGGCATACACGATGTGAGACACCAACATTTTTTACATTCTACTAAAGGTGAAGTCCTTCCCTTTGAGCCATCCTCAAATATGTATATTGGATGGGTCACTCTTTCATTGTTGTTTCCGTCTAGTTGTCTACATGGTACATCTCATGAACGGAGGAGCGACATTGGAGATTGGCTCTATGGACGTTCACATTGAGGAGCGCTCGGACTTACTGGATGCACCTTCGAACCTCTACTCATGCCACGACATCGAGATTTGGTACACCAACACCTCCATATTTGTTGATTGTGCTCACACATGTCATGCTCATTGGACATCTCACACACATGACAAATTTGCATCTTATGCATGGATTGACTCATATTATGATTGTTTTGTTGCATCTTGTATTCCCATGTCATCCATGATATATGAGCTTGTGCATTTCCTTAGGAAATTTGTTGTGATATACCTTGAGGGCATATTCATACATCATGATCTTATTGCCTACCATCAATTGCATGATCACATCACTTTGAGCATCCATTGCCATATTCATGCTATTGATAAACCGTCTCATTATGACATCATTTTGCACCGTGGTTGCATTGATCATATTCACAACATATTTGTGTGCACAATGAATGTTTTTGCTCCCATGAATGCTTTGCATACCATTCCATCTCTTTTGGATAAGCTTCATGCAGCTTGTCATGATCAATCTTGTTGCACAGACTCATTCTTACATGATGGACACTTTGTGTGCTCTAACCATTGTATTTCTGAGTGTCGTTTGTGTTTTCTCTTTTTGCATGTATACCACTCCGGCAACACCTTGGAGTACTTGGATTGCGCAACGTCTTCCACTCCGTCCAACTACAAGTCCGTCCATGACTACCGTTTCCATGGTGATGAGGATCACGATCCGAGGTCGGATCTTTCCCAGGGGGGAGATGATGCGGAGCATCCCACGTTCATCCCCATGTACACTCTGACTACTCTCCAAGCCCCAAGGATACATAAGATGAGACCTCGACTATACACCATTGGACATAAGGTGAACTCGCTCATCTCTGAACTTTCACTTTCCACATGTGAGACATAGCTAGTACCTCAAACTTGTGTGCTATGCATGTCCAGGAACCAAGAGGAAGCCCATGGACAAGCAGGCGAGGACACCAAGTGCGAGGAACAAGAAGAAGGGCTACGGAAGAAGCTCCAGCCAACGGACGACCAGCCGGGACCGGATGTCCGATGCCGGTAGACCCACCGGACGACCGGCCCGGACCGGACGACCGGCGATCCTGCACCTGAGCCAAATGAGCGGACGTCCGACAAGTCCTGGACGTCCAACACACTCTAGCGTCCGGATGTCCGACCGTCCCCGGAAATCCGGTGCCACCTCAACCGAGCCGAAACACCGGACGTCCGACAAGTACCGGACGACCGGACCCTCGCGAGCCACCGGACGTCATGTACCTGTCGGACGACCGGCGCCTGTCCGTGCACAGAGATCGGGCCCGAGGCCCATGTATCCCCCACTTACCCCTTCGTGTCTGATACGTCTCCAACGTATCTATAATTTTTGATTGCTCCATGCTATATTATCTACTATTTCGGACTATATTGGGCTTTATTTTCCACTTTTATATTACTTTTGGGACTAACCTATTAACCGGAGGCCCAGCCCAGAATTGCTGTTTTTTTGCCTATTTTAGTGTTTCGGAGAAACATAATATCAAACGGAGTCCAAACGGAATGAAACCTTCGGGAACGTGATTTTCTCATCAGATAAGATCCAGGAGACTTGGACCCTCCGCCAAGAAAGCCACGAGGTGGCCACGAGGGTGGAGGGCGCGCCCCCTCCCTTGTGGGCCCCTTGAAGCTCCACCGACGTACTTCTTCCTCCCATATATATCCACATATCCCCAAACAATCAGAAGAGGAGCCAAAAACCTAATTCCACCGCCGCAACTTTCTGTATCCACGAGATCCCATCTTGGGGCCTGTTTCGGAGCTCCGCCGGAGGAGGCATCGATCACGGAGGGCTTCTACATCATCATACAAGCCCCTCCGATGAATTGTGAGTAGTTTACTTCAGACCTACGGGTCCATAGTTAGTAGCTAGATGGCTTTTTCTCTCTTTTTGGATCTCAATACAATGTTCTCCCCCTCTCTTGTGGAGATCTATTCGATGTAATCTTCTTTTTGCGGTGTGTTTGTTGAGACCGATGAATTGTGGGTTTATGATCCAGTCTATCTATGAATAATATTTGAGTCTTCTCTGAATTCTTTTATATATGATTGATTATCTTTGCAAGTCTCTTCGAATTATCAGTTTGGTTTGGCCTACTAGATTGGTCGTTCTTGCCGTGGGAGAAGTTCTTAGCTTTGGGTTCGATCTTGCGGTGTCCTTTCCCAGTGATAGAAGGGGCAGCAAGGCACGTATTGTATCATTTCCATCGAGGATAACAAGATGGGGTTTTTATCATATTGCATGAAACTATCCCTCTACATCATGTC
The DNA here is from genome assembly GCF_002162155.2 of Triticum dicoccoides. Lineage (NCBI taxonomy): Eukaryota > Viridiplantae > Streptophyta > Magnoliopsida > Poales > Poaceae > Triticum > Triticum dicoccoides. The sequence continues at coordinate 266,004,870 of NC_041392.1, forward strand.
ATCTTGCTTAAGGCGTTACTCTGTTTTTAACTTAATACTCTAGATGCATGCTGGATAGCGGTCGATGAGTGGAGTAATAGTAGTAGATGCAGAATCGTTTTGGTCTACTTGTCTCGGACGTGATGCCTATATACATGATCATACCTAGATATTCTCATAACTATGCTTAATTCTGTCAATTGCTCAACAGTAATTTGTTCACCCACCGTAGAATACTTATGCTCTTGAGAGAAGCTACTAGTGAAACCTATGGCCCCCAGGTCTCTTTCTCATCATATCAATCTCCATCACTTTATTATTGCTTTGCTTTTACTTTGCTTTTACTTTTTACTTTGCATCTCTATACCAAAAATATTATTTATCATCTCTATCAGATCTCAATTTCGTAAGTGACCATGAAGGGATTGACAACCCCTAAGCGCGTTGATTGCGTTGAGCTATTGTTTTTGTGTAGGTACAAGGGACTCGAGCGTAGCCTCCTACTGGATTGATACCTTGGTTCTCAAAAACTGAGGGAAATACTTACGCTACTTTGCTGCATCATCCTCTCCTCTTCAGGGAAATCCAACGTAGTGCTCAAGAGGTAGCAAGAAAAATTTATGGCGCTGTTGCCGGGGAGTCTGCGCAAAAGTCAACATACCAAGTACCTATCACAACCCTATCTCCCGCATTACATTATTTGCCATTTGCCTCTCGTTTTCCTCCCCCCACTTCACCCTTGTCGTTTTATTCGCCCTCTCTCTCTCTATTGTAACATCCCAAATTTCCAATTTGGAATGTTATACATAAGATCATCAATGCATATCATATTTTATTTTGCATTTTGGTTGATCCTAGAAATTCTACGCAACTCAATGACCCATGGAGAGAGTTGGGGATTTCGTTATTTTCATATCTGAGTTTTCTCAAATTTTGAGGATAGGATCATTTGATTTTATTTATTTTATCATCAATTATTTCTATTACAAAAATATGAGATAGGGAATAAAATGACTTTCCCAAAATAAAGAAATATTGAGGATCAAATAATAAAATCAAATAAGTTTTTATTTTGGAGTTTTTCAGTGTTTTCTTTGAATTTAGGAAAAATGTGTATTTTTCAAAATTGCATTTAGGTCCCAAATAAATGCTCACCTTGTGCAGCTTGATTTTAGAAGCCCGTGAAAATTTATTACGGAATTTTGGAGTCCGTTTAGTATTTCTTTTTATTTTTCTTCCGAGCGGAATAATTTAAAAAAAACTGACCTACGGGCCGTGTCCGACTAGGACTCCGGCCCGAGGGGGCCTTTATAAGTCGAGGCCCAGCCCCGGGGAAACCCTAGCGCCCCAGCCCCCAAGCCGCGCCACCACCCGGTGCCGCCGCCGCCGCCTGCGCCCACCGCCGCGCCGCCGCCGCCCGCCACCGCGCCGCCCCGCACCGCCGTCGCTGGACGCCGCCACTGCCGAGGTTCGCCGCCGCCTCGACTTCCGTGCCAACGTTTTTTAAAAAAATCGGTTTTCGTCATTTTTTTAGATTCGGTTTTTTAAATAGATCGGTTTTTCCAGTTTATTTAAATAGCGAGCGTTCGTCCGTTCGTTCGTTCTAGCGAGCGTTCGTCGTTTTTCTTTTTCTCGGAATAAATCCGCGAGTTTTCTGATCGCGATTCTTGATCCGATTTTCGTTTTAGTATAACTTTTCGCTCGTTTATTGGAATCAGGCGATTCAAGCGCCTAGAGTTTCGTCTCGAAACCCTCTATCCGTTTAACCAACTTAAACAAGATTTTGCTACTGTAAAATTTGCCTTAGATCCAGATTACTAGAACGAAGTTGTTTTCTTTCGCCGTTTGACTTTCGTTGCTTCGTTCGATTTGTTTCTTTTTGCCAACCGGAGTTCTTAAGTTGAACCTTCTGGTTAGATCTCTTATTTGAGTTTTACCTGTGCATTAGAGGAGTACTTATTGTATGCTTGTTTGTTTGTCTGCGATAGAATACCCGGAGTGCGCCGCTTGTTACTTCGAATCATTAGGTTTCCTGGATCATCAGCAAGGCAAGTAACACTTTGATCATACCTTTCTACTACCCAATTTTATTGCATTAGATCAATCCTCACACATTGCATGATTAGGATCTAATTAAATTGTGGGATGGGAAGTAGATGACGTAGTACCTATTACCTGTTATTATCAAACCTTTGGGAGTTACTATTACGTTATGCTTATAGTGCCATGCTATGCTCGTAGACGTGGATTGGGTTTTGAGAGTATTCATGACAGATGTGAGTTTGTTAATTAATGGTTTACTTAAGGTGGCAACTTAAACACACATCTGGGTGGATTGAGGTACCTGGTTATTCCAGGATTGCTTGTCTAGGCACCTGGGTAGACCAGGATTGCCTGTTTTCTTTTGGACCGCCACCCGGGCTCAAAGAGATCATGAGATTATTCATGCTAGAAACTTCCATGTGCAGCCACAAGCTATTATGGGCTCTAGCATAGTTGATTAAGTCGTGTGAACTCTTACAGTGGTAGACTAGCAGATATAGGGGTTGTAGGTGGTACGGTCTACCCATCGTAAGGTGCAAACGCTTCTGAAAGACTATGTCTCGGTCATCCATTTCTCAAACACCGTGTAGTGCGAGAAACCAAACGGAGGCGATCGAGTCTTGTGGGGAGAAGTGCGCAAACCTCTGCAGAGTGTAATAAACTAATCATGATTAGTCGTGTACCCGGTTATGGACATCTTGAGTATCTAGTACCTGGATTATCCTGTGAATCTCAACATGTTACTCTAAAATAATATTGTTGGGTTTTAATGATGATGCTTAATTGGGATTGAGAATGCTGTCAACCATTCTCAATGTTTAACAACTACCATGATAGTTAAATATATTTATTCCTTTGAAGTAGGGAAAAATTGGCTTTACGCAAAACTATAACCATAGAGCTTTCCACCAGCCAAATATGCATATAGTATAGCTATTTCATTCCATTACTCTCTATGTGTTACATTGCCAGCATATTCCATGTGCTGACCCGTTTTCGGGCTGCAACGTTAATGTTGCAGACTTTTCAGACGACGATTAAGGATTTTTTAGGTCGTGGTTCTATACTCAGTGATGCCGTTGGAGTTGATGGACTCACTTATCTTCCAAGCCTTCCGCTGTTATCGTTATTAGATGGCCTTAAGCCATATTTATTGTAATAAGTTCTCTTATGAGACACTCGATGTAATAAGTGTGTGATTGCTACTCTGCTATAAATCCTCTGAGTACTGTGTGGTGTCAGCATTACTGATCCAGGGATGATACCGGAGCACAGAGATCAGAGCGCTTGAGGTCTGGTCGCTACAGAGATGGTATCAGAGCACACGCTGACTGTAGGACACGACCACTAAGTTAGAGATGGTGGATGGTGGATGCAAGGAACAAGTTCATGTGTTCACACAACTGGATGGTGGATGACTAGATCACTTTTCACTCTCTTCTCTTCTGACCTCTCATCTTTTCTACTCTTTAGGATGGTGGATGCAAGGAACAAGTTCACACAACTGGATGAAGATACACCCTTTGGACGACACTTGAAGAAAGTCACTAGATACCTGAACATAGGAGTACCAAGCTTCACAGGAACCTACAACGCCACTTTACCTGAAGAAGAGTGCTGGATGATTCAAGTTCAAGTTCCAGGCAGGACGTTCATGCCAATCACTGAGCCCATAGAGTTTTCTTTTGATGCACCAACTTGGGGTCTAGGAAAGAGCATGGCAGCTCACATCGCCATGGGACGCATTGGAGAAGTCTACCGCAAGGATCTCAAGGATACTATCTACCAGATTTGTGGGCGCCGAGATGAGCACTAGGAGATGTTCAGCACCAGGAAGGATAGATCAATCGCAGCTTTTATCCAGGAGTTAAATCAGCACATTCGACGACAGGAGAACCAGATGTGCGCCGACATGATAGATCTGAAGAAGGCTAAAACTAGAATCAAGGAACTTGAGGAAGAACTCAAGGCTACACGTGAAGATTATGAAGAGGAAATTGAAGTATTGGTGGAGAAGAATGACGACCTGATCAAGAAGATTGGAATATTTATGGGAGGCCCTACGCCAGTAGATGAAGACGAAGAACCCCAGGAGATTAGCCCGGAAGACTACATCATCATCGACGACACCGACTCGGAACCAGATAGTAGCGATGATGACTATGTTGATGAAGCTGGAGCAGACATCATGGAGTCTGCAAGCGAAGAATATTTCTAGTAGACCACCTCATCGGTAGTAGTAGTCCACCATGTAAATATAGTAGTCCGAGCACTTTTGTGATAGTTAGATCGATTGTATGCCCTTGTTTGATTGAATGAAGTGAATTGTTTGCTTTTGCCTCATGTGCATATGGGTAGTGTTTTCTCTCTAGACCCCCTCTATTCTTACATCTCATCTTTTCTAAACCCCTCAGATGCCTCCGAGACGTGACCCCAGATTTGCCTTTCCACTGGAGCTCACCCAGTTGATCCAGCAGCAGAACACATTGATGCAGTTGCTAGTCCAGAATCAGAATCAGGGGAACAACAACAACATCCCACCACCACCACCACCTGTTGATCACTTAGCCCGTTTTCTTAGGCTGAATCCGCCGGTGTTTTCCAGTAGCACCGAGCCGATAGTAGCATATGGGTAGTGTCTTCGTCGAACTCCCACTTGAGCTCATACGTGTCTGCTGGAGCGGAATCATCGGGCCCTGCATCTGGTGTAATAGTAATCTGTGAGCCACAGGGACTCAGCAATCTCGCACCCTCGCGATCAAGAGTATTTAAGCTTATAGGTAAAGCAAGATAAATATGTGGAGCTGCAGCAAGCGACTAGCATATATGGTGGCTAACTTATTCGCAAAAGAGAGCAAGAAGAGAAGGCAAAGCGCGAGCGTGAAACTAGAGAACAACCTGCGCAAACATTACTCCAACACCGTGTCCACTTCCTGGACTCCGCCGAGAAGAGGCCATCACGGTAACACACTTAGTTGATTCATTTTAAATAAGTTAAGGTTCAAGTTATCTACAACCGGACATTAACAAATTCCCATCTGCCCATAACCGCGGGCACGGCTTTCGAAAGTTCAAATCCCTGCAGGGGAGTCCCAACTTAGCCCATGACAAGCTCTCATGGTCAACGAAGGAATAGACCTCCTCCCAAGTGGTAGGCATCGTAGCATTGGCATAGCAAAAGAGCGAGCAATCTAGCATAGAAAAGATAGTAGTGATTTCGAGGGTATGATCATCTTGCATGCACAGTTGTCAGAGTTGACTGGATCCTCGAAAGCAAACTCAATGGGCTCCTCGTTAGTGAACTCGTCTCCCGGCTCTACCCAAACAAGACAAACAAGCAACAAGGATACAATCAACCACATGCAACTCAAACAACATGATGCAAAGATGATATGCTATGCGGGATGCGATGCGGGATGCATATGCAAGATATGACAGGAAATGCATGAAGCTGGCCTCAACATGGAAATCCAAGTGTGCCACTGGAAAGATAAGATGAAATTGCTTGAAAACGATATAAAGATCGCCGGAATCGGAGTTACAGTTTGGAAATGGCAAGCGATTCAAAAATGACACCGGTCTGCGATTTACAGCAAGTAGCCATCTAAATGCAATGAGATGAACATGCTACAGCACCCAAACATGACAACAAAATACATGGCAGGGATGCATTCAATATGCTTAACAAAAGTCTAGCACTGAGCTACGGCCAAAACATCGATTAACAGGTTCAAACAAGTATGGCAAAAAAGGCATATGACAAACAGATTTCAGACTTAGTGAAATTAACACTTGTCTGGAATTTCAGATCAGGTAGCACTCTTCGGAGCAACAAAACTACATGCTACAGGACCTGAACATGGAAAAGTAAAACATTGCATGGAGCTACTCAAAGAGCTTAACAAAAGTCCCTTAGTGACCTTGAGCCAAAAGGGATCAGAAATACAATTGCAAGCATGTGAACATAGCAAAAACATAATCAGTTTTCAGACTTAGTGAAACTGACACATGCTGAAACATAACTCAAGTAGGCATGTTTACGAGCTCGATGCACTCACTACGGTGCAAGTCATGACAAACTAAGCATACATCCATCAACAATACACAAAATGCAAGCTAGACATGGCAAGAACAAAAGCATAGCATGCACGGATCAACTACAAAAACATCGGCAAAATTGCAAACAAGTTGACAATCTGCCCAGATTCACAAAGTAGCAAAAGTAGAGCTCGATTGACTCAAGCTAGGCTGATCCATAATTGCAAACAAAGGCATGGATGGATAGAGCACTATAATATTAACAAAACATCCTTACTGATCATCCTCAAAAGAGGCACGGATCACTTGGAAACAACATGAACATATGGCAACATGAGATAAACAGATCAAGGACTGTGGAAATGCTAAGTCCCTGAAAACAGAATTAACAAGTGCACCACTTTGCAAGCTTGTGCAAGTCACCACACACATCACAAAAATACATGGGTTGCACCTCTGGAAAGATGACAAAACCCTTAAAAAATATATGTAGAGCATTAGGGCATATCATGCACACAATAATCATGGCAAAAATGACAAAAAGCTAAATGGAGCAGCAGATCTGACAATTAACTCAAGTAGCCCTCTTCTAACAGCATTTCGGGCATCAAGATGAACTCAAATGAAAATGATGCAATGGAATGAAATGATGTACTCTCTGAGATGAACATTTTGATATGCTATATGCATGAATTGGAGCTACGGAGGCAAAGTTACGGGGCTATGAACATGAGCACTTGAGCTAGGGTTAGGAGGGAAAAAATCAACCGAAAATTCCAATCTGAGATCTGCACGCCGATCGAGGACGGCCGGCGAGGTATTGTTCACCGGCGGGGGAGAGAGCTCGCCGGAGTCTGGCCGGAGGAGGATGAAGACGGAGAGGCGGCGCCGGCCTCGGGCGGCGTGGGCGAAGGAGACGGGCGTGGGCCCGGGCGGCGATGCGGCG
>NC_041392.1:266012352-266021829 GCF_002162155.2 Triticum dicoccoides
CGGGCGCGGTGCGGCGGCGGCGGCTTCAGGCCGCGAGGGCCCGGCTTGGGCCTGGCGGGCCCGCGCGGGTGGCGACACGGCGAAGTGGGCACGCCCCCATGTGGCGGCGCGCGATTGGGCCGTTGTGGCGGCGCGGACGTGTCCGGTTAGGCGGCGGACATGTCCGAAGGCGGCGGGGAGATTTTTCTAGGGTTAGGGGGGAGAGGATCCACGAATTTGGAATGGGTGGTGTATATATAGGCATAGGAGGAGCTAGGAGAGTCCAAACGAGGTGCGGTTTTCGGCCACGCGATCGTGGTCGAACGCTCTAGATGATGGAGAAGGTTGAGGTGGGTTTTGGGCCAAAATGGAGGGGGTGTTAGGCTGCAACACACACGAGGCCTTTTCGGTCCCTCGGTTAACCGTTGGAGTATCAAACGAAGTCCAAATGATACGAAACTTGACAGGCGGACTACCGGTAGTAAACCAAGGCCGCTTGGCAAGTCTCGGTCCAATCCGTAAGTGTTTAATCCCCACACTCAAAAGAAAGGTAGAAATGACCACCGGAGGAGAACGAAGTGCTGGAATGCAAAACGGACAACGGGGAAAATGCTCGAATGCATGAGATGAACACGGATGCAAATGCAATGCACATGATGACATGATATGAGATGCATGACAATGACAACAACACACGGAGACAAAAACCTGAACCCGGGAAAACAAAATAACTTAATGCCGGAAAGGGCAAGAGTTGGAGTACAAATTGGGAAAGTTACATCCGGGGTGTCACAACACTCCACCACTACGAAAGGATCTCATCGCAAGATCTAGGACTGAAAGAACGAAGGGTACTCAAAACGGAGGTGATCCTCGTGTTCCGAGGTAGCTTCACGGTCGGAATGGTGTGACCACTTGACTTTGAGAAATTTGATTGACTTATTGCGAGTCTTGCGTTCAGTCTCTTCAATAATAGCAAATGGGTGCTCACGATAAGAGAGATCTTCTTGGAGCTCAATGTCCTCGAAGTTGACGGTGCGGTCAGGAGTCTTGAAGCACTTTCGGAGCTAAGAGACATGGAACACGTCATGAACATTTGCAAAGTTTGAAGGAAGCTCGAGTTGATAGGCGAGGTCGCCTCTCTTGCTGACAATCTTCAAAGGTCCCACGTATCTAGGGGCAAGATTCCCTTTGATACCGAAGCGACGAGTACCTTTCATAGGAGAGACGTGGAGGTAAACATGATCTCCGATCTCGAATGCCAAATCACGGTGCTTACTATCATAGTAGCTCTTCTGGCGGGATTGGGCTGCTTTGAGGTTATCACGAATGACTTTGCACATTTCCTCTGCCTCTGTGATTTAGTCATTACCCAAAAGCTGACGTTCACCGGTTTCAGACCAGTTGAGAGGGGTACGACACTTCCTGCCATACAGAATTTCAAATGGGGCCTTGCACGAACTTGCTTGAAAACTGTTGTTGTAGGAGAATTCAGCATAAGGAAGACAATCCTCCCACTTCATGCCGAAGGAGATCACACAAGCCCTGAGCATATCTTCAAGAATCTGGTTGACACGCTCGACTTGACCGCTAGTTTGAGGATGGAAAGATGTGCTGAAGCAGAAGTTGGTGCCCATGGCCTTCTGAAAAGAATCCCAAAACTTCAAGGTAAAGATGCTGCCACAGTCTGAAGAGATCACTTGTGGAAAACCGTGCAGCGAGACAATACGAGAGGTATAGAGTTCCGCCAATTGAGCTGCAGTGATCGACTCTTTGATAGGTAGAAAATGAGCCACTTTGGTGAGTTTGTCGATGACAACGAATATAGCATCATTGCCATGCTTGGACTTTGGAAACCCAGTCATGAAGTCCATCTCAATGTGGTCAAACTTCCATTCTGGAATGGCAAGAGGTTGGAGGAGACCTGCTGGCCTTTGGTGTTCTGCCTTCACTCTTCTGCAGACATCACATTCATTCACGAATTGAGCAATCTCGCGCTTCATTCGAGTCCACCAATAAGCTTTCTTAAGGTCCTGATACATCTTCGTGCTCCCAGGGTGGATGGAGAGGAGAGAATTGTGAGCCTCGTTCAAGATCACTTTATGAAGGTCACCTTTGGGTACAACAATACGATCCTCGAAGAAGAGAGTGTCCTTGTCATCAAGTCGGTAGCACTTGTACTTGGGTTGACTCTTGGCAATCCCAATCTTCACCTTTTTCACCATAGCATCAAGAAGTTGAGCTTGGCGAATCTGGTCTTCTAAGGTAGGAGAGACTTGAAGGTTGGCGAGGAAACCTTGAGGAACAACTTGCAGGTTAAGTTTGCAGAAATATTCACAAAGCTCGGGTTGATAAGGCTTGAGAATCAGACTGTCGTAGTAAGCTTTCCTGCTCAATGCGTCAGCAATCACATTGGCCTTGCCTTGAGTATACTCGATACTCAGATTATACTCTTGAATCATTTCGACCCATCGAGTTTGCCTGAGGTTGAGATTAGGCTGAGTGAAGATGTACTTGAGACTCTTGTGATCAGTGAAAATGTCCACTTTTCTTCGCAATAGAAGATGTCTCCAAGTCAAAAGAGCATGCACGACTGCCGCCAACTCGAGATCATGAGTGGGGTAGTTCTTCTCATTGGGCTTCAACTGGCGAGAGGTATAAGCAACAACTTTCTTCTCTTGCATCAATACTGCACCAAGACCTTGGAGAGAGGCATCACAAAAGACCTCGTACGGCTTGGATTCATCAGGCGGAGTCAGAACTGGAGCAGTGATCAATTTCTCTTTCAAAGTGTTGAAAGCAATATCACACTCCGGAGACCAAACGTACTTGACGTGCTTCTGGAGAAGATTAGAAAGAGGCTTCGCGATCTTAGAAAAGTTTTCAACGAATCTTCAGCAATATCTTGTGAGACCGAGGAAGCTACGGAGTTGCTTCACGTTCTGAGGAGGTTCCCAATTCACAATTGCAGACACCTTCTCAGGATTCACGGCAATACCCTTGGCAGAGATGATATGACCAAGATAAAGAACCTCATCGAGCCAAAATTCGCACTTGGAGAACTTGGCGTAGAACTGATGTTCTCTGAGCTTATCAAGAACCAAACGCAAGTGCTTGGCATGATCTTCCTTGTTCTTCGAGAAAACCAGAATGTCGTCCAGATAGACCAAAACGAAGTCATTGGTGTAGGCGTTGAAGATGAAGTTCATCATGTGAGAGAACGTCGGAGGAGCGTTGACGAGGCCAAAAGACATGACAGTGTATTCATATGAACCAAAGCTTGTCCTGAAAGCCGTCTTGGGAATATCTTGCTCACGGATTCGAATCTGATGATAACCCATACGGAGATCAAGCTTGGAGAATACTTGGGCACCTTTGAGTTGTTCGAACAGCTCATTGATGTTGGGAAGTGGGTATTTGTTCTTGATGGTTTTCTTGTTCACTGGACGGTAATCAACACAAAGTCGGTCTGTTCCATCCTTCTTCTTCAAAAAAGAACACCACAACCCCACGGAGAAGAACTAGGCCGGATGAGACCCATTTTCTCTTGAATATCGAGTTGCTCCTTCAGCTCCTTCAACTCTTCAGGTCCGAGCTTGTAAGGACGCTTGCACACAGGTTCCGTGCCGGGCTCAAGATCAATAACAAATTCAACTGGCCGGTGCGGAGGCATTCCTGGAAGCTCTTCTGGAAAGATGTCTTGATATTCGCAAACGACTGGAATTTGCGAGATGGCATCGAGTTCACCCTTCTCATTGAGAGAAAACAGACGGATAGTATCATCACGAGCGGCAAAGACAATTACATCCCCAGATGAATGAGTCAATTGAATCTGCCTGGCTGCACAATCAAGCTGAGCCTTGTGCTTAGAAAGCCAATCTATTCTGAGAATAAGATCAATATCTGAGTCACCAAGAACCGTTGGAGAAGCCAGAAACTTGTAGTCACCCAAAGTGATAGTAACATCCGGAGCAATGAAGTTAGCATGCATGCGCTTACCGGGAGAGACAACTGCTAATGGACTAGGCAAAATTTGCAAAGGCAAACCATGCTTAGATGAGAACGGTCTCGAGATGAAACAATGAGATGCACCCGTGTCAAAAAGAACTTTAGCTGGAATATCATAAACAGGAAGGTTACCCATGATCACATCTGACGAGTCCTCTGCCTGGGCTGCATTCATCAAGTTGACCTTGGCGTGCTTGGGGTTATGCTTGACCACAGTTGTACTTGCCGATCTGACAGGAGGAGGAGGAGGAAGACGCCTCCGGTTGAAACACTTGTTGGCATAGTGACCCTTCTGTTGACACTTGTTGCACGTGACCTCTGAAAGCAGACGGTGATATGGAGCACTTGTTCTTGGAGCTTGAGACGAAGTCTTGTTCTGAAAGCCAGGGTTGGGTGGGTGGGAAGAACCACTGCCACCTTTGCTCTTCTGCTGATACGGCTGACGGAACGGAGGAGGAGGAAGCCAATACTTCTGCTGCTTGGCCACTTGAGTAGAGGAAGAAGGAGTAGCATCTCTGACTCGCTTCTTGGAAGCATCACACCTCAATTGAGCAGCCTCTTGCTTCAGTGCCATGTTGTAGAACTCATCGTACCTCAAGGGCTCAAAGAGAACAAGAGCTAGCTGGATTTCTTCTCTGAGACCGCCCCTGAACTGGTATATGATGCTCTTGTCATCAGGTACGTCCTGCTTGGCAAAGCGGGCGAGTTTCTGGAACAACTTGTTGTAGTCATAGACAGACAAAGAGTCTTGCTTCAGGTTGCGATATTCCTCACGCTTGCTTTCAACCACGCTCTGGGGAATATGATGAGCTCGGAAATCTCGACGGAAATCATCCCAAGTGATAACACGTCCACCTCTGGAATCCTTGTACTGCTGGAACCATTCTGCAGCTTGATGTTTGAGTTGGAAGGAAGCGAACTTGACAAAGTCCTCAGGCCTGACGTTACTGCACTCGAAATGCTTGCACAGATCCACTAGCTAATCGTCAGCATCGGTTGCCTCAACACAATTGCTGAAAGTCTTTGGCCCGTTAGCAAGGAACTGGTTGAGTGTAGAAAAGTGATTCTGAATGCTGCCTTGATTCCCTTGGTTGCCTTGATTGCGCTCTTGAAGAATTTGCATGATCAACTGTGTGTTTGCATTGGTTGCGGCCATCACAGCTTGCCATGCCTCCGGAGGAGGTGGAGCTGGTGGCGGATCAGGATTCGGAGTCGTGCGCGTTGGAGGAGCCATCCTGAAGAGGTTGACCACCATTAGCACATTGATAGACAAATATTGAAGCTGAATCCAACGGAATGAAAATTGCAACATATAGTCTTCACATCCGAACAAAATGAACGAATGCATTCCTCTTGAAATGGTCACATATCCATAAATTGAGAAGCCACGTAGAATTAAGGTAGAGAAATAAATCAACAAGGTACGGATCCAGAACGAATAATCGGTAAGAAATCCCAATCTCAAACCAATATCCGTGGAAGAAGAACTAGAGCTACTAGAATTCCCACCTATGAAACTCCCGAACCTTTCCGGTTATGCAATCAGGTGTTGGGGATACAGGGGAAGCATAATATCTCACCCAAACTAGCAAATCCTACATCCAGCTATATCCATCCTTCAACACATAACCAAGAAACCTTCGGAAACCATCTACCTCAACCTTCGAAAAGCATCCGTTATACAAGTTATGGCGATACTCCCGAACTCCAGCCCCAGTACTGGGTGGCGTCGAGGTTATCTCACCAACGAACTGCATAAAAGAGATTTTTTATGTCGGCATACTAAACTCAGGTATTCCAGAACTGCAATGATAAAATTATGACGACAACACCTCAGAGCTCAACTCCCCGGGACACTTCCACTAAACCCCTGACAGGAGGCACCAAGACAATGTTCTCATCATAAAACCATCGGAACGATTCCAAGATACCCGCGTGATCCTAAAAAATTTTTATTGAAATTTGAGAAGAGAAGACTCAAAACTCTACGTCAAGATGCCTTACCAGAGCGATGAGGAGACTGGGAAGTAAAAAGAATTCCTAATCTCTCCAATATATAATTCCTAAATGACTCAAAACATTTTTCTAGACACAACTCGGCCACTAAAAACGATCAAGCAATGGGGCTCCTAAGGTCGGGGAAGGCTCTGATACCAACTTGTAACACCCTCGATGCGACTATAGCTCCCACGTGTCGAGGCACGACTTAGAGACATAATCGCATTGAAGGCATATGTCGCAAGTTAGGCAATCTTCACAACATCCAATGTAATATAAATCATAAAGGGTGGATAACATAGTTGGCTTACACTCGCCACGTCAATCAAGTACATAAATAACATTACATCAACCAAACACTCATGGCCCGACTACGGCGCCAAAATAAAAGATAACCCAACATGCGACACGGTCCCGATCACCCCCAACTGGGCACCACTACTGATCATCAGGAAAGGAAACATAGTAACATTGAGAGTCTTCATTGAACTCCCACTTGAGCTCATACGCGTCTGCTGGAGCGGAATCATCGGGCCCTGCATCTGATGTAATAGTAATCTGTGAGCCACAGGGACTCAACAATCTCGCACCCTCGCGATCAAGACTATTTAAGCTTATAGGTAAAGCAAGATAAATATGTGGAGCTGCAGCAAGCGACTAGCATATATGGTGGCTAACTTATTCGCAAAAGAGAGCGAGAAGAGAAGGCAAAGCGCGAGCGTGAAACTAGAGAACAACCTGCGCAAACATTACTCCAACACCGTGTCCACTTCCCGGACTCCGCCGAGAAGAGGCCATCATGGCAACACACTCAGTTGATTCACTTTAAATAAGTTAAGGTTCAAGTTATCTACAACCGGACATTAACAAATTCCCATCTGCCCATAACCGCGGGCACGGCTTTCGAAAGTTCAAATCCCTGCAGCGGAGTCCCAACTTATCCCATGACAAGCTCTCACGGTCAACGAAGGAATAGACCTCCGCCCAAGACGTTCCGATCAGACTCGGTATCTCGGTTCTTCAAGACACTTCGATAGGTTAAAACAAGACCAGCAACACCGCCCGAATGTGCCGACAAATCCCGATAGGAGCTGCACATATCTCTTTCTCAGGGCACACTCAGATTGTCTTAGGTATGGGTAGGCCAGCCCAAAGTTGCCCCTGGTGGCCACCGGCAGCTAACAGGTGGACCAACACTCAGAGGAGCACTGGCCCGGGGGGGGGGGGTTACAATAAGATGACCCTCGGGCTCCGGAAACACAAGGGAAAAAGAGGCTAGGTGACAAATGGTAAAACCAAGGTTGGGCATTGCTGGAAAAGCTTTAATCAAGGCAAACTATCAAGGGGTTCCCATTATAACCCAACCGCATAAGGAACGCAAAATCCGGGAACATAACACCGATATGACGGAAACTAGGGCGGCAAGAGTGGAAGAAAACACTAGGCGAGAGGCCGAGCCTTCCACCCTTTACCAAGTATGTAGATGCATTAAGATAAAAAGATAATATAATGATATCCCAACAAGTAAATAAACGTTCCAACAAGGAACGGCCTCCAAACTTCACCTGCAACTAGCAACGCTATAAGAGGGGCTGAGCAAAGCGGTAACATAGCCAATCAACGGTTTGCTAGGACAAGGTGGGTTAGAGGTTTGACATGGCAATTTGGGAGGCTTGAAAGAAAGTGGTAGGCATCGTAGCATTGGCATAGCAAAAGAGCGAGCAATCTAGCATAGCAAAGATAGTAGTGATTTCGTGGGTATGATCATCTTGCCTGCACAGTTGTCAGAGTTGACTGGATCCTCGAAAGCAAACTCAACGGGCTCCTCGTTAGCGAACTCGTCTCCTGGCTCTACCCAAACAAGACAAACAAGCAACAAGGATATAATCAACCACGTGCAACTCAAACAACATGATGCAAAGATGATATGCTATGCGGGATGCGATGCGGGATGCATATGCAAGATATGACAGGAAATGCATGAACCTGGCCTCAACTTGGAAGTCCAAGTGTGCCACTGGAAAGATGAGATGAAATCGCTTGAAAACGATATAAAGATCGCCGGAATCGGAGTTACGGTTTGGAAATGGCAAGCGATTCAAAAATGACACCGGTTTGCGATTTACAGCAAGTAGCCATCTACATGCAATGAGATGAACATGCTACAGCATCCAAACATGAAAAAAATACATGGCAGGGATGCATTCAAGATGCTTAACAAAAGTCTAGCACTGAGCTACGGCCAAAACATCGATTAATAGGTTCAAACAAGCATGGCAAAAAATGCATATGACAAACAGATTTTAGACTTAGTGAAATTAACACTTGTCTAGAATTTCAGATCAGGTAGCACTCTTTGGAGCAACAAAACTACATGCTATAGGACCTGAACATGGCAAAGTAAAACATGGCATGGAGCTACTCCAAGATCTTAACAAAAGTCCCTTAGTGACCTTGATCCAAAAGGGATCAGAAATACAATTGCAAGCATGTGAACATAGCAAATACATAATCAGTTTTCAGACTTAGTGAAACTGACACATGCTGAAACATAACTCAAGTAGGCATGTTTACGAGCTCGATGCACTCACTACGGTGCAAGTCATGACAAACTAAGCATACATCCATCAAGAATACACAAAATTCAAGCTAGACATGGCAAGAACAAAAGCATAGCATGCACGGATCAACTACAAAAACATCGGCAAAATTGCAAACAATTTGACAATCTTCCCAGATTCACAAAGTAGCAAAAGTAGAGCTCGATTGACTCAAGCTAGGGTGCTCCATAATTGCAAACAAAGGCATGGATGGATAGAGCACTACAATATTAACAAAACATCCTTACTGATCATCCTCAAAAGAGGCACGGATCACTTGGAAACAACATGAACATATGGCAACAGGAGATAAACAGATCAATGACTTAGTGGAAATGCTAAGTCCCTGAAAACAGAATTAACAAGTGCACCACTTTGCAAGCTTGTGCAAGTCACCACACACATCACAAAAATACATGGGTTGCACCTCCGGAAAGATGACAAAACCCTTAACAAAACATATGTAGAGCATCAGAGCATATCATGCACACAATAATCATGGCAAAAATGACAAAAGCTAAATGGAGCAGCAGATCTGACAATTAACTCAAGTAGCCCTCTTCTAACAGCATTTCGGGCATCAAGATGAACTCAAATGAAAATGATGCAATGGAATGAAATGATGTACTCTCTGAGATGAACATTTTGATATGCTATATGCATGAATCGGAGCTACGGATGCAAAGTTACGGGGCTATGAACATGAGCACTTGAGCTAGGGTTAGGAGGGAAAAAATCAACCGAAAATTCCAGATCTGAGATCTGCTCGCGGATCGAGTACGGCCAGCGAGGTACTGTTCACCGGCGGGGGAGAGAGCTCGCCGGAGTCCGACCGGAGGAGGATGAAGACGGAGAGGCGGCGCCGGCCTCGGGCGGCGTGGGCGGAGGAGAC
>NC_041392.1:266022269-266073360 GCF_002162155.2 Triticum dicoccoides
GGCGGCGGGGCCGGGCGCGGTGCGGCGGCGGCGGCTTCGGGCCGCGGGGTCCCGGCTCGGGTCTGGCGGGCCCGCGCAGGTGGCGGCGCGGCGAACTGGGCATGCCCCCATGTGGCGGCGCGCGATTGGGCGGCTGTGGCGGCACGGACATGTCCCGTTAGGCGGCGGACATGTCCGGCGGCGGCGGGGAGATTTTTTTAGGGTTAGGGGGGAGAGGATCCGCGAATTTGGAATGGGGGTGTATATATAGGCATAGGAGGAGCTAGGAGAGTCCAAACGAGGTGCGGTTTTCGGCCACGCGATCGTGATCGAACGCTCTAGATGATGGAGCAGGTTTAGGTGGGTTTTGGGCCAAAATGGAGGGGGTGTTAGGCTGCAACACACACGAGGCCTTTTCGGTCCCTCGGTTAACCGTTGGAGTATCAAACGAAGTCCAAATGATACGAAACTTGACAGGCAGTCTACCGGTAGTAAACCAAGGCCGCTTGGCAAGTCTCGGTCCAATCCGGAAGTGTTTAATCCCCACACACGAAGAAAGCTAGAAATGACCACCGGAGGAGAACGAAGCGCCGGAATGCAAAATGGACAACGGGGAAAATGCTCGAATGCATGAGATGAACACGTATGCAAATGCAATGCACATGATGACATGATATGAGATGCATGACAACGACAACAACACACGGAGACAAAAACCTGAACCCGGGAAAACAAAATAACTTAACGCCGGAAATGGCAAGAGTTGGAGTACAAATTGGGAAAGTTACATCCGGGGTGTTACAGTGACCCTGGATTTGCCTTTCCACCGGAGCTCACCCAGTTGATCCAGCAGCAGGACACATTGATGCAGTTGCTAGTACAGAATCAGAATCAGGGGAACAACAACAACAACCCACCACCACCACCTGTTGACCACTTAGCCCGTTTTCTTAGGCTGAATCCGCCGGTGTTTTCCAGTAGCACCGAGCCGATAGTAGCAGATGATTGGCTCCGCAAGACAGCTAGGGAGTTGACCACAGCAGGATGCACAGATGCAGAGAAGGTGAAGTTTGCCGCACATCAGCTAGAAGGACCCGCGGCATCATGGTGGGAGAATTTCACAGCCACTTTCCCTGTCGACACTTTCACATGGGACTAGTTTCAGCAGGCTTTTCGTACTGCACATTTTTCAGCAGGAGCTATGGCCATGAAGAAGCGTGAGTTTCGCAACTTGCGCCAAGGAGGACGAACAGTTGGCCAGTATGTGGAGGAATTTAGTAAGCTAGCACGTTATGCCCCAGATGACGTCGCTACGGATGCAGCTAAGCGGGAGAAGTTTCTGGAAGGACTGAATGATGATTTGAGCATGCAGTTGATGGTAGAAACCTTCAACAACTACCAGGAGTTGGTAGATCGTGCTCTTATGATTGAAGGGAAGCAACAGTAGATTGAGAACCGCAAGAGGAAGTATGGACAAGGAAAGTGCAATTCAGGAGCTCAGCAGAAGCCACGTTTTACCCCTACACCGGGAGGACATTTTTAGCATACCCATGGAGGAGGTAGCTCGCACAATCACAATGGCACCAAGAATGGAAATGGCAACGGAGGAAGAAACGGCCAGAATCGCACCAACCCACCAACCCCAGCCAAGAAGGACCTAAGCCAAGTCACTTGTTTTAAGTGTCAGAAGACCGGACATTATGCCAATGAATGTCCTGAAGGCCAAAATGGGAATGGAAGTTCTGGGAAAAAGCCGAACCCTTTCAACAGGGGACAGGTGAACCACGTTAGCGTGGAGGAGGTTGAAGCTCAGCCCGATGCAGTAATAGGTAAGTTTTTGGTTAAGTCATTTACTGCACTCGTTCTTTTTGATACTGGTGCATCGCATTCATACATCTCAAGGGGATTTGTGGATAAGTATAACCTACCAACCCAAGCCCTTAGGTCACCCATGTTAGTAACCTCGCCCGGAGCAGAGTATGTGGCTAGTCTATGGTGTGATCGGTTACCATTAAGGATTGGTAACTATGTTTTTCCCTCAGACCTAATAGTATTGGAATCCCAAGGATTGGATGTGATATTAGGCATGGATTGGTTATCAAAGTATGAAGGGAATATAGAATGTGCTAGTAATTCAATTTTGCTTACCACCCCAGAAGGGAGAAGGATCAAGTATGTATCCCGGCATGTGCCAAGGAGGACCCAAGTAAATTGCCTACAGGAGTTGTGCAGGAGGAAGTACCAGTGGTAAGGGATTTCCCTGATGTATTTCCAGAGGAGTAGCCAGGCATGCCACCGGATAGAGATATTGAGTTTTTGATTGAGCTATTGCCAGGCACAAGGCCAATATCAAAGAGACCATATAGGATGCAGCAAAGGATTTGGTGGAAATTAAGAAGCAGATTAAGGAGTTACTGGATAAAGGATATATTCGCCCAAGTTCTTCACCTTGGGGATCGCCAGTACTTCTAGTGGAGAAGAAGGATGGATCGTTAAGGATGGTTGTTGATTATCGAGGATTGAATGAAGTAACGATCAAGAACAAGTACCCACTACCAATGATCAATGATCTGTTTGATCGATTGCAAGGAGCTAAGGTATTTTCCAAGATCGATCTACGATCAGGATACCACCAGTTGAAGATTCGAGAACAGGATATACCTAAGACAGCTTTTACCACCAGGTACGGGCTGTACGAGTATACCGTTATGTCATTTGGTCTGACTAACGCACCTGCATATTTTATGAACATGATGAACAAAGTGTTTATGGAGTTTTTGGATAAGTTCGTCATAGTGTTCATTGATGATATCCTGGTTTATTCGAAGAATGAAGAGGAGCATAAGGAGCATTTGCGTTTGGTACTTGGAAAGCTCAGAGAACATCAATTATATGCCAAGTTCAGCAAATGTGAGTTTTGGTTGAAGGAAGTAGGATTCCTCGGACACGTTATATCTGGAGAAGGTATAACAATTGATCCCACTAAAGTTGAAACCGTGACCAAGTGGGAAGCCCCAACAACAGTGTGAGAGATCCGAAGTTTTCTTGGACTCGCAGGATACTACCGGAGATTTATTGAGAATTTCTCAAAGATTGCGAAGCCTATGACTGAGTTGTTGAAGAAGGATACCAAGTTCATATGGACAGAGGAATGTGAGGCTAGTTTCCAGGAGTTGAAGAAACGCTTAGTTACCTCACCAGTATTGATTTTGCCAGACCAGACCAAAGATTATGAGGTGTATTGCGACGCTTCACGTCGAGGACTTGGAGCAGTGCTTATGCAGGAAGGGAGAGTTGTTTCATATGCCTCAAGACAACTGAAGCCTCATGAGTTGAATTATGCTACGCATGATTTGGAGTTAGCAGCCATAGTGCATGCTTTGAAAACATGGAGACATTTTCTCATTGGTAATCATTGTGAGGTGTACACGGATCATAAGAGTTTGAAGTACATTTTCACCCAGAAGGAGTTGAATCTCAGACAAAGGAGATGGTTGGAGCTTATCAAGGATTATGATATGAAATTGCATTATCACCCCTGAAAGGCTAATGTAGTAGCTGACGCATTAAGCCGTAAGAGCCATGTCAATACATTAATGACGGGAGAAATACCAAAGGAATTAGCCGAAAATCTTCGTGAACTATGTTTGGAAATAGTTCCGAGAGGCTATGTAGCAGCATTGGAGATTCAGTCAACCTTGATGGATAGAATCAGAGAAGCTCAGAAGACTGACAAAGAGATTGCCGCTATAAAGGAGAAACTGAGCAAAGGAAAAGCTAAAGGATTTCGTGAGGATGAGCTCGACACCCTATGGTTTGAAGACCGCGTTTACGTGCCCGATGACCCGGAGATAAGGAAGTTGATATTGCAAGAGGCACACGATTCACCGTATTCAATTCACCCAGGAAATACCAAGATGTATTTGGATTTGAAGGATATTTTCTGGTGGGCCGGAATGAAGAAGGATATTGCGGAGTATGTAGCAGTTTGTGATGTATGTCAGAGAGTAAAGGCAGAGCATCAGAAGCCAGCAGGATTGTTACAACCATTGCCGATACCCAAATGGAAGTGGGATAAGCTAGGCATGGATTTTATCACGGGATTGCCCAGGAATCGTTCAGGCTATGACTCGATATGGGTTGTAGTCGATCGATTGACGAAAGTAGCTCATTTCATCCAAGTAAAGACCACTTACACCAGTGCAAAGTTGGCAAACATATACATGACCAGGATCGTACGTTTGCATGGAGTTCCGAGGAGTATCGTATCAGATAGAGGAACCCAGTTTACCTCAAAGTTCTGGAAACAGTTGCACGAAACTTTGGGAACCAGGCTAGAATTCAGTACAGCTTTTCATCCACAGACAGATGGACAGACCGAGAGAGTAAATCAGATTTTGGAGGATATGCTGAGAGCTTATGCGCTAGATTATGGATCTAGTTGGGACGATAATTTGCCATATGCAGAGTTCTCTTACAACAACAGTTATCAAACCAGTTTAAAGATGGCCCCTTTCGAAGCTTTGTACGGAAGGAGGTGCAGGACACCGCTGTCGTGGGACGAAGTTGGAGACGGCCAGTTGTTTGGACCTGACTTGATTAAAGAGTCTAAACAGAAGGTGAAGTTGATTCGTGATAGGCTCAAGGTAGCCCAGTCCAGACAGAAGAGCTATGCAGATTCTAAACGCAAGGAGACAGTTTACGAAGTTGGAGATAGAGCTTATCTTCGAGTATCTCCACTTCGGGGAACAAAGCGTTTTGGAGTTAAAGGGAAGTTAGCGCCACAATT
Source organism: Triticum dicoccoides (assembly GCF_002162155.2). Lineage (NCBI taxonomy): Eukaryota > Viridiplantae > Streptophyta > Magnoliopsida > Poales > Poaceae > Triticum > Triticum dicoccoides. The sequence goes on from NC_041392.1 coordinate 266,027,038, forward strand.
TGTAGGACCATATCGAGTTTTGGAACATATGGGAGAAGTGGCCTACAAGTTGGAATTGCCTGAAGGATTGTCAGGAGTTCATGATGTGTTCCACGTTTCTCAGTTAAAGAAATGTCACGCGGAGATGGCTGACATACCGTTGAGAGACATAGTGCCCTTGGAAACTATTCAGTTGGATAACGATTTGACCTACGAGGAGAAACCAGTTAAGATTCTCGAGTTTTCCAGCCGAGTCACCCGCAACAAGGTTATCAAGTTTTGCAAAGTTCAGTGGAGCCACCACACGGAGGATGAAGCCACCTGGGAACGAGAGGAAGATTTACTCAAGGACCACCCTCACCTATTTTCTAGCCAACCCGAATCTCGAGGGCGAGATTCATCTTAAGGGGGGTAGGTTTGTAACATCCCAAATTTCCAATTTGGAATGCTATACATTAGATCATCAATGCATATCATATTTTATTTTGCATTTTGGTTGATCCTAGAAATTCTACGCAACTCAATGACCCACGGAGAGAGTTGGGGATTTCGTTATTTTCATATTTGAGTTTTCTCAAATTTTGAGGATAGGATCATTTGATTTTATTTATTTTATCATCAATTATTTCTACTACAAAAATATGAGAGAGGGAATAAAATGACTTTCCCAAAATAAAGAAATATTGAGGATCAAATAACAAAATCAAATAAGTTTTTATTTCAGAGTTTTTCGGTGTTTTATTTGAATTTAGGAAAAATGTGTGTTTTTCAAAATTGCATTTAGGTTCCAAATAAATGCTCACCTTGTGCGGCTTGATTTTAGAAGCCCGTGAAAATTTATTTCGGAATTTTGGAGTCCGTTTAGTATTTCTTTTTATTTTTCTTCCGAGTGGAATAATTTAAAAAAACGAACCAACCTACGGGCCGTGTCCGATTAGGACTCCGGCCCGAGGGGGCCTTTATAAGCCGAGGCCCAGCCCCGGGGAAACCCTAGCGCCCTAGCCCCCAAGCCACACCGCCACCCGGTCCCGTCGTCGCCGCCGCCGCGCTGCCGCCGCCCGCCACCGCGCCGCCCCGCGCCGCCGTCGCCGAGGTTCGCCGCCGCCTCGACTTCCGTGCCAACATTTTAAAAAAAATATCGGTTTTCGTCGGTTTTTTTAGATTCGTTTTTTTAAATAGATCGGTTTTTCCGGTTTATTTAAATAGCTAGCGTTCGTCCGTTCATTCATTCTAGCAAGTGTTCGTCGTTTTTCTTTTTCTCTTATTAAATCCGCGATTTTTCTGATCGCGATTCCTGATCCGATTTTCGTTTTAGTATAACTTTTCGCTCGTTTATCGGAATCAGGCGATTCAAGCGCCTAGAGTTTCATCTCGAAACCCTCTATCCGTTTAACCAACTTAAACAAGATTTTGCTACTGTAAAATTTGCCTTAGATCTAGATTACTAGAACGAAGTTGTTTTCTTTCGCCGTTTGACTTTTGTTGCTTCGTTCGATTTGTTTCTTTTTGCCAACCGGAGTTCTTAAGTTGAACCTTCTGGTTAGATCTCTTATTTGAATTTTACCTGTGCATTAGATGAGTACTTATTGTATGCTTGTTTGTTTGTCTACAATAGAATACCCGGAGTGCGCCGCTTGTTACTTCGAATCGTTAGGTTTCCCGGATCATCAGCAAGGCAAGTAACACTTTAATCATACCTTTCTACTACCCAGTTTTATGGCATTAGATCAATCCTCACACATTGCATGATTAGGATATAATTAAATTGTGGGATGGGAAGTAGATGAGGTAGTACCTATTACTTGTTATTATCAAACCTTTGGGAGTTACTATTACGTTATGCTTATAGTGCCATGCTATGCTCGTAGACGTGGATTGGGTTTTGAGAGTATTCATGACAGATGTGAGTTTGTTAATTAATGGTTTACTTAAGGTGGCAACTTAAACACACATCTGGGTGGATTGAGGTACCTGGTTATTCCAGGATTGCCTGTCTAGGCACCTGGGTAGACCAGGATTGCCTGTTTTCTTTTGGACAGCCACCCAGGCTCAAAGGGATCATGGGATTATTCATGCTAGAAACATCCGTGTGCAGCCACAAGCTATTATGGGCTCTAGCATAGTTGATTAAGTCGTGTGAACTCTTACAGTGGTAGACTAGCAGATGTAGGGGTTGTAGGTGGTACGGTGTACCCATCGTAAGGTGCAAACGCTTCTGAAAGACTATGTCTCGGTCATCCGTTTCTCAAACACCGTGTAGTGCGAGAAACCAAACAGGGGCGATCGAGACTTGTGGGGAAAAGTGCGTAAACCTCTGCAGAGTGTAATAAACTAATCATGATTAGCCGTGTCCCCGGTTATGGACATCTTGAGTATCTAGTACCTGGATTATCCTGTGAATCTCAACATGTTACTCTAAATTAATATTGTTGGGTTTTAATGATGATGCTTAATTGGGATTGAGAATGCTGTCAACCATTCTCAATGTTTAACAACTACCATGATAGTTAAATAAATTTATTCCTTTGAAGTAGGGAAAAATTGGCTTTACGCAAAACTGTAAACATAGAGCTTTCCACCAGCCAAATATGCATATAGTATAGCTATTTCATTCCATTACTCTCTATGTGTTACATTGCCAGCATATTCCATGTGCTGACCCATTTTCGGGCTGCAACGTTAATGTTGCAGACTTTTCAGACGATGATTAAGGAGTTTTTAGGTCGTGGTTCTATACTCAGTGATGCCGTTGGAGTTGATGGACTGACTTATCTTCCAAGCCTCCCGTTGTTATCGTTATTAGATGGCCTTAAGCCATATTTATTGTAATAAGTTTTCTTATGAGACACTCAATGTAATAAGTGTGTGATTGCTACTCTCCTATAAATCCTCCGAGTACTATGTGGTGTCAGCATTACTGATCCAGGGATGACACCGGAGCACAGAGATCAGACCGTTTGAGGTCTGGTCGCTACATCTATCCTCCCTCTCCCTCTCTTTTTGTTGTTTGTTTGCTTGTGTGTTAGTTTGCTTGCTTGTCGTTATGTCGAGTCCTTTACCTTCTGCCTCTATGTTTGAAATTGGGGAAATTATTGTCGATATGGACAATAATAATATCATGAAAAATTCTGATGCTCCTGCTAAAGAACCTACCATCTTTCATACAAAAAAATCCGTGTTGGTACTGGTAATATTATTGGAAAAGAAGTTATTCAAGATTTCTTTACTTGTGAAGGTGCTTTACCTTCTATGGGAAGTTCTATCCTTCATAGAACTAGTAGTCTTGCAGACGCTATTGCCATGCTTGTAGTTGAACTTGAAAGACAATTCATGCACATACATCCTTCCATACAAAGAATTTTTCTGGAATTTTCTAATATTCAGCATTCTTCTGTTAAGCGTGCCGCTACTATATTTTTGGCTCATGAGTTTAGATTCATAATAAAAGAAGCCAAAGAAATATTTGCGCATTATAGGGTGGACGCTTGCCTTCCTCCCATAGAGGCTATCCTCTTTGATCAAGAAGAAATAATGCGTTTTCAATCTCTAGACTATGTTGCTTTCAATGAAAATCTTAGAAAAAGGGTTCCTACCAATGTTTTAGTTGATAGAATTTCTGAACATAATTATGATTTGGCTATTCAAAATAATGAACTAGGATATTCTCTTGAATATAGTCTCACAAAGTTCTGTCAAAAGAATGCTTATAGTGATGAATTGGTTGTGCATTATGAAGGACCAAAGGAGGAACCTATACCTCCCACGGTTGATCTTGGGGACTTTTGTCCCATTAAATTTAGCCCTTTTGTTTACTTTTGCTTGCCTCAAAGGAAACTTGCTGCCAAATGTAGAGAATATGAAATGAGTTTTAATAATCTGTCTTACTATTATGGCAATACCTAGATCTATTCTTGTTTGTTATGCCTAGCTAGGGGCGTTAAACGATAGCGCTTGTTGGGAGGCAACCCAATATTATTTTTATTCCTTGCTTTTTTCTCCTGTTTAGTAATAAATAAATTATTTAGCCTCTTTTTTGGTTGTGTTTTTTGTGTTTAATTAGTGTTTCTGCCAAGTAGAACCGTTGGGAAGACTTGGGGAAAGTCTTGTTGAACTTGCTGTAAAAAACAGAAACTTTAGCGCTCACGAGAACTGCTGCCATTTTTATTTGGAGAGTGCTATTTAGTTAATTATTTTTTCAGATGATTAATATATAAATTCCTCACGTCCATAAATTTATTTTAGAATTTTTTGGGTTCAGATCTTGCGTTAGCTACAGATTACTATAGACTGTTCTGTTTTTGACAGATTCTGTTTTTCGTGTGTTGTTTGCTTATTTTGATGAATCTATGGCTAGTAAAATAGTTTATAATCCATAAAAAAGTTGGAATACAGTAGGTTTAACACCAATATAAATAAATAATTAGTTAATTACAGTACCTTGAGGTGGTCTTTTGTTTTCTTTCGCTAACGGAGCTCATGAGTTTTCTACTTTAAGTTTTCTGTTGTGAAGTTTTCAAGTTTTGGGTAAAGATTTGATGGATTATGGAACAAGGAGTGGCAATATCCTAAGCTTGGGGATGCCCATGGCACACCCAAGATAATCTAAGGACACCTAAAAGCCAAAGCTTGGGGATGCCCCGAAAGGCATCCCCTCTTTTTCGTCTACTTCTATCGGTAACTTTACTTGGAGCTATATTTTTATTCACCACATGATATGTGTTTTGCTTTGAGCGTCTTTTATGATTTGATTCTTTGCTTGTTAGTCTAACACAATCATCCTTGCTGTACACACCTTATGAGAGAGCCATACATGATTTGGAATTTGATAGAATACTCTATGTGCTTCACTTATATCTTTTGAGCTTTATAGTTTTTGCTCTAGTACTTCACTTATATCTTTTAGATCACGGTGGTGGATTTGTTTTATAGAAACTATTGATCTCTCATGCTTCACTTAGATTATTTTGAGAGTCTTAATAGCATGGTACTTTGCTTAAAATCCTAATATGCTTGGTATGCAAGATTAATAATAAAACTTTCGTATGAGTGTGTTGAATACTAAGAAAAGTTTGATGCTATATAATTGTTTTGAGATATGGAGGTAATAATATCAAAGTCATGCTAGTTGAGTAGTTGTGAAATTGAGAAATACTTGTGTTGAGGTTTGCAAGTCCCGTATCATGCACGTATGGTAAACGTTATGCAACAAAAACATGAGGTGTTATTTGATTGTCTTCCTTATGAGTGGCGGTTGGGGACGAGCGATGGTCTTTTCCTACCAATCTATCCCCCTAGGAGCATGCGCGTAGTGCCGAGGTTTTTGATGACTTGTAGATTTTTGCAATAAGTATGTGAGTTCTTTATGACTAATGTTGAGTCCATGGATTATACGCACTCTCACCCTTCCATCCTTGCTAGCCTCTTCGGTACCGTGCATTGCCCTTTCTCACATTGAGAGTTGGTGCAAACTTCGCTGGTGCATCCAAACCCCGTGATATGATACGCTCTTTCACACATAAACCTCCTTATATCTTCCTCAAAACAGCCACCATACCTACCTATTATGGCATTTCCATAGCCATTCCGAGATATATTACCATGCAACTTTCCATCATTCCGTTCATCATGACACATTCATCATTGTCATATTGCTTAGCATGATCATGTAGTTGACATAGTATTTGTGGCAAAGCCACCGTTCATAATTCTTTCATACATGTCACTCTTAGTTCATTTCATATCCCGGTACACCGCCGGAGGCATTCATATAGAGTCATCTTTGTTCTAGTATCGAGTTGTAATCATTGAGTTGTAAATAAATAGAAGTGTGATGATCATCATTATTAGAGCATTGTCCCAAGTGAGGAATTAAAAAAAAGAGAAGGCCCACAAAAAAGAGAAAGGGCATAAAAAAAGAGAAGGCCCCAAAAAAATGAGAGAAAAAGAGAGAAGGGACAATGTTACTATCCTTTTACCACACTTGGGCTTCAAAGTAGCACCATGATCTTCATAGTAGAGAGTCTCTCATGTTATCACTTTCATATACTAGTGGGAATTTTTCATTATAGAACTTGGCTTGTATACTCCAACAATGGGCGTCCTCAAGTGCCCTAGGTCTTCGTGAGCAAGCAAGTTGGATGCACACCCACTAGTTTCTTTTGTTGAGCTTTCATACATTTATAGCTCTAGTGCATCCGTTGCATGGCAATCCCTACTCCTTGCATTAACATCAATCGGTGGGCATCTCCATAGCCCATTGATTAGCCTCGTTGATGTGAGACTTTCTCCCTTTTTGTCTTCTCCACATAACTCCCCTCATTATATTCTATTCCACCCATAGTGCTATGTCCATGGCTCGCGCTCATATATTGCGTAAAAGTTTATAGGTTTGAGATTACTGAAGTATGAAACAATTGCTTGGCTTGTCATCGGGGTTGTGCATGATGAGAGCATTCTTGTGTGATGAAATTGAAACATGACTAAACTATATGATTTTGTAGGGACGAACTTTCTTTGGCCATGTTATTTTGAGAAAACATAATTGCTTAGTTAGTATGCTTGAAGTATTATCATTTTTATATCAATATGAACTTTTGTCTTGAATCTTTTGGATCTGAATATTCATACCACAATTAAGAAGAATTACATTAAAATTATGCCAAGTAGCACTCCACATAAATTTTTTGTTTTTATCATTTACCTACTCGAGGACGAGCAGGAATTAAGCTTGGGGATGCTTGATACGTCTCCAGCGTATCTATAATTTTTGATTGCTCCATGCTATATTGTCTACTGTTTTGGACTATATTGGGCTTTATTTTCCACTTTTATATTACTTTCGGGACTAACCTATTAACCGGAGGCCCAGCCCAGAATTGCTGTTTTTTGCCTATTTCAGTATTTCGGAGAAATAGAATATCAAATGGAGTCCAAACGGAATGAAACCTTCGGGAACATGATTTTCTCATCAGATAAGATCCAGGAGACTTGGACCTCCGTCAAGAAAGCCACGAGGCGGCCACGAGGGTGGAGGGCGCCCCCTAGGGCGCGCCCCCCTACCTCATGGGCCCCTCGAAGCTCCACCGATGTACTTCTTCCTCCCATATGTATCCACGTATCCCCAAATGATCAGAAGAGGAGACAAAAACCTAATTCCACTACCGCAACTTTCTGTATCCACGAGATCCCATCTTGGGGCCTGTTTCGGAGCTCCGCCGGAGGAGGCATCGATCATGGAGGGCTTCTACATCATCATCCAAGCCCCTCCAATGAAGTGTGAGTAGTTTACTTCAGACCTATGGGTCCATAGTTAGTAGCTAGATGGCTTCTTCTCTCTTTTTGGATCTCAATACAATGTTCTCCCCCTCTCTTGTGGAGATCTATTCGATGTAATCTTCTTTTTGCAGTGTGTTTGTTGAGACCGATGAATTGTGGGTTTATGATCCAGTCTATCTATGAATAATATTTGAATCTTCTCTGAATTCTTTTATGTATGATTGGTTATCTTTGCAAGTCTCTTCGAATTATCAGTTTGGTTTGGCCTACTAGATTGGTTGTTCTTGCCGTGGGAGAAGTGCTTAGCTTTGGGTTCGATCTTGCGGTGTCCTTTCCCAGTGAGAGAAGGGGAAACAAGGCACGTATTCTATCGTTGCCATCGAGGATAACAAGATGGTTTTTTTATCATATTACATGAAACTATCCCTCTACATCATGTCATCTTGCTTAAGGCGTTACTCTGTTTTTAACTTAATACTCTAGATGCATGCTGGATAGCGGTCAATGAGTGGAGTAATAGTAGTAGATGCAGAATCGTTTTGGTCTACTTGTCTCGGACGTGATGCCTATATACATGATCATACCTAGATATTCTCATAACTATGCTTAATTCTGTCAATTGCTCAACAGTAATTTGTTCACCCGACGTAGAATACTTATGCTCTTGAGAGAAGCTACTAGTGAAACCTATGGCCCCCGGGTCTCTTTCTCATCATATCAATCTCCATCACTTTATTATTGCTTTGCTTTTACTTTGCTTTTAGTTTTTACTTTGCATCTCTATACCAAAAATATCAAAAATATTATTTATCATCTCTATCAGATCTCACTTTCGTAAGTGACCATGAAGGGATTGACAACCCCTAAGCGCGTTAGTTGCGTTGAGCTATTGTTTTTGTGTAGGTACGAGGGACTCGAGCGTAGCCTCCTACTGGATTGATACCTTGGTTCTCAAAAACTGAGGGAAATACTTATGCTACTTTGCTGCATCATCCTCTCCTCTCCGGGGAAATCCAATGCAGTGCTCAAGAGGTAGCAGTGTCCCTAGACTATATATACTCCTCCACCTCCTCCATTTGAGGGTTAGCGTTGTGTTAGCTCATTTGTGAGATAGAGCTTCGCTCATCCATATCGGATATACTCCTTGAGAGAGACTGCGGCCCCTCTTCGGAGAAGATCCACCTTCGATTCAAGACCCCTTTACGGGAAGATCCCCTTGTGGATTCAAGACCTCCTCACGGAGAAGAACCGGCTACCCTTTGTGTCGTCCCTTGCTGGATTTGGATCGTGTATCTCTTTGTGTTTTGAGGATCTAGCACATGTGTGATTGTTCTGGTTGGTTTGAGTGATTCTCTCGTGTTTCCCCTCGTGTTTCCCCTCGTGATTCCCCTCATGTTATTCGTGTTCTTCGTGGGATCCGCTCCTTTCGTGAAAGATCGAACATCTAGGGTTCCACCCTACATCAAGAGTGTTGTGTTAAGTTTTGGAATTTTTCAGGGTTTGTTTGGACATTTTTATACATTAACTGGGTTTTCTAGGAATTTTATGTGCATAATTCAAATTTGAAATACATGCACATGATCCAGTGCATAGAAATTTGTTGAAAAATCAAATCTTTGTCCTTGGGTGCATGCTTAGGTCCCATGCAAGAAATGGGAATGAATTTCAAACACAAGGGCACTATTGATTGCCAGCAAAACGTTGCGATACCTGGTTTTTAAATTCTAGTACATCCAGAACTCGTGTGCAATTCATGAAACTTGGCATGATACCATGGAGCGGCATCAACCTGCCGTGGTAAAAAAAATCCCATTTGGGGCAGGTTTGGGTATAAGATTCTCACAAACCAGAGCTTCTCACCACAAGCCTGGTGGTTTCGATTGGGAACGTGCCACCTTTGGGGATGAAATGATATCCATTGCCTCTTATTGCTTTCAAAAATTTTCTAATGTCAACATAGAACAACAGGAGTGTGGTGTTAAGTTTTGGATTTTTCAGGGTTCTTTTGGACATTTTTATACATTAACTGGGTTTCTAGGCATTTTATGTGCATAATTCAAATTTGAAATACAAGCACATGCTCTAGTGCATATAATTTTTTTGAAAAATCAAATCTGTGTCCTTGGGTGCATGCTTAGGTCCCATGCAAGAAAGAGGAATGAATTTCAAACACCAGGGCACTGTTGATTGCTGGCAAAACATTGAGATACCTGGTTTTCAGAATTCTAGTAAATCCAAAACTTGTACAAAATTCATGAAACTTGGCACGGTATCATCGAGCGGCATCAACATTTCGTGGTAAAAAAATTGTCCCATTTGGGGCAGGTTTGGGTATAAGCTTCTTACAAACCAGAGCTTCTCACAACAGGCCTGGTCGTTTTGGTTGGGAACGTGCCACCTTTGGGGACGAAACGATATCTGTTGCCTCTTATTTCTTTCAAAAAATTTCTAGTGTCAACATAGAACAATAGGAGTGTTGTGTTAACTTTCGGAATTTTTCGGGGTTGTTCTGGACATTTTTATACATTAACTGGGTTTTCTAGGCATTTTATGTGAATAATTCAAATTTGAAATACATGCACATGCTCCAGTGCATATAAATTGGTTGAAAAATCAAATCTGTGTACTTGGGTGCATGCTTAGGTCCCATGCAAGAAATGGGAATGAATTTCAAACACCAGGGCACTGTTGATTGCCGGCAAAACGTTGAGATACCTGGTTTTTAAATTCTAGTAAATCCAAAACTCGTCTGAAATTCATGAAACTTGGCATGGTATCATGGTGTGACATCAACATGCTGTGGTAAATTTTTTGTCCCATTTGGGGCAGGTTTTGGTATAAGCTTCTCACAAACCAGAGCTTCTCACAACAAGCCTAGTGCTTTCGGTAGGGAACATGCCACCTTTGACTTCCATGGCCGCCTGCCTTGCTCGCATCGTCTCCATTAATTGCGCCCAAGCTGCAGTTTAATACGGTTTTCAAATATAAAACACTCATCACAAATGTTTTAGTTAGAACACCCGTATGCAAACTGACAACTTCCCCAGGAAGCCAAGGGAAAATGTGCCTAGCACGCTTTGTGCAACTCTTGATCGCAAACGTTTTAGTTAGAACACCCGTATGCAAACCGGCAACTTCTCCAGGAATCCAAGAGAAAATGTGCCGAGCAGGATTTCTACAGCTCTTGGTCGCAAACGTTTTAGATAGAACACCCGTATGCAAAGTGAGAGATATGGTCTTCCCCCTTAAGTCGAGGGAAAATTCGCAGCGCAGGATTTATGCATCCCTTCAATGCAAACGGTTGTTTTGGATGACCCGTGTGCAACCACGTACAAACAATTTGGTAAGATTTGCATCTGTCATAATGGGTATGTTGGCATTTGTCAAACCGGAAAGATTGACATTTGTTGATCTAGTAACATTGCCATTTGTCAATCCTTGTAACGTTGCGATTTGTCAAAATAAGCAGCTAAAAATCACTAGCACTATCTAATTTTTGCAACTTAAAATTATGTAAGCAAGCATAGATTTCATTCATAGATTATGGAGTCATTCTTAATTTGTACAAATAGTTCAACTCGACAGTTGAACCGACCAAACTTTTCCCCAATTGTTGCCAACCACACATATGCAAATGTACCATTCATTACAGACAACAAGTCATCAACACACAACGACAACGAGGATACATGCTGGATCATAGATTATTTCCAACAAAATATTCTAGTAAATACTAAAGTTTTTCTCACACAACAAATTACAAAGCGATGAAATGAACTTCAGCTCAACCTATCCTCGGCGTTGGAAACGCTTGCTTTGAGCCACAACTAATTCTCTGGGAAGGGCCAGCTATTTTCAATCTTGAGACCAATCCTCGGCGCTGAAGCGGCCTATATCAGGACACACATTGTGATAGCCAAGGTAGGGAACCATAGCAATGTCCGAGGTATAGATATAGTTGCTTCTCATAAATGGTAGTAACGTTGTGTCAACAGCAGCTAGATCGCCTTTCGCCATCATTGGATAGTTCTATCCAAGGAAGAGCGAGTTTTCTCCAAGACTATCAATACTGAACATGGGATAAGGTGTTGGTGCTAGCACACCAGTATCCATCCCAAATACCCTGCAATGGATGTTGGAATAGGTTCGGAGAGTGCGACCATGGGAGACAAAACCTGCTTCATTGGTAACATCAGCACTGGCTTGTATACATACAAGAAGAGGTGATCCATCGGAATAAGTTGCCAGGCGCCACTGAGTATATAGGTCTTGCTCATCCTCATGCTCGTGATCATCACCATCGTCATCTCCCCCTTGGTTATAATTTTTTCAAGTATAGGTGGTGGAATGTTCACTGGGCCTTGGAAACACAAGAGGGTGAATTAGTAAAGGGAAACTAGCTAACCAACATGCATGTGGATGAAATAATTATAATTACGGTGGAAGACAAACATACCAAAACCATAAGGATTCCATGCAAAAACAGTGCCATGAGTGGTGGCAGCAAACACAAGACCCTCGTATTGAATTGCATCACAGTACTCATCCATGTACAAAAATTGATTTTTGAGCAATATCCGTCGAGGCATGGAAGTAAGGACAACAACAAGCTTGTCAAAGATAGCAACAACTTCATAGTTCTTGTAATCCCAAGAGAGGTTGGGAACTCGACAAATTGCTCTCTTCTGTAGACGACAGTCACTATGATCGTAGTTGAACATACGTAGAATACCGGTGTGCTCAACCTCTGGGCAGTCTGAGATTTTTGGAAGTGGAACCAGGTGACGAGTGTATACATTCAAGAGTTCCCACTCACAGTTGTACCTAGTATAAACAACCCAATCTCCATTTGCGCCTGCCCAAGCCTTACCCTCAAGCGATGGCATCTTAACACCACATGTATCATTATCAAGCGGCATCAACTTGCACAAGGCGACACTTCCGTCGTCCGCGCGCCAGTGATCAGGGTCATGGGGAAGAAGATAGGGGAGATCAAACCGCTCCTAGACCCTTGGGTTCTTTGTAATGATGTTATTAGTTGAGTCGAGAATGGTCTTGAACGAACCTTCCATGCTAGCCGAGGTGATGACGTCGCACCGATCAATGAGTTCCCCGACCATGTCATCTTTCAGATCAGGGCAAGAATAATGGGGTCATTTCCGTCCTATTCCCTCCATGGGGAAGACTATCGAACAATGGAAGAAGGAAGGGTGAAGGCAAATGGAGGGAGCAAGAGCATGCGATAACAGTTCTAAATCAAGTGGGAAAGGCGAAGAGGTGGTGGACGGTTGCCACGGTATAAGAAGAGGCTAGTGGGGAGCGAATGGTTGCCACAGAGGTCACACACTAACGACAAGGCCGAGTGAACCGCATGCCGTATATCGCACACACCTTGATTTGGATGATCGTTTCTTTTGTGTTGCCTAATCACAAACTGTTCATCCGAGTAAACCATATGTTGTATATCGCACACACCTTCATCTGGCCGTGCGTTTCATTTGTTCCTCCTCATCGCAAACAATTCATTGAATTGAACCGTATGCATTGCATCACACACGCAACTAAAATCTGAACCGTGTTTGATGGCTCCTCCATTGAAAACATTTTGCACCTTTTTCGACGGTTTTTTACATCCCCGTTTGCGATTAATGCATCACACATAGTTTTGTGAAAGGGTCTCTGATCGTAGTGTCGCGTTAGCAGCATCCTGTAGTAGTGTTTTGCTACTCATGTTGATCTCCCTAAAGAGAAGTGGCTTAAGTTTCACCCACCTATTAAAGAAGAAATTAAAGAACCGGTACTAGCAAAAGAATAAACCATACTTTATAATGTTGATCCGGTTGTTCCTACTGCTTATATTGAGAAACCACCTTTCCTTGTTAGAATAAAGGAACATGCTAAGGTTTCAACTGTGGTTAACAAAAGTTATATTAGAACACCCAAACCTGATGAACAAATCAAAGTAGAACCTAGTGTTTCTATGGTTAAATATCTCCTAGAAGAAAATATAGATGAGCATGTTATTTACTTCTGCAATGAAGCTACAAGAATGGCCAAACCTAATAAAGAGTAAAAACATAGACCCGTTGTGGGCATGCCTGTTGTCTCAGTTAAAATAGGAGATCACCACTATTATCATGGTTTATGTGACAAAGGTGCTAGCGTGAGTTCTATTCCCTTTACCCAATATCAAGAAATTATGAATGACATAGCACCCGCTGAAATAGAAGAAATAGATGCCACTATTAAACTTGCTAATAGAGACACCATGTCACCACTTGGGATTGTTAGAGATGTTGAAGTCTTGTGTGGGAAAATAAAATACCCTACTGATTTTCTTGTTCTTGGTTCCCCACAAGATGACTTTTGTCCCATTATATTTGGTAGACCTTTCTTGAACACTGTCAATGCTAAGATAGATTGTGAGAAACAAACTGTCGGTGTTAGTTTTTGGTGATGAGTCTCATGAGTTTAATATTTCCAAATTTAGTAGAAAACATCATGAAAAAGAATTGCTTAGTAAGGATGAAATAATTGGTCTTGCTTCTATTGTTGTGCCTCCTTCTGATCCACTAGAACAATATTTGCTAGACCATGAAAATGATTTGCATATGCATGAAAGAAATGAAATAGATAAGATTTTCTTGGAACAACGACCTCTGCTTAAACACAATTTGCCTATTGAAACTCTAGGAGGTCCTCCTCCACCTAAAGGTGATCCTATGTTTGAATTAAAACAATTGCAAGACACTTTGAAATATGCGTATCTTGATGAAAAGAAGATATATCCTATTATTATTAGTGCTAAACTTTCAGAACATGAAGACGAAAGATTACTGAAAGTTCTAAGGAAGCACTGAGCTGCTATTGGATATGCTCTTGATGATTTAAAGGGCATTAGCCCCACTCTATGTTAGCACAAGATTAATATTGAACCTGATGCTAAACCCGTTGTTGATCGCCAATGTCGGTTAAATCCGAAGATGAAAGAAGTACTAAGAACGAAAATATTAAAACTTCTGGAAGCAGGTATAATCTATCCTATAGCTGATAGTAGATGGGTAAGTCCTGTTGATTGTGTCCCTAAGAAAGGAGGTATTAGCGTTGTTCCTAATGATAAGAATGAACTTATTCCACAAAGAATTGTTATAGGCTATAGAATGGTAATTGATTTCAAAAAATTAAATAAAGCAACTAGAAAAGATCATTACCCTCTGCCTTTTATTGATCAAATTCTAGAAAGATTGTCTAAGCACACACATTTTTGCTTCCTTGATGGATACTCTGGTTTTTCACAAATACCTGTTTCTCAACCTGATCAAGAAAAGACCACTTTCCCTTGTCCCTTCGGAACTTATGCTTATGGACATATGCCTTTTGGTATATGCAATGCACCTGCTACCTTTCAAAGATGCATGACTGCTATATTCTCTGACTTTTGTTAAAAGATTGTTGAGGTTTTCATTTATGCCTTCTCTGTTTATGAGAAGTCTTTTGATGATTGTTTGAGCAATCTTGATCGAGTTTTGCGGAGATGTGAAGAAAAAAAATCTTGTCTTGAATTGGGAGAAGTGCCACTTTATGGTTAATGAAGGCATTCTCTTGGGTCATAAAATTTCTGAAAGAGGTATTGAAGTGGACAAAGCTAAGGTTGATGCAATTGAGAAAATACCATGTCCCAAAGATATCAAAGGTATTCGTAGTTTCCTAGGTCATGCTGGTTTCTATAGGAGATTTATCAAAGACTTCTCTAAAATTTCTAGGCCTCTTACAAACCTTTTTCAAAAGGAAGTCCCTTTTCTTTTTGATGATGATTGGTTAGAAGCCTTCAAAACACTCAAGAAATCCTTAATTTCTGCACCTATTGTCCAATCACCTGATTGGAACTTGCCTTTTGAAACTATGTGTGATGCTAGTGATTATGCTGTTGGTGCTGTTCTCGGACAAAGAGTTGATAAGAAACTGGATGTTATTCATTATGCTAGTAAAACTCTAGACAGTGCTCAACAGAATTATGCTACTACTCAAAAAGAATTTCTAGCAGTGGTGTTTGCTTGTGATAAATTTAGATCTTACATTCTTGATTCAGAAGTAATTGTTCACGCCGATCATGCTGCTATAAAATATCTTATGGAAAAGAAAGATGCTAATCCTAGACTTATTCAATGGGTTCTCTTTCTACAAGAATTTGATTTACATATTACCGATAGGAGAGGAGCTGAAAATCCCACAGGAGATAACTTGTCTAGGCTTGAAAATATGCTTGATGACCCATTACCTATTGATGATAGTTTTCATGATGAGCAGTTAGCTGCAATAAATGTTTCTCATAACACTCCTTAGTATGTTGACTATGCTAATTACATTGTTGCTAAATATTAACCACCTAGTTTCACATACCAACAAAATAAAAAAAATTCCTCTATGATTTAAGACACTACTTTTGGGATGCCCACATCTTTATAAAGAAGGAGTAGATGGTATTATTAGACGTTGTGTACCTGAGCATGAACAGGGACAAATCCTACGGAAATGTCACTTTGAAACTTATGGAGGGCATCATGCTGGAGACAGAACTGCTCACAAGGTATTGCAATCTAGGTTTTATTGGCCTACTCTCTTCAAGGATGCCCGTAAGTTTGTCTTATCTTGTGATGAATGCCAAAGAATTGGTAATATCGGTAAGCGTCAAGAAATGCCTATGAATTATTCACTTGTTGTTGAACCATTTGATGTTTGGGGATTTGATTACATGGGACATTTTCCTTCCTCTAATGGGTATACACATATTTTGGTTGCTGTTGATTATGTTACTAAATGGGTTGAAGCTATTCCAACTAGTAGTGTTGATCACATCACCTCTATTAAAATGCTTAAGGAAGTTATTTTCCCAAGGTTTGGAGTACCTAGATATTTAATGACTGATGGTGGTTCACACTTTATTCATGGTGCTTTCCATAAAATGCTTGCCAAGTATGATGTTAACCATAGAATTGCATCACCTTATCATCCTTAGTCCAGTGGTCAAGTTGAACTTAGCAATAGAGAAATAAAATTAATTTTGCAAAAGTCTGTTAATAGGTCCCAAAAGAATTGGTCTAAGAAATTAGATGATGCACTTTGGGCTTATAGAATAGCTTATAAAAATCATATGGGTGTGTCTCCTTATAAAATGGTTTATGGAAAAGCTTGTCATTTACCTCTTGAGTTAGAACATAAAGCATATTGGGCAATTAAAGAACTCAACTATGATTTTAAACTTGCCGGTGAAAAGAGGTTATTTGATATTAGCTCTTTAGATGAATGGAGAACCCAAGCTTATGAAAGTGCCAAGTTGTTTAAAGAAAAAGTTAAAAGATGGCATGATAAAAGAATCCAAAAGCGTGAGTTTAACGTTGGAGAATATGTTCTTTTGTACAACTCTCGTTTCATATTCTTTGCAGGAAAACTCCTCTCAAAATGGGAAGGGCCCTATGTTATCGAGGAGGTTTATCGGCCTGGAGCTATCAAAATAAATAATGCCAAAGGTACTGATAACCCACAAGTATAGGGGATCGCAACACTTTTCGAGGGTAGAGTATTCAACCCAAATTTATAGATTCGTCACAAGGGGAGCCAAAGAATATTTGAAGGTATTAGCAGCCAAGTTTTCAATTCAACCACACCTGGAGATTAATTATCTGCAGCAAAGTGATCAGTAGAAAAATAGTATGATAGTTTTGATAGTAGTGACAGCAGCAATAGTAACAGTAACAGTGATAGCAGTAGTTGGTAGCAAGTGTAATAGTGATGATAGCAATAGTAACGCAACAAGATCAATAAGGATAAATTCGTAGGCATTGGATTGGTGATTTGTTGGATGATATTCATCATGTGACAATTATAACCTAGGGCGATACGGCGCACTAGCTCTAGGTCATCGATATAATGTAGGCATGTATTCCGTAAATAGTCATATGTGCTTTATTAAAAGAACTTGCAAGACATCTTTTGTCCTACCCTCTCATGGCAGCAGGGTCCATATTGGAAACTAAGGGATATTAAGGCCTCCTTTTAATAGAGAACCAGAACAAAGCATTAACATATAGTGAATACCTGAACTCCTCAAACTACGGTCATCACCGGGAGTGGGCCCGGTTGTTGTCACTTCGGGGTTGCCGGATCATAACCGTAGTAGGTGACTATAACTTGCAAGATCGAATCTAAAACATGGATATAATGATGAATTCATAAATGGTTCAGATCTGAAATCATGGCACCCGGGCCCAAAGTGACAAGCATTAAGCATGGCAAAGTCATAGCAACATCAATCTAAGAACATAGTGGATACTAGGGATCAGGATCTAACAAAACTAACTCAATTACATGACGAATCTCATCCAACTCCTCACCGACCAGCGAGCCTACGAAGGAATTACTCACTCCCAGTGGGGAGCATCATGGAATTGGCGATGGAGATGGGTTGGTGATGTCGAAGAACGAAGATCCCCCTCTCCGGAGCCCCAAACGGACTCGAGATCTGCCCTCGCGAGGAAGAACAGGGCCTGGCGGCGGCTCCATCTCGTGGATTGTGATAATTCTTTCTCTCTGATTTTTTTCTAGAAATATGTGATTTTATAGTATCAGGGGGGTCATCAGCGGGGCCACCAGGTGGGTACAACCCACCTGGGCACGCCAGGAGAGGGGGGCACGCCCTGGTTGGTTGTGCCCACCCAGGGGCCCCTCTCTGGTGTGTCTTGGCCCCGGTAATTCTTATTATTGATATAAAAAATCCTCAAAAAGTTTCGTTCCATTCCAAGAACTTTTATTTCTTCACAAAAACAACACCATGGTAGTTCCGCTGAAAACAACGTCAGTCCGGGGTTAGTTTCATTCAAATCATGCAAATTAGAGTCCAAAACAAGAGGAAAAGCATGAGAAAAAGTAGATACGATGGAGACATATCAACTCCCCCAAGCTTAAACCTTTGCTTGTCCGCAAGCAATTCAGTTGATAAACTGAAAGTGAGAAAGAAAAACTTTTACGAACTCTTTTGCTCTTGTTTGCATAAATAAGCTTAATCAACATCCAGGTTTTCAGCCAACATTATAACTAACCATATCGACAATAACTCTTAAAGATTATAATGACTCATATCAATGACATAATCAGCTAGCGAGCAATAATAAGATATCTCAAATGGCAACACGTTGTCAAAACAACCATGATATAATATGATAATAATGGTATCGCGCTAGCCCTTTCTGAGGCCGCAAAACATAAATGCAGAAATGCTCCAAAGTTCAAGCAACGACTAAACATTGTAAATCATGGTAGAAAAGATCCAGTGATGATGCACCCAACATTAGCTACACACAATGCATAAATCATGACCGTTGTGCTCTACTCAGTTTCTGGTGCTTGTTTTTTAAAAGGTGATGACACAACATAAAAGTAAATAGAAAGTCCCTTCGCAGAGGGGAGCAATGATTTGTAGAGGTTCCAGAGCTCAGTTTTTAAAACAGAGATAAATGATATTTTGAGACATGGACCCTTCATATTCACTTCACGAGCATCAGCTATCAACATCTTCCATGCTAAGCATGCTAGTGGCGGTTCCCAAGCGGTAAAGGTAAAGGTTTTGACTCCAATGGGAGTTTTTCTTTGATTATTTAAGAGATGAACTCTTTTTGTATTTTGCAGTTTGGGACTGGGCATCCCTATTACCGCCCATTTTCTCGTGTGATGGCGAGTGAATAAACACTTGACCTGAGAATAACCCGCTTAGCACGGAAGATATCGACCACCTCCTGTCGTACCATGAACTATCCAGACACACAAAACAGATAAATTTTTAGAAGTTTTTAGAGGTGGCACATGCAAATTTACTTAGGATGGCAGGGTAATACCGTATATAGGTAAGTATGGTGCACTCATTTGGAATAACTTTGGGTTCAAGGTTTTTGATGTACAAGCAGAATTGCCACTTCGTACAGGCGAAGGCTAGCAATTAAGATTGAGAAGCGGCCAGCTAGAGAGCAACAACGATCATAACCATGCATTATGCATAAGTAACATTGGACAGTATCATGAGTAGGATATGAACACCATGAGCATAAACATTATAGAGGCTATGTTGGTTTTGATTCAACTACATGCATGAACATGTACCAAGTGAAGCCACTCGAACAATCAGAGGAGGATACCATATCGTCATACTACATCACAATCATTTTAACGCTATGTTGATATCCAAGATAAATCATTATTAACTCTCAGCTACTTATGCATGGCATGAGAAACTATAATCTCTAATTGTCATTGCAAACATGTTTAATCATAACGGGCTAAATCATGGATGCTAGGTTAAACATATTTACACAGACAAGACGAGTCGAGTTCATACCAGTTTCTCTTTGCCACGACCAGTTCATCAAATGTTGTCATTATTACCTTTCACTTAAATGACCGAATGATATGAAAATAATAATACTGCAAGAGTGCCATGGACTAAGCTGGAATTTGCAAACATTTTATTCAACAGGAGAAGACAAGGCAAAAGGGCTCTTTATTAGTTCAACAATTATTCATATGAGAGCCACTCAACATTTTCATCGTGGTCTTCTCCTTGGTACAACTCGAATAAAAGGAAAAGAAATTCAGAGAAACACGCTGAAATATTTTTGGAGTTTTTGGTTTTCTTAGGCAAGCAAATAAGGGAAAAGCAAAAATGAGAAAAACTATTTACACGGGAAAGCTCCCAACAAGCAAAAGAAGAACAAGGAAATCTTTGGATTTTCTTTTTAGTACTACTACTAAGCATGCATAGAAAGTAAATTAACTACAACATTTTTTTTTGGTTTTTACAAAGTTTTTCAAACACGCAAGAAGAAAGCTAGAAAATAAATCTAAGCATGGATGATACAATGAAAAAGTGTGAACACCAACAAATGGAATAAGTAGACATGAATGTAAAGTCAGTGGAAACACGTACTCCCCCAAGCTTAGGCTTTTCGCCTAAGTTGGTAATCAATCAGTAGCCTGGAGGGTAGTAGGGATCCTGAGGAGCAGGAATCCACTGGTCCCACTGCGGAGGTGCCTGGTGTGCTACCTCAGCAGCAGCCTGAGCGTTCCGGTAGGCGATGATATCTACTGGCATAATCCTATATCCACCCCTGGCAACAAAATCAAACAAAGCAGGAGTAAGCAATGGAATAACATCACAAGTCCTCACACTAAGAACCAGGTTATACGGAATAGGGGTGTGTGGAGATTCGATATCAGTAAAATGGTGGTGATCCATGGCTGCACGGTCTAGGTAAACTTTGGTCAGAGGGAAATCACGAGGGCGTATCTCAACCTCGAAGTGAGCCCCCAAACAAGTAGCATAAATCCTACCATGTATTTCACCATGTGATTTATTAAGATGGAGGCGACAAGCCACAGTAGCTCCCAAGCTATAGGTGTTGTCGCCCTCTAGTGCTCGGCGTAAAACAACAAAGTCTGGTGCACTGAGTGCACCTACTTTCTTTCTAGCAAGCAAGCACTTAGCAACAAATAAAGCAAAATAATGTACGGCAGGAAAGTGTATGCTAGTAGCCGTAGTGGCTTACACTCCTCTCTCATCACCCACTGTTAGAGTGTGATAAAAATCCTCAAACCCAGCCGACCTAGGCTCAGCCAAGCTCTCAAGAGATGGGATCATGCAAATATCACAAAACTCAGTAAGTGGTATATGATAGTTTTCAGCATATAAATCAAAGCTCACTTTAGGAGGATTATTTCTAGGCAAGAAAGTAAAGCTCTGAACAAAGATGTTTGTGAGGATGTGGTGCTGGTCACACTCATCTGCGATGAAGTTGGTGAGGCCAGCATTAGCAATATATTGAATGAACTCCTCAAGAATTCCAGCCTCTTGCCGGAACGGGGTGTCCGGCCATTCGCACAGCCGTACTTCCGCCAACCTCTGAGGGTGGAGATCATTGTCAGAAGACTCCCCAATAACACCCTTGGAGTTCTTCTTAGAGCCAAACTTCCTGAAGATATTCATGCCCGCGTACAATTTTCTTAAAATAAAATTTTTTGAGTGACAAAAGTTTGTCAACAAAACTTTGTAAGATTAATAGCAACCACTCACAGGGATACATAGAAGCCATAGCAAGCATTCAAACTACTTAGAATACTAAGAATTCAACATGCAAGCACATCTACAGCAACACCAAGAGTAGCTAATTATTCAAAGTATAAACCACTAAAACAAAAACCATTTGGACCAATGGTGGAGTCACATACCAAGCAACAATCCCCCGAAACCATTTCAAAAAAGGAGCTTCGAGCAAAGAGATCGAAATCCGCGGGTTTGAGCTCAAGAACACGGGAGAGAGCAATGGAGATTTTTTTCTGGAGGTAAGTGATAATGTGGTATGAAGAGGTATGTGAGGGGGCCCATGTGGGGACCACAACCCACCAGGGCATGCTTGGGGGTGCTGGCGCGGCTAGGTGGGTTGTGCCCACCTGGTGCACCTCCCTCTGATGTTATTTGCACCAAAAATTCTTAAATATTCAGAAAAAATCGTATTAAATTTTTAGGGCATTCTGAGAACTTTTATTTTTGGGTCATTTTTTATTGCACGGGAAATTCAGAAAACAGACAAAACATGGCATTTTATTTTATTTAGCTAATAAAAATAGAGAATAAAAAGTAGGGACAGAAAGTAGTGCTTATTAAATTCATCAACTTCATACCGTTCAAAAATGATCCATTAATAAGGTTGATCAAGTCTTACTAACAACCACTTTCGATTAGCATGAAACCGAAGAAGTCTCGTAAACCAGTAAGTTACCTCTATGGGGATATGCATTTCCCCAACAATAAGCATTTCATATTTCTTTTTGACAGTGGGTAGAGGTATTTGAAAACTTCCAATAGTGATTGTTGGAGATTTTTCAATAACATTAATACCATTCACTTGGAATTGATTCTGCGGAAAGTGCACCGTATGCTCATTGCCATTAATACGAAAAGTGACATTGGTTTTATTGCAATCAATAACAGCCCCTGCAGTATTCAAGAAGGGTCTATCAACCAAGGATAGTCGACATGTTGTGGTCCTCGGGCATCTCTAACAAAGTCAGTCAAAATTGTAACATTAGCAACAACACCGGGCACATCCTCATAGATACCGATAGGATGGCAGTTGATTTGTCAGCCATTTGCAAAGATATTTCAGTAGGTGTGAGTTTATTAAAGTCAAGTCTTTTATATAAAGAGAAAGGCATAACACTAACACCAGCTCCTAAATCACACAAAGCAGTTTTCACACAATTATTTTTGATAGAGCAAGGTATAGTTGGTATTCCCGGATCTCCAAGTTTTTTAGGTACTCCATCTTTAAAAGTGTAATTAGCAAGCATAGTGGACATTTCAGCTTCCGTATTTTTCTCTTATTTGTGATGATGTCTTTCATATACTTTGCATAAGGAGGCATTTTCAAGATATCAGTCAAGCGAGTACGCAAAAAGACTGGCCTCAGCATTTCAGCAAAGCGCTCAAATTCTTAATCATCATTCTTTTTAGTTGACTTAGGTGGAAAAGGCATAGGTTTTTGAACCCATGGTTCTCTTTCTTTACTGTGTTTTCTAGCAACAAAGTCTCTTTTGTCATATCTTTTATTTTTAGCTTATGGGTTATCAAGATCAACATGTGGTTCTATCTCAACATCATTGTCTGGTTCTTTATTATTTGTTTGAGAGTCTTCATGAACCTCATCATTATCTTTTTCATTATCATTAGGTGAGTGTTCATTACCAGATTGAGTTTCAACATCAGAGACAGAAATTTCATTTTCATTATCAGGAGGTTTTTCTATTTCAGGTCCACTAGAGGCATGCAAAGTCCTATCATTTTTCTTTTTGTTTTTAGAAGGACTAGGTGTACTAGTGTTAGCTCTTTGTGAATCTTGTTCAATTCTTTTAGGGTGTCCCTCGGGATAGAGTGGTTCCTGAGTCATTTTACCTCCTCTAGTTGCAACTCTAACATCAAAGTTATGCATATTATGATTCATTTCATCAAGCAATTCTCTTTGTGATTTAGCAACTTGTTCTAGTTGATTTTGAACCATAGAAGCATGTTTTCCAACACCACTAACATCATTTGATATTCTAAATAACAAGTCGCTCAAGCGAGAAATCATATCAGAATTGTATTTCAATTGTTTCATAACATTTGCATTGAAGTGATCTTGTTTCCTAATGTAGTTTTCAAACTCATAAAGGCATTGACTAGGATGCAGATTGTGAGTATTATCATTATCATTAAACTTCATAAGAGAATTTACATCTAACACCTTAGGCATTGGTGGTGTATTAAGCCCATGTATTTCTTCAATAGGAGGTAAATTTTTAACATCCCCAGCTTTAATACCTTTTTCCTTCATAGATTTCTTTGCCTCTTGCATATCTTCGGGACTGATATATAATATACCCCACTTCTTCAGAGTGGGTTTATGCGGTGGTTTAGGAATAGTCCAATCATCATAATTTTTCAATATGTTATTCAATATTCTTCAGCTTGTCCAACAGTTTGTCCCTGAAAACACAACCAGCACAACTATCTAGGAAGTCCCTAGAAGCATCAGTTAGTCCATTATAGAAGATATCAAGTATTTCATTTTTCTTAAGAGTATGATCAGACAAAGAATTAAGTAACTGGCAAAGCCTCCCCCAATCTTGTGGGAGACTCTCTTCTTTAGTTTGCACAAAGTTAAATATTTCCTGTAAGGCAGCTTGTTTCATATGAGTAGGAAAATATTTTTCAGAGAAGTAATAAATCATATCCTGGGAACTACGCACACAACCAGGAGCAAGAGTATTGTACCAAGCTTTAGCATCACCCTTTAATGAGAAAGGAAATAATTTGAGAATAAAGTAATAGCAAATTTTCTCATCATGAGTAAAAAGGGTGGCTGTGTCATTCAACTTAGTAAGATGTGCCACAACAGTTTCAGTTTCATAACCATGGAGAGGATCAGATTCAACCAGAGTAATTAGCTCTGGGTCGACAGAGAATTCATAATCCTTATCATCAATAAAGATAGGTGAAGTAGAAAACTTAGAATCACATTTCATTCTAGCATTTAGAGATTTTTCTTTATACTTGTGCAATAATTTCTCTAGATCATCTCTATCTTTACAAGCAAGAATGTGTCTAGTTGGTTCTTCACTCATAACATAACTTTCTGGTATCTTAGGCAATTCATATCTAGGAAGGCTAGTTCTAGCAGGTGTCTCATGAGGTTTAGTTTCAAGCTCATCATCAGATTCAACAACATCATGTTGTATAACTCTAGCAATTTGTTTATCAAGAAATTCACCAAGTGGCACATCATCATTATCAAGCAAGGTACTAGCATAATCATAAGCATCATTCATAGTAGAAGTAGCATCATCAATAACTTGCGACATATCAGAATTAATAGCATGTGGTGGTGTTGCGAGTTTATTCATAACAGAAGGTGAATCTAAATTAGAACTAGATGGCAGTTCCTTACCTCCCCTCGTCCTTGATGGAAATATCTTAGTCTTTGGATCCTTCAGATTCTTCATAGTGATAATATGATAATAATCCCAAGTGACTCAACAAATATAGCTACGCTCCCCGGTAACGGCGCTAGAAAAAGGTCCTGATAACCCACAAGTATAGGGGATCGCAACTGTTTTCGATGGTAGAGTATTCAACCCAAATTTATAGATTCGACACAAGGGGAGCCAAAGAATATTTGAAGGTATTAGCAGCTGAGTTGTCAATTCATACACACCTGGAGAATAATTACCTGCAGCAAATTGATCAGTAGCAAAATAGTATGATAGTTTTGATAGTAGTGACAGCAGCAATAGTAACAGTAATAGTGATAGCAGTAGTTTGTAGAAAGTGTAATAGTGATGATAGCAATAGTAATGCAGCAAGATCAATAAGGAGAAATTCGTAGGCATTGGATCAGTGACTTGTTGGATGATATCCATCATGTGACAGTTATAACCTAGGGCGATACGGCACTAGCTCCAGTACATTGATATAATATAGGCATGTATTTCGTAAATAGTCATACATGCTTTATTAAGAGAACTTGCATGACATCTTTTGTCCTACCCTCTCTTGGCAGCGGGGTCCATATTGGAAACTAAGGGATATTAAGGCATCTTTTAATATAGAACCGTAACAAAGCATTAACACATAGTGAATACATGAACTCCTCAAACTATGGTCATCACCGAGAGTTGGCCCGGTTGTTGTCACTCCATGGTTGCCGGATCATAACCGTAGTAGGTGACTATAACTTGCAAGATCGGATCCAAAACATGGACAATGATGAATCCATAAATGGTTCAGATCTGAAATCATGGCACCCGGGCCCAAAGTGACAAGCATTAAGCATGGCAAAGTCATAGCAACATCAATCTAAGAACATAGTGGATACGAGGGATCAGGCCCTAACAAAACTAACTCGATTACATGATGAATCTCATCCAACTCCTCACCGACCAGTGATCCTATGAAGGAATTACTCACTCCCGGTAGGGAGCATCATGGAATTGGCGATGGAGATGGGTTGGTGATGACGAAGAATGAAGATTCCCATCTCTGGAGCCCCAAATAGACTTCAGATCTGCCCTCCCGAGGAAGAACAGGGCCTGGCGGCGGATCCGTCTTGTGGATTGCGATAATTCTTTCTCTCTATTTTTTTTCTAGAAATATGTGATTTTATAGTATCAGGGGGGTTGTCAGCGGGGCCACCAGGTGGGTACAACCCACCTGGGCATGCCAGGAGAAGGGGGCGCGCCCTGGTGGGTTGTGCCCACCCAGGGGCCCCTCTCTGGTGGGTCTTGGCTCCAGTAATTCTTTTTATTGATATAAAAAATCCTCAAAAAGTTTTGTTCCATTCCGAGAACTTTTATTTCTCCACAAAAATAACACCATGGTAGTTCTGCTGAAAACAGCGCTAGTCCGGGGTTAGTTTCATTCAAATCATGCAAATTAGAGTCCAAAACAAGAGGAAAAGTGTATAAAAAGTAGATACGTTGGAGACGTCTCAGGTACTAACCCGAAGGTTGTTAATGGGCAACGAATAAAACATTACATCTCAGGTACGCCCATAAATGTTGAAAGTAATATTATCCAAACTTTGACACCGGAAGAACACATAAAAGGGTCCTTCCGGAACACTTCAGAATCGTGAAAATAAGGAGGTACGTGATGCGGTAAGTAAACGAACTCCAAAAAATCCGTAAAAATATTTTTTGTCAGTTTTGGAATATTTAGAAAATTAGGAAAATAAGAAACTTCCAGGAAGCGTACCCTAGTGGCAACAAGACACCAGGGCGTGCCTGTCTTGGCATGCCCCATGGGTTGTGCCCACCTCGAGTGCCGTCCAGACTCCGTTTTTCTTCTGTTTGCTTGTTTCCTAAAAAAATCATTATATACCCCCCGAACCTATTGACCACCGTATTGCGGAGAAATCCTCTGTTCTCTTTTCTTGCTATTTTTGGTTAGATCTCTTGAGCCAGGCATCATGTCTTCTTCCTCCTCCAACAACGTAGAAGAGGATGCTTGGTTGATGAAGATCGAGTTGAAGAGAGAAGAGCCGGTAGAAGCCGTCAAGGGAGATGAGAGCAAGGAGGCTACTGTAGATCAACCACCGGTGGTCGAGCAAGCACTGCCATCCAAGGAGGAAGAAGAAGATATCCTTAAACCTTACTATGCTTATCTTACTCCTACTAAGATTGAAGCCTTACGCATCATTGAAACGGTTCGTGTGCAAAACAAGTATCTCACTCGTGAAAACATTATGCATCAAGAGCATATCATCCACCTCCGGAGCGTCATCCATCGATTGGAGAATCTCTTAATCCTTAAGTATAGGATCGCTTCATCACCACCACCTTCTTCTTCATCACCAAAATAAAATTGAGTATCGGGTATGAGCATTCCCCTTGGCTTCTGCGAAGCTTGGGGGAGGTGCCTCGGTATCGTATCATCCCCACTATCTTTTCCCTTTACTTAGTTTAGTTCAATCTTTTGCTTTAGATGAATAAAAGTTAGCTCGATCCTTTCTTTTTCAATATTTTGCTTAGTGATCTATCTTTGTAATCGCGTGTGAGATATATAATAAATTTTAGTTTGAATTTTTTGCTTTCTTTACTTTCATGTTGCAATAAAAGGAAAGGAAATAAATCAAGAAGATCATATGCTAATCTTATGGTAGGTGATGACGCCACATAAGTAAAAGTATAAGTAGAAAATTTTATTAGAGATCTACAAACATAGCATTAGTCAATGATGAAACTCGCGAAAGAATTAATAAGGGAAGAGAAGATTCATATATAAATATACTATCCTAGAAATCTTTTGTGATTGTGAGCCCCCATCAAAATATTATATGCCAAAATTGTTGATGTTGGACAAGGAAGATAACTTAATGATTTATGTTTGTTCATATTCACATAGAAGTTATATTGTCATAGATCCTTCAACATGTGGTGCTTGCCCCTATCTTTGCTAGCCAAAAACTCCGCACTAAGTAGAGATACTACTTGTGCATCCAAAAACCTTCAACCCAAATCTTATTTTCAAGAGTCCATCGTACCTACCTAGGGATTGAGCAAGATCCCTCAAGTAAGTTGTCATCGGTGCAATAAGGCAATAAAAATTGCTTCTACATGTGTGAGATCATTTAGTGTAAGAGAAAATTGAGCATTGTACGAAATTGTGATGGTGAAGAATAAAAGCGACATACTGCATAATAAAGGTTGCCATCACAAGGGGCAATACAACATGACGTTGTTTTGCACTAAGGGGTTGAGCATACAAACAAATAAGCGCATGGCAACCTCTGCTTCCCTCTGCGAAGGGCCTATCATTTTCTTTAATGCAAAGAGTCAAAGTTTTTCTCTCTATTCCTTTTTGTTTTTCTCCTTTGGCAAGCATCATGCAGCGAGGAAAGATTCTAGGGACATGTGTCTAGTTGAATATGGGTACCATGAGTTATTATTGTTAACATCACCCTTGAGGTGAATACGTTGGGAGGCAAAACTATAAGCCCCTATCTTTCTATGTGTCCGGTTGAAATGTTTTGCTCATGTGTATGCGGTGAGTGTTAGCCATCATAGAATACTATATGATGGTTGAGTATGTGGACTTGCCTAAAGGCTCCGACACGTGACCCTTCCTGAAAAGATGATGAATTGTAGTTGCAAAGTTGATTGAGAACATAGTTTGTTGGTTTCTAATAGAGTTTTTGCTTTATACTTCGATGTGTGATGAATTGTCACTTATTCATGAGAAGTCTATGATAAGAGTCTTATGTTTAAGTTTGTTGTTGTTATAATAATCAACATGATGCTTCTATGTCCGTATTTTGTTTTTATCGACACCTCTCTCTCTAAGCATGTGGACATGTTTTTCGATTTCGGTTTTCTCTTGAGGACAAGCGAGGTCTAAGCATGCGGGAGTTGGTACGTCCAGTTTGCATCATGTTTTCCTACTGTTATTTATGATGTTTTTATGCATAATAATGCTTTTTGGAGTAATTCTAATGGTTGTTCTCTCATAACTTGCAAGGTACACACAAAGAGGGAGAATTTCGACACCTGGAAATCTGGACCTGGAAAAGCTACATCAGGCTACCTATTCTGCACAACTCCAAACAAGCTGAAACTTCACGAAGAATTTTTATGGAATATATGATGAATATTGGAGCAAATAAGTATCAGAGGAGGCCCACCAGGTGGGCACAATCCCACCTGGGAGCGCCAGGGTGCCCAGGCGCGCCCTGGTGGGTTGTGCTCACCCAGGCCCACCTTCGATGCCCATCTTCTGGTATATAAGTCATTTTGACCTAGAAAAAATAAGGAGGGGACTTTCGGGATGAAGCGCCGCCGTCTCGAGGCGGAACTTGGGCAGGAGCACTTTTGCCCTCCGGCGGAGCGATTCCGTCGGGGGAACTTCCCTCCCAGAGGGGAAATCATCGTCATCATCATCACCAACAACTCTCCCATCTTGGGGAGGGCTATCTCCATCAACATCTTCAACATCACCATCTCATCTCAAACCCTAGTTCATCTCTTGTGTTCAATCTTGTTACCGGAACTATAGTTTGGTGCTTGTGGGTGACTAGTAGTGTTGATTACATCTTGTAGTTGATTACTATATGGTTTATTTGGTGGAAGATTATATGTTCAGATCCATTATGCTATTTAATACCCCGCTGATCTTGAGCATGTTTATCACTTGTGAGTAGTTACTTTTGTTCTTGAGTTCACGGGAGAAATCATGTTGCAAGTAATCATGTGAAATTGATATTTGTTTGATATTTTGATAGTATGTATGTTGTGATTCCCTTAGTGGTGTCATGTGAACGTTGACTACATGACACTTCGCCATATTTGGGCCTAAGGGAATGAATTGTGGAGTAGCAATTAGATGATGGGTTGCGAGAGTGGCAGAAGCTTAAACCCCAGTTTATGCGCTATTCCGTAAGGGAACGATTGGATCCAAAAGTTTAATGCTATGGTTAGAATTTATTCTTAATACTTTTCTCGTAGTTGTGGATGCTTGCAGGAGGGTTAATCATAAGTAGGAGGTTTGTTGAAGTAATAACAACACCTAAGCACCGGTCCACCCACATATCAAAATATCAAAGTAGCAGACACAAATCGAACCAACATGATGAAGGTGACTAGATGAAGTTCCCATGTACCCTCAAGAACGCTTTGCTTATTATAAGAGACCGTTTGGCCTGTCCTTTGCCTCAAAAGGATTGGGCTACCTTGCTGCACTTTTCTTACTACTATCGTTACTTGCTCGTTACAAATTATCTTGGTATCAAACTACACTGCTACTTACAGTTTCAGCACTTGCAAACATTACCTTGCTGAAAACCACCTGTCATTTCCTTCTGCTCCTCGTTGGGGTCGACACTCCTACTTATCGAAAAGAGCTACAACTGATCCCTATACTTGTGGGTCGTCGGGATGCCCCAGAGGGCATCCCCTCTTTCGTCTTCGTCTATCGGTAACTTTACTTGAGGCTATATTTTTATTGCCACATGATATGTGTTTTGCTTGGAGCGTCTTGTATGATATGAGTCTTTGCTTTTTAGTTTGGCACAGTTATCCTTGCTGTACACACCTTTTGAGAGGGACACACATGAATCATGATTAATTAGAATACTCTATGTGCTTCACTTATATCTTTTGAAGGCAATTTTGCTCTAGTGCTTCACCTATACCTTTTTAGAGCACGGCGGTGGTTTTATTTTATAGAAATTATTGAAATCTCATGTTGCACTTATATTATTTTGCGAGTCTCTTTAAATAGCATGGTAATTTGCTTTGGTTATGAATTTAGTCCTAATATGATGGGCATCCAAGAGGGATATAATAAAAACTTTCATATATGCATACTATGAGCAGTTTGATTCCTTTTGATTGTCTTGAGATATGAGGATGGTGATATTAGAGTCATGCTAGTAAGTAATTGTGGATTGTAGAAATATTTGTATTAAAGTTTGTGATTCCCGTAGCATGCACGTATGGTGAACCGTTATTACTACAAAAAAATACATTTCTGTGATGATACGTGTTTGTCACAGTAGATCGCATTTTCTATCATGCATGTACACCTATGAAGATTTTATGAAAGAATCAAGATAGTCATACCTGTGCTGTCGTAGAAGTGTTCCATGACATTACCAAAATTATTATCACGGAAGTGTCCACTTCCATGATGATAAATCGCGTGTCATAGAATTGCTTTCGTCAAGGGTAATCGACACGTGACATCCACCATAATGGGTCATCGTTAAGCTATCGGGTTTCGGTTTGGATCCAATAACCCGTTAATAGCCCGGACCAATGGGGATTTTCCACGTGTAAAATTTTCATTCACCGGATAATGCACGTGCCAGCTCATCGTTGGGACAGATGTCATCCCTACAATGGACGGAAGACGCCAATGATATGTCGACACGTGGCACAGCCCAACAGTGGCCCATTTAAGGTAAAAAGGCCGGCCCAGCTAAAGGCCCACCATATTTTTTCAGACACTAGTGGGCTGGCCTACTAACAGCCTACCATGTTTTGGGTCAAATTGAGGCCCATATAAGATCAGGCCCATTCACAGATAGTCGTGTTTTGGGCAATATTACGGCCCATATCGGATCAGGCCCATTAACAAGCCACTATTCTTTTGGGCCCATTCTAAGCCAGGTTTGTATTTCAGCCTGTTAGATGCCCGTTTACCAGTTCGGACCGATAGTAGTTTCGGCCTGTTAGCGGCCCGTGGTGCATCTGGGATGTTGTCGGCCCGGTTTAACTTTAGGCCAATTAACGGCCCATGCAGAAACTGGGCTATTTCTTGCCTGAAGTAACTTTAGGCCTCTTAAAGGCTCGTAGTCTTCGTGGATAAATTTCAGCCCAACTGGCCTATCGGCCTGTTAATGGCCCGTGTAACAATTGGGTGTAATTACAGCCCACGTTGAATCTGGCCTGCTTACAACCCATCTGATAATGGCCCATGACACTTTTGGGCCTACGCCCCATGTGGATAACGACCTTCTTAAAGCCCTTAATTTATTGGGCCAAACAGGGCCTGAGATATATTTTGGCCTGTTAACAACTCATCTTATTTGGGCCAAACATGGGCCTTGGGCAATTTCGGCCTGTATTGGCCTGTGTATTTATCGGCTCAACGCGAGCCCAACCTAGTTTTTAGCCTGTTAAAAGCCCATGGTATTCTCTAGCCTAGCTGGCTAGAACTTTACTCGGCCTGTTAAAGGCGGAAAACTACTATACGTTTAGACCTGCTAATGGCCAAGGATGATTATAGGCCCACATTTTGGCCCATATGAGTAACGGGCCGGCCTGAAGACCGACAACATTGAGATCCATTGAACCTTCCAGCCTAAATTATAGCATACCGACCAAGAATAAACTAGACTATACAATAAAGAAATTACGACATATTACATCCACTGGGAATCAAAGTTCGCCACCAGTGATAATAAAGCGCAATGTAACCACGGATTTACATACACTAGGCATCAAAGGTCACCACCAGTGCATATAAACGCGTCGACAAAAGAATATACAAAACTGAGAGCACTTCAGAGGGCATTAGGCCTGGCCAGGGCGAGCACCGCAAGCAGCCAAACAAGCTGATGAGACCTCAGTTGTGTCAATGATAGATGCTCCATCCCTAGCTTTATAGCACCATATCACGCAAGGCATTCCTCTGAGATCTTCATTGCGTCATTGACATCAAGTCGGAGCTGAGCTGAAGCAAGCCTTTCCACTTTAAGTTGAGACTGCAGAAGTCGAACTGATTGAGGCAGCGAGTGCACAGAGGTTATCTCACAACTGCTGGTGAGTAGCTTCAACTCACTGTCTTCACCAAGACATGACCTTGGGGTCATCTTGCTCTCTTCAAGATGGTTTGGCTCACTATCTTCCCTAAAGTTCTGCATGGCATAAGAGATACGACTCTGAAAGAGAAACAAGGAGGCACGTAACATGTTTCATAATTATATAAGCAAATAAATGGATCTGTTATGCATAAGGAACATGTTTTTATAACTACAATTTTAAACTGGTAGTTCTTGAAAACATCCAATCAGATGTAAACAACAAAGTAATGAGCTGTGGAGGAAACGGTGCCTATCCAAATCTATACTAGAACAAACTTTGAAGGCTTGAGACGGATGAACTTACATGACATGTTAGCATGGGCTGTATAAAGCCCTTCTCCAGGTTGATGGAAGGATAATTCAATAAATTCCCCAAAGAAACTTCTTTATAAGCGTTGCCATTATTCTACATTTTGCAAAGAGTAAATATAGATCAAATAATATTAGAAGAAATAGAGGATAATGAAGCTCAGGTGCAGACCGATGATACATAATCAAATAGCAATTAATTAAGTACAGTGTTACAAGGCAAAAGGTACTGACAAGAGGAATGCAGACATCAACGTGTGTAGCGGCATTGGCATTATTCAACATTTTGGTAAGAGTAAATGTAGATCTGATAATTTGGAGAAAGTGGAGGGCGGGGCAGATAAGATGCAGAGTAATGCTAGACAATCAACTATCTTGTGATGCAAGTACAGTAATACCACCACCGTCCATTATTACTTGTTGCTCAATTGGATGTATCTACCACTATTAAGTTCTAAATACATCCAATTGATCAACAATTAATTCGATATAGAGCGAGTACATGACAACAGGTACTTACATGAGCAATCCAACTCATCATAACCATTGTGTTAATTCTACATTTATCCAACAGTAAATATAGATCTTATAATTTCAAGCAAAGGGATGATAAAGAAGCAAACATTTATAGTCATGCTACATAATCAAATAGCATGAGTGTTAGTAAGCTGGCAAAGGGCAAGAGGTACTGACAAGAGAAATGCAGTGCCCAGTACTGTCATGAGATCCTATGATCCTTTGAGCAAGGAGATTCATATGAAATTAGTTTTCATACAAGACAGAAGGTAAGGCACTTGCAGAAATTTAGGAGTTCAAAATTTGAATTGATATCACAGACAGTACCTGACGCTGGGCTCTCAGTAGTTCTAATAGGGGTTTGGCCAGTGGAGTAGGGGTAAAGTGTGGTACAGTTGAGTCTGTGTTTTCTGTGGCTGCTGATCTATCTGGTTTAACATGTATCACTACATTTTCCAAATACCTAATTTGTACTCCTTGAGGATCTGCACTCACCCTCTTCCTTTTGGACATCTATTGCGAAAGAACAAGATTTGACTGGAAAAGCATAGTATGATGACACATGGAATAGGTATAGAAAATGGATAGGTATGGCATATACTCAGTCACTGCTGACATATTGGCCAACTCAGGTATAGCCTAACAAGTAACAAACAAGCATTCGGATCAAGCAATACAGCAAAGCAGACAACTGAACTATTTGTAATTCTATAGGATTACAGGTTGAGGGAACAACCCAAGAAAGCAGCCCACACGCATTACATTTCACATGTACTAAAACACACTGGCTTACCATATGTTGCTGTGAAGCCTCACTAATGTTGCAATTTTCTTTGAAGATATCGTCAGCATCCCGTGGTTGCAAATCTAGTTATTGTAGTTTATTCTGCACCCTCTATTTAGGTAAAATTAATTTTAATCGCATGCACTGATTCGAATTGATCATCAATGGTTCATCTAAACTAGTGAAAGAAGGGTGTGTGCTTACACGGCAATATATGTGCTTCACTCTATTTTTATGCTTGTTCGAGGTGCCAACCCCAGAAGAACAAATATTTTGCTTGATGGGGTTGGCAGATCCATAATTAATAGAAGCATCAAATTATTATGCAACTTGGGAAGATCAAGAACGCACAGAAAAGTAATGAATAGAGGCTCGAAGAAGTGATGTAATAGCTAGCATTAGAAAATGTACGGTAAAACGAACAAAAAGTAGCAACCACATGCTAGTTTTCTGATGTGTAATTAAGCATAGAGAACATGAAGCAGTCTGATGGAACCAACAGGTGGCATCAAATCAACACCATTATCATAAATATAGCATCCAAGAAGTAAAATCATAGGCAGTGATATCTAGGAAGTACAGTAATACTTAGGAAAAAACTAAAGCATTGTAACTATATGTGCACTGGTTTGTAATTTAGCACATGTAACATGTTCACTGCCAGAAGTATGGCCCTACAGGTGCAAGCAGAATAACGCGTCTCATGAAAAATTGAATGATGCCCTGGAGAAATTCAAAGGTGCGGTGTTTATGCTAAGAAAGTGAATGTAGGCACCGGCCATTGGATAATAGTACCTGATTCTCGGCGGCGTATGAGTATCATTGTCATGCTTGATAGCTACGGATCGTCGATGGTTCTTGTGTTGCGGTTGAGTTTGGGCCAGCTGTCGCCGTTGCTGAAGCGGCTCCGGTTCTTCGGTTGCGGCACCTATCGACATACAAGAAAGCTCATCTGTGGTAAGTGAACAGTTCCATGGTGAAGAAGAGAAAAATCGAAGGAGTACAAATTGAAATAACCTGATGAGGCTACGGCGTCACTAAAGCAGGGCCGGTGGAGTTGAATATGGCGTCCATGGACCGCGTCCGGTGCCGTGGATGAAGGCGTCGGCGAAGCACATCCGGCACGGTGTACAGTCCTTTCGGTGAGGCGGATCTGTTGTGGCGGACAAGGGCTTGTATGAAGGGACGGAGATGGGGTGGACGAGGGAGTCGGTGAAGGGACTACACTGTGGTGGACGAGGGAGCCAGTGAAGCAGAGCCCATGCGGTGGACCATAATGGCGGTCATGGAGATCTGGAGCGGTGGACAAGCCAGTCGCTGAAGTGGCTCCAATGAAGTGGTGAGTTGGCAGTTGGGGGTTCCAAGGTACGAAAGGTAGATCCGGCGGGGTTGAGGTCCACCGCTGCAGCAGAGGACTAGATTCGGCGGCATGGCATGGCTGGGGGCGGGGAGGGGAAGGGGAGGGTCTCTGGGGAAGAATGTTGGGGGCAAAGATGGGAAAACAATGGAGTTACCAAAGCAGCCCTTTTCCGTTCATGTGGCAGGGGTAAAACAGGAATATCGTATAGCTAAACTTTCGGGAGTGAGATATTTTGATGTGAGTGGGAAGTTTGAAAGCTTTTGGCGCTTGAAATTGTGTTCTGATATTGTACGGACGACTATGATATCATGGCCGAGAATTTATTTGTTTTGCATGCAAAAAAGTGCAAGTTTCTAAAATGAATGTCTCCAACTCGAAACTTAGATTGTCCATTCAATTCAAATATGGATCATTGAGCTAGTGCAAGCAAATACCATCATATGGTCCAATTCAAATGAAATTCCAAATGTGTTTATCCTAAATATGATGACAAAAGCAAAATTGTGTATGTGTATGATTATAAAGTTTGAACATGCCCGTATGTGTATATCTCTAGGTTTGATATATGAATTTGAAATCATGAAATCCTGGCTTAAAAAATGTACCTCCGTTTAAATGAATTACAAAAGCTAATGGTGGAGTCGAATTCCAAAATTCCAATCTTAGGTTTGTAATTCTGGTACTTCAAGGTATATCACGTATGTTCAAAAGTATCGTTATCTCATAGTCCAAACTGTGAAACAAATTAATCAACCATGACTGCACACACTATTGACCAAATATATCTCAATTATGCTAAAGTCCGTCAAATATAGACACCTCACTCTTTATCTGAAGCCACACCCCCCCACACACACGCAAGTCGTTCTCTCCCCCGGACATGAACACACAAGCACATTAACATGCCCCTCTCTTCTAAAGTCCGGACCCCAATATAGGTCTCTATCACTTTGTCTCTTGGGCATGCACACATCTCTTCCCCTACTCTCTAGGTCTCCCGGCACCTCTATTTCCCAAGCACACGCACTATATAGAGTGTATCTTTCCCATACACACAAAACATCGCCCCAAACATCTATCTCCCTAGTTATGTGGTTCTCGCACACTCACCTCACACACACCCCCACTGCAAACAAGCACACTTTGTCTCCTTGTGCACCACTCTCCTCTTTCTATCTCTCCCACATGCGGACCCGCCCCAGTTCCTTCCCTATATACATATATGTCGTGACTCTTTCCATAGCTCCCTAATGTATCATCGTTCTCAATCTCGCACGTTGTTCTCTACACCATCTATTCTAGATCTCTCATGAAGTCCCTATCACACACACGATGACTCGCTTCCCTTGCATCTCCGTACATAGGCCACTTTTGAACAATATCAACATTGTCTCCCTATCTATACACCACTTCTGCACACAAACGATCCCTCTCTCTCGCCCTTTCCTCTCTCTCCCTCCCTCGCTAGCTCCCTCTCTCGCTCTTACACCCCTCTCCCACACACACTCAATGTCTCTTACAGATAGGTTGCTCCCTGCCCACGCCCATGTTATCCCGCTACTACACATGCCTTTGTATCTCTTTGACACACATGTCACACCATTCCCCCTTCCCTATACTAGGTTTACATCATTAGTGGTCTCTCTTCTCCACATACACACAGTCCCTCACACACACACGCACACACACACACACACACACGTGCGCACAAACACACACAGACACGCACAAAAACCCATCTATCTGGATCCTTCTTTTAAGACACACACCCTTGCATATTGTCTCCAGCTCTAGGTATGTATATATCCCCCCTATCTCTAGCTCAGATGCACACCACAATTCCCCATCTCTCTAACTCACTCATCTCTCCCCATGTCCGCATGTGTATCTCACACACTCACTCTCTGATTATGTCTATGTGTCTCCATGTTACACAATACAAAGCCCCCATGCACATGTCTCTCTCTATCCTCCACACATAGAGACACAAAGAATCTCTTATCATTGCCTCAGTCTCTACACATATCACACACGTATGTTGTATCTCTCTCGCACACATGCTCAACAAAGGTTTTCCCGTGAATAACTTACTGTCTATTCGTCAACAATCGTGGTAGTACGCCGAACACGAGACGTGAAAAAGAATAAACCTACACGTGAGTAGACCACCTTGTATGACTACTAGGACTAGAGCAAGACGAAAGCGCGCTGCCATCACCCCCTCCTTATCGCGCCAGGAAAACCTTTGTTTTACATAGTTGAGAAGTCATCGTGCTCAGGCCCCACATCCTGAGCCATTGAATAGAATGTAGATACAAGTTTATGGAAACAAGTATCGATAATACATTTGTATCTCCATACTTATATATCTTCTCTTATAAAAAAACCGGAGTTGGTGATGATGGTACACTCGCTGTCGGTGTTCTGGGAACGGGGGTCCCCAGACTTGCCTGCCTGCGGCCCACGACGTGGCTAAGCCAGCAGGCCGTATGGCCCATCTTCACCAACAAAGCATCCAAGACCCTCACGAGGGTCCAAGCCTCACGAGGCGATCGCGCAAGGCCTCCTCTGGAGTAGCCTAGCCAGGCAGGCTCACGAGGAGTGGAGATATCAAGGCGGGGCAAACCTCACGAGGCCCTCGTGACGTGAGCCATGATGCACAACACCAGGCGGGCTCCAGCGCGCACAACGTCCTTATTTCCTCTTTGGTGATAAGGAGACTAGCGCAGGAGAAGAGTACAGAGGCATCAGGCAAAGGTTGTTATATCGGTGCAAAAAGACCAAGACCAGGAAGACGGCAAGACGGAGGTCATCGTGGAGCCCAAGACGGCGTCACCACCAGAGATTTTCGCAGGCGAAGACCACTTTTGTCAGGATAGCTTGTACTAGCTGTCCCCTTCAAATTTGCCCGCCGTTGTTGGCTCCCTTCCCGCTCGATATTTAGGAAGAGGACCAGGGCCTATATAAGTAGAGCTAGCCACCATAGTAGGGGGCTGGGCTGAGCTGAGCTGAGCTGATCGCTTCTCATCTCACCTCATCTCATCTTAGCTTGATCCAATCCAATCGAGAGCCTACTCACAAGAACACCTCAACCTCAGGAGGCTGTTCTTCCATTGTACTGTTCATCATCTGCCCTGCAGGCAATCCACCACCACCACACTGGAGTAGGGTATTACACCACAACGGTGGCCCGAACCAGTATAAACCTCGTGTATTTCTATGTTGTGAGTTCATCAAGTTCGTCCGCGAGATCTTAGCGAGCTAGGGCGTAGATTGGTGGGAAGGAAAGACTCCGCGCGCACCCCATTGTTCGAACCTTAAGGGTTTGTCGGAACCCCACATCTGACACCCGCCATCTTGCAATATAGACCATTCGATCTATATCTGACGGATAGAAATTAAACTAAAAGATACCCGCACATCTCTCCACATTTGCAGACAAGGCCTTCCCTCGTTCATCCTTGTCTCCAACAACCTCATTGTTGAGCAATTAAAAATGGAAGCCTCTGGAACAAACTTGCGTGGTGGTCGCTGCCGGCGTCGTCCATCCCCATGCCTCCGCTCAGTCCGACCACCAATCACCACCACGCCCGACGCCTCCTCACCTTATCTCGCCTCTTTCTCGAGATATCATTAGTTTTTACACATGGGATTACTCTCACATGGGTCAATCACAATAGGTGTTTTATAAAAAAATGCATCTTGATGTTCCGTGCAATGCACGGACATCTTGCTAGTACTCCTACCGAAGACTTAGTTGGTGATGTTGGTGTGTCTGCCATCCATCGTTTCTGACCATCAGATCTACATCTAACGACTGTGAGGTAAGTTGTTGCCTTTTCTCAACAACATCCCACTTCTCTACCAATTTGCAGAAAAACCCTTAATTAGTATCTTAAAACCAACCACATCCCTCCCTCACCTCACCAAAATAGCCCAATGAATATATTCTGATTGAAACATAATATATCTCTAGTGATATATGTATATCGAAATTAGAGTGTTTTCTATCAAGTTTGTGAATAAGTATTATTCTAATTATGATCCGTTGCAACGCACGTGAACGTTGCTAGTATTTCCAACCATGTAAAAAATGCTAGTATTTCTATAGTTTTGAGTTTTCCATCAAGATATTAGTCACTCATGGTTAATATTTAGTTTGAATTACGTACACATAGGCACTATGTAACTTGCCATGCTTATTGGCTTACAAAGCTTAACTTTCACTCCTAGTTATAGTATGTAGAGTATTTAACAAAAACTACCACTTTCAACCAGCCCTAGGAATAAACTATTTTACAAAAAATAGCAAAAACATACCCAAAAATTCTTAATCCGCGCCAAGAAACTACTACCTAGTGCCGATTAGGCTCGTTTAAACATGTTTATGATAGGGTTGGCCCACACGTCCGTGCTGACGAGGCAGCTTAAACCAACACATTTTGTTGACCGTTGACACAAGGGACCCATATCTAACCTTTTATCATGTTCTTCCTCCTCCAAACATTATTTTTCCTGAACATTACTTCAAACAGTACTGATGTGTGTTCGTCGGTGGTGCCGGTGATGAGCGAGTTGGCCGCCGCTCCGCGCGGACGGGCCGGATGCCGCGCTAGCCTCCGTACGGGTTGGCTGGCTGGCCCAAGCGTGACACACGCGTGAGAAAGCCGCCACGCTGGCATTCGCTCGAGCCAGATGGCTCGCCTTAGCGCGGCGCATGCGAGCAAGCCGCTGCACCGTCGTGCCAACCTAGCTATCAAACCTTGCAGACAAGTAGCTGAATGCATCCAGCAGGGTGTGTGCTATGTTGGCTAGCTAGCGGCCGCGAGCATTGGACGGAGCTGGCACCCGGGATGCCGCAAGATGGGCTCCACACCGCCGGCGGTTTTGACCTCGCCTTCTGCCGGCGGCGGTAGCTGTGTCCCATGGCCGAGGATGACTAGGTGGACGGGCCGAAGGTAGGAGGTCACTCGGGGATTTTTGTCCAGACTAACATGTAGGTCCCACAAGTCATAACGCCTAACTTGCCGGTCGAATAGAAGGCGTTGACTTAAGGGGCGACAAGGGTTGAAACGTGCCTATGACAACACTTTGTAGAGTAGTCGTTTCTTGGTAGGGTTGGTTGGTAAGTGGTAGTAGTTTCTTGGCATTATTAGTGGGTTTTTTGTAAGGAACAATGTACTAGCGACAAAAGGAGATTCTAGGTTGGGTTGTACTCCAACGAGTACTACTATTGGTCGCAGGAGTATATAGCTCGTTTTGTGGGTTTGATCCCGGTCGAATGCACGGCGGCCTTTTTTTAAATAGTAACCTCACTGCGAGCCAATATTGTACACTGGTAGTTTGACTTTTGAAGTCGAACAGACGTGTCGCACCACAATCTGGGTGCACTAGATAGCCCAGCCACGTGAACTGGGTTTCCCTCCCATCATCTCATGGCTCGCGTACTAGAGTAGTACTCCTATATATCAATTCACACCATTCAAAGTTTCTCTCCTCTGTGCTCGCCCTAGCCGCACCTCACTTGCAACTTCCTCATCAGCTAGCATATTTAAACTAGCGCCTCCCAATTAAGCCCGAGGAGTCAGAAAAGCCTGGCGCAACATTGGGAGCTGGGCGATATGGCTCTGTACGTATTGTGCTAGTACTCTACTACTCTGTAGCTTGTGGCATTGCATGCATGGACTTCACTCCATTATCGGCTCTATAAAAGAAATTCCTCTTGACATGATTTTTTTTGTTTTGAAATAGAGGCAAAAGCTTTGCCTCATCTCATTAATAAAGAAGGAACTACTAACAAAGTTCAACAAGATCCATTACACCTCCACAAATGGAAGCGAAAAGCCTAGTCTTGCTGCATCAAAGAAATCAAATGTTCTGCCCCCGTAGTAACCGTCGCTGATAAACAGGTAGCTAGTGTGTGCGTGAGAGGAGTGGATGAGTAGGCCAGCTACGCGCTTGAATAGAGCATGGAGAGTACGCACTACGCAGGTGTACTTTCCCTGCATTGATAGTACAATGATGGTTCTAGAGAACAATAGTACCCTCCACTTGCAACTATAGCTCCTTGGCCTTGAGATTGAAGAGTTCAAAACTGGTGCACTATAGAAGTACTACAGTACATCGCACTACTAGTTGAGAAATTAGTACTACTACTGCTACAGTACGAGTAAGTACTAAATAATAGCCTTACCATCATGGGGCACGAGGCACTACCAATATGCGTGCCCGCATAATTTCCTTAGTGAAGAGGCGAGGCCCTATGATTACTATGCTCTTATCTTCTCCTCGAAAGTTCCCCTGCCCCCGAAGAGAAGGCAGTTCATCGCTGCTCCCATGGATTCGATAGGCCGTACTCCTCCTCGTCGGGACTGGGAGACCTTGGATGACGATCCTCTGGGAGAAATCGCAAGCCGCTCCGATGTCCTCACCGCAGCAAGACTCGGTTTTTCCTGCACCAACTTTTTTAAGATGGTGCTTAAACATGCTTGGGAAAAGGCCATGCTTGTTGGTATTCCATGCGTCCTCGAGGAGAAGGTTATTCTATGGGAAAATCCTTCAAACAGTCCACCGCTCCCTGGCCATGGTTGCACGTTGACTGCGCTAGAGCTGCTGACGTTGAGAGGTAGTCGGATTTTGTCCAATGATCATGTAGTACTTAGTTATTACATCCCATAATTTCTCCACTACCCACCATCTTATATATAGGTCTGGGTTGGTGCCAACGAAGGTTGGCTTGCATACCACCGGCCGGATACCACCATCATTTTGGACAACATCCTTAGCAGTGTGGTCGTTCCCATAGACCCCTACTCCACCATTGGGATCGGCCTTCCGGATTGGATGGGCTTGAATACGTATGATGATGCCTACATGAGATAGAAGAAGATAGCAATTGCGGACCCACCGACAAAGAGATGCGACTACGATGATTACTATCTCATCGCGGTGTTCAACATAAGGATTTGTACCCCAATACAAGAGGCAGTAACGGCATAGGCTGGCACATGTTGGCGGTGACAGATTTGTACCCCTATACATTCGAAGATGTCGTGTGCCATGTAGGCCACATCTTCGCGGTGACAAGCCAGGGGACTTGTTTCATCTGGTTGCCATCCTACGCTACGGGAGATTACAAACGGAATGCACAAACCATCATTTGCATCCGTAACGGTACTCCATTGTTTTGAAGGGACCAATCATCCCCCGGTCAAAATAAGATCGCTTATCCTGGATGTGCATTTGCATCCGCAATTCGGTCTAACCTGGAACCTTGTAGCTGACTTTGGCATATTGGGATCAACTATCTTAGCAGTCGTTACCCATGGTACCACTGATGTGCAACATGGTCAGACAATCTACCACGATCGGACCGTCACGTTCTACCTAGGTATTCCATTTTCTCATTGTTGTGTGTTAAGAGTAGTAGAGTAGTACTTGTTAGTTATTTTCTTTTCTTGACTGGGACATGTTTACTATACTAGTAGTACAATTTAGTATTATATTTTTTAACCCTCTCACCTTCTCTTTCCTTGTTGTACTACTTACTAGTACTAGTAGGAGTACTATCTGCCTTGGAGGACGCATATAGCTAGCTAGGCCCTTGAAGACTTGAACCCACTAGCTCCCACCATTTTTGTTTTTCCAAGTCTTACTATCTCATCCATGTAGCCAAGAGTGGCTATATATAATAAGCCAATTATTTTACTTCCTCTATACTACCAGAGTATTACTATTTGCTGCATAATATTACTGACCGCCATATTTGAGAAGAACATTATTATGCATGGACCTTGACTATGTACATCACCATGTGTCCAGATCTGAGAGGACGCATGTACCAGATGAACAACACCGAGTTCAACCCCCATGATGCTACGTGGATGCCGAGGAACACTCTTGGAGAGTACTCGCTTTTCATTGGGGACAACTACCCCATTGTGAAGCGGATGCCACATTCCGTGCATGACACCGAAGGCCTGCCGTTCATGAAGCATGGTTGTGTCTTCAGTGCGCACCGCCGGATGAACGACATGCTAGGACACGCTATCCCTGATTTATGCCGCTTCAGCTTGGATGAGTCTCCATTGTGTGGAACTGGACTACAAAGTTGCGACAATGATTCCTGTTGCCCACCGCTATGGATCGTGCCATCCATGAAGAACTCATGGGACTGGAACCTGGAGCAGGACATGGAGCCCATCTATAACGTGTAAGTGGAGTATGGTAAATTGTGAACATTAGCGCTGTGAATATATGTAGACTAGTCGTGCACAAATTTATCACATGAAGTGGAGATGAACTTGTGTGGCATACTGGCATTTGTCCTTTAGAATTTAATTACTAGTAAATGTGTTATGTGTATGTGTAACTTGTGTGGTTGTTGCACGGGCTCCAACATGCTCTTTGAGCAAAAAGGTGGCACAGCTTTGGATATAGGTGACCTGGCGGCATCATACAGTAGCATTCGCTATAGTTGTAGTACTCCTACTAGGACGACAACTCCTATAAAACATTGCGCTTGGCTTTTGCCTCTTCGGGGGGTTCAACAGTTCGTACTCGTGTGAACCTTGCACTTGGCTCTTCGCCTCTTCGGAAGGTCCAACAATGATGATATTACAGTACAATATTCTTCTGGCAATCTGACACGTCCGCCGTGTGGGCGAGGGAGAGGGCGCTGTAGTCAAAACCCTCTCCTCGTTCTGCGAGCCACCACACGCGTGGGTGAGGGAGAGGGTGTAGGTGTACGTAGTAAGCAAGCTTCTCCCGTCCTGTGAGCCACCACGTGTGGGCGAGGGAGAGGGCGTAGTAAGCAAGCTTCTCCTCGTTCGACAAGTTGATGGGACACATCAAAGCAGTACTAGTCCATATCGCGTCCTTTTCGGTTAATATGGCTTAATTTGAAATGAGAAAAACACACTGGCGGTCAACGTATGTAAAATTACGCTCATTACGGCCACTATATAGTTTTGCGGTGATTATACGATCACTAGCTCATCGTAGAGCACCATATTGCACCCTACTGACCGGCCACATAATCGACGTGGCACTTTGTTGAATGGTTAAATTAACAGCTCGTTTCTGGATCCCACCTGTCAGTTGGTAGAGGAAAGAAATCAGTTAAACAAAACTTTACACAGGCGCGACAGGAGTCCAACCCTTGCGCGCGAATCACCCTGGCTGTGTATGTGAGTGCATGCACGTGTACTCCCTTGGTCTTCCAACAAAGAGTGTACATCTACA
The DNA here is from genome assembly GCF_002162155.2 of Triticum dicoccoides. Taxonomy (NCBI): domain Eukaryota; kingdom Viridiplantae; phylum Streptophyta; class Magnoliopsida; order Poales; family Poaceae; genus Triticum; species Triticum dicoccoides. Next base: position 266,071,943 of record NC_041392.1, read on the forward strand.
CTTCCAATGCATTTAGACTTTAATCTAATTAATATTGATTGACTAATGCACCAACTTGTGATCTAGCTATAGGCTACATGTCTTTCCTTAATTACAGCATCCAACAACCTTCATTTAATCTTCTTCTCTCAATGGTCGCATGCACACATAAGTTTGCTACTTTTGGGCGTTAATTATACCATGAAGTTCCGGTTCCTCTTGGTCAATGTGTAAATCTCTATATGCATAGTCTTTCACGGACAGAGGGAGTACGTTGAACACTTGAGAGTGAGCATGTGTGTTGCATCATGTGCTGTGTGCCGCATGGATGCGTGAGTGTTGCATGTGTGCATGTGTACGTGTGAGTGATGCATGTTGCATGGATGCATGCATGCATCAATGAGGCTTTTAGTTCCTCCCATTGACATGTTCATATTTCAAGCTTCATTAAAACGTTGCATGCAAGAATTAAGAGAAAACTCACCAATGCATGTAAAAGTTCTGGTCATTTGTTCCTCACGCATGCATTCCAATTAATACGTTCGTAAACACAATTTTCTTGAGGAAAACGAGCCCATTATTGAGTACTTTCGGAATAAATTTCTTTCGGCACTCATCATTTACTACTACCTTGGTTGATGATTTTTTATTGACCTGTATATAAACCTCCGTCCTAGTTTAATGGTCCCCTTCGTACTTAGTGTAAAATTTTGAATGCAAATTTAACTAACAAAGTGTCAATGCATGTCATAAAACACTATACCATTAAAAACTGTGTTCAAATACGAATCCAGTGATATGATTTTTGGTGAAATGCATTAACATTTTATTAGTGAAATAGATGGTCAAATTTTGACACAAAATACTACTAGTACTCCTACATTATTGGCGTTGGGTGCCTTGGCCAATGTTTCATCTTGTTGGACGGGAAGAGTGTAGAGGCATAGGGATACTGTAGATAGGAAGTCTTGGCAATCTATTATTCCCCATCTCGGTTAGAGAGAACTATTCAACTAGTCTTCATATTGAAGTGACAATACATGCTGCAGCAGATGTGACACTTAATTAATAAGCTGAATGAGCGGGTTGGTGTTACTAAATCATCCTTACCCAGTACTGCCATCATGTTTGCCAGTGGAGTATGCTTCCGCAAATACGCCTACGTACCTCTCTCTTCCATTAACTGACATATGAGCCCTCTTGAGGTAGACCCACATGTTATCGACTGAACTATTTACACTCTGAAGTATGGTATATCATGGTAGTAGTACTAGTAGAATTGAGACTTAGTGCACTTTCTTCCCCGTCTTTCCCTCTTCTTCCTCCTCTCTTCTTCTTATTCCTCTCTTACCCATTGTCGGCCGCACACCATCCCCCCCCCCCGCTCACTGCTCACCCGCCCACGCCATCTTCCTTGCTAGCTCATGTGTACCATATCC
>NC_041392.1:266073677-266084844 GCF_002162155.2 Triticum dicoccoides
ACACACGCCTTCTTCTTTGCTCGCCCGCCCGAATCCACTTCCCCGCTTGCTCGTAGGCACCGAAAACCCCAATCACTCAGAGCTCTAAAAAACCCTATGGCAGAACCGACTGAGACGCAGAGCCGTGATTGTAATTCCATCCCCGATGTTCTCTTGGAGAAGATCTGTAATCATATGGACCTGCTCAGCACCATCCGTCTGGCCGCTTGCTTGGTGTCTTTGTACCGTCTACTCATCTGCAACCGGCCAGCCCTTTTCAAGACACCCTGCTTGCTGATGCCCGATCCTCACAGGTGGCCCAGACACCGACTTGACGATCCTATGGAGGTTGCCGTGGTGCCCCTCGACATGCTACCACTACCCGTCCCCCTGTCCTTCATGCGCGGCCACTACTGGGCAGGCATGAAGGCCAACTGGATTGTCCTCATCCACCAATCCGGTAATCCGTGGCATCTCGTGGATATCTACACCCAGCGAGAGATAACCCTTCCATCGTTGGATACCGCCGCCATCGAGCCTCACGGCCCGCCGGACACTCCTGCCTACTATGCACGAGACGCGTTGAGCTTTTGGTGCGACCTCCGTTTGCTGAAGGTTGTAATCTGCAAAGTGCCCACACCATCAGAAGACTACATGGATTACAAGCTCATTGCCTTGTTCGACATGGGATTAGTCTATCTGGAATACGGTCGTCATACATGGTTACGTCTCATCGTCAATCCTCTTCAGTGGTGGCATCGTTGGCATCGTTTACGCGGTCGACACACAAATTGACTACCTATACTGGTGGAATCTATCGTCGTGTAATTGTTCTATCTCATCTCATCTTTACCTTATGAATGCATGTTGATTGTTACAAATTTAGAATAAATAGTATGTCTATAACCACATCATTGCTATATGTTCCTCTCATTACCTAGATTTTTATGACCACACATGTTATTGTTAGAGTTGATATGAGAACAATTGGCATCTAATGATTCTTAGAATAGATATTATGAGTATAACCTCATGATTGCTATATGTTACTCTCATTTCCAAGATTTTTATAAGTGCTATGGTAGAATATGAGTATGCCCTGTCATAGCTATTTTCCTCTCATTGTCACATGATGTTTGAACCATGACATATCACTACTGCAGGATGCTGCTAACGCGGCACTACGATCAGAGACCCTTTCACGAAATTGTGTGTGATGCATTAATCATAAACGGGGATGTAAAAAACCGTCAAAAAAGGTGCAAAACATTTGTGATGGCAGAGCCATCAAACTCGGTTGAGATTTTAGTTGCGTGTGCGGTGCAGGGCACACATTTAATCCATTCGAACTATTTTCGATGAGGCAGAACAACAGAAATGGGCAGCCATATCAATGTGTGTGCAATATATGGCATACGGTTCGCTCCGATGAATTGTTTGCTATTAGGGAGTGCAACATAAATGTTTAGCCAGATCAAGGTGCGTGTGTCATATATGGCATACGGTTCACTCGGATGAACTGTTTTCGATTAGGGAACAGAACAAAAAATATTCAACTTAACAATATGTGTGTGATATGTGGCAAACAACCGACTCGGATGAACGGAGCGCGCCGCGGCCGCCTCAATGGCGAGCAAAATGCTCGGACGGATGCGAGAAGAGTGCGCCGCGGCCGCCTCAATGGCGAGCAACCACGTGGTCAACCTTCTGCCATCAATAAATTTTAACCTTTTTTCTTGTCACATTGCAAATTACAATGCAATAAGTAATTCCAAATCTATTCAGAGCTATCAAACTAATATGTGTTCACACTTAGCACCGGGCTATAAAAACTACCCACTTGAAAATTACTTCACAGTTCCTCTCCCCATCACCCACAAAACTGGTCTTTCCTGTCAAGTCGTTCCGCCATGACCGGTAGGAGGAGTTTAGGGTGGACATATAACCAGGCAGCAAAGACCAAGGCCGCGGAAGCAGTAGCGAGGTCCCGCCACGAAGCCACAACAGCAGCAGAGATGTCCCGACGCGCCGCGGAGCCCTCGAACAAGCTCTCATGGGCACGCGAGGGCTCTCACAAGCGCACTCGCGGTGTCGGCCATTTCGACGAGCCGGCGTTCCTGAAGTCCTTGGCCGGCGATGACGACATTCTCGCTGGTGTCACTCAGCAGCAGGAGCTGGTCGACGACTTGATGAAGCTGCTCAAGATCAGTGATGCCTCAGTTGACAAGGCGACTGGCCTCGTTGAGCAACTCATGGATGACAATGCGAAGCTCCTCAAGGCACTCGCCGAGAAGGAGGAGGAGACCACCGGCTGGAATATGCTGCATGAGCAAAGCAGTGCCTCGGGGATGACGCTGACAGCGGTCATCGGGGAACTGATGGGTGACTTGATGAAGCTCCGGATGGAGCACGAGCAGGAGGTGGAAGAATCCGTGGCTGCTATCAAACAAAGTCGTGAGGAATTGAAGAAGGAGCTGGAGGATGTCATCGCCCAGCGATCCATCGACGAGTAGAGACAGTAGCGACCCAGATCATTGTCTGCAATTTCCTTCTTCTCCTGCCCCCATGTCTTACGGGCTTTGCCGCATGTGGCATTTTAAATTATCCAGAATATGTAAGACAATTATTATCTGTGCCATTGTAAATTTGTCATCATATTATCCGTTGCCATTTTATTTGTGGTCGTATTATCCGTTGCCCTATGTGGCAATTTAAATTAGGCCGGAATACGAGTTGAAAACACGAACAAAGCAAATGCTGCCATGGGATCACAAGCAAACACCATCCGTCCAGGTGCTTTAGTTAACCGATTAATGGAGAAGTTGTGAGCGAGGCGGGCTGCGGCTGGTGCATGGAGGTCAAAGAGCTCACTTACCGGTGAGCATGGACGGCATTGCTGCTCGCATGTGTCCCGGTGAGCCTGAGAGGTGGACATGATGCACGCGTCCCATCTAGCCTGCATAGTAGATTGCTCGCACGCGTCCCGTCGAGCCTGCACGGCGGACATCTCGCGCTCGTCCTGTCTAATCAATCAGCTACACGCATACCACCGAGTATGGTTAAATTTCGACACGGTTTATATAATACAACCATTTGCGATATTAATGTGTCAGCTTTTTGTTTCAAAAAGGACTTCGTTGGCTACTAATGTGTGCGCCACTTCTCAAACTGGTTGATTTTTTTACCACTGCATATATGTGCCATGTCATGAAACCATGCCAAGTTTCATGTTTTTTGGGTGAGTTTTTGATTTATTGGGGTTTAAAAACCGAGATTCTCAATGTTTTAGGACAATGACAAGTTTGTAATTCATTCCCATTCCAAAATGAGACCTAAACATACACCCAATGACAAATGTACGATTTCCCACCCATTTTCCTTCACTGGAGCATGTGCTTGTAGTTGAAATCTGAATTATGGACTACATTAAATGCATAGAAAAGTTAATTAGTAATATATACAATGGCCAAACGAACCCTAAACAGTTTCAAATTTCAGCACGACACTCCTGTTATTCAATGTTGCCTGCAGAAAATAAAGTTCAAGGCGAGAAGAGGCAACGATTATCGTTTCGCCCACAAGAGGGGCATGTTTCCCTATCGGAGCCACGAGGGTTGCGATAGGCTCCGGTTTGTAAAAGGTTTGTAATATAGCTTCACCCAAATTGGACAATTATATGTACATGTAGTGACACCTGTCGGCGTTCTGGGAACGGGGGTCCCCGGACTTGCCTGCCTGCGGCCCGCGGCATGGCTAAGCCAGCAGGCCGTACGACCCATCTTCATCAACAAGGCATCCAAGACCCTCGGGAGGAGCCTAGCCTCGCGAGGCGAATGACACGAGACCTCCTCTGGAGTGGCCTAGTCGGGCAGGTTCACGAGGAGCGGAGATATCAAGGCGAGGCGGACCTCACGAGGCTCGCGTGACGTGAGCCATGACGATCGACACCAGGCGGGCGCCAGCGTGCGCAACGTCCTTGTTTCCTCTTTGGTGCTAAGGAGGCCAGCGCAGGCAAGGAGTACCGAGGCATCAGGCAAAGGTTGCCATATCGGTGCAACAAGACCAAGACCAGAAGGATGACAAGACGGAGGTCATCATGGAGCCCAAGACGGCGTCACCACCAGAGCCTTTCGCAGGAGGAGACCACCTTGTCAGGATGGCTTGTACTAGCCGCCCCCCTTCAAAATTGCCCGCCGTTGTTGGCTCCCTTCCCGCTCAATATTTGGGAAGAGGACCATGGCCTATATAAGTAGAGCTAGCCACCACTGCGCAAGGGGGACGACGGACGAGAACAAGGGATGAGAGCAGAAGGATCGAGCAGTTCATCCAGCACTCACCCACACAAGTTAGCCAAGCACAAGAACACCTCAACATGAGGAGGCTGTTCTTCCCCTTGTATTGTTCATCATCAACCCAAGGGCAATCCACCACCACCACACTGGAGTAGGGTATTACACCACAATGGTGGCCCGAACCAGTATAAATCTTGTGTCTTTCTATGTTGCGAGTTTGTCGAGTTTGTCCGCGACATCTTAGTGAGCTAGGGCGTTGATCGGTGGGAGGAAAAGACTTCGTGCGCACCCCAGTGTTCGAACCTTAAGGGTTTGCCAGAACCCCACATCCGACATTTGGCGCGCTAGGTAGGGGTGCGTCATAGCTTCCCTTCCATTAGTTTGTCGCTTCGTTGCTCCATCGTCTCCATGGCGGACGCTCGCCATGCTCGAGCTGAGCGTCGGGCTACCCTCACCGCCCACATTGCTCATATGGCCCCCATCGGCGGGCCACCTCGTCGTTCTTCGTCTCCCGCCGCCAACACTGCCACCACCTCGGTTGGGAACAAGCAGCAAGCATCTTCGCTGCATCCTTCGGTGCGGCAGGACGACCGCAGCACCACTCCATCGCTGACCCCGGACGGTTCTTCATCCCATGCACGCCGCGCTCCCATGGAGGCGCGGGCCGCACTCCTCGCCACAAACGAACTCCTGTGCTACCGCCCAGTCGATGACCTCTACGAGGAATGGCTCGACCGCGTCGCCGAGCTCGTCCGCACCGCAGGGGGCTCCCCGGTGTCGTCCCTCTCTCTGCCTCACCCTCAGCCGGTCGCGGGCGACGAGGCCCGAGGCGCGCCTCCACCACCCCAGCCCAAAGACAGTGCCTTGGCACCAAGGCGCGCGGCCCTGCTGTGCGATCCGCCACGCCCGGTGCCTGCGCGCGAAGAGAGAAGCTGCCAAGAAATCCCTCGGCCACGAGGAGCTACACCCGCGCTTCCCACGCCGCCTCGTCAAGACCGCGCGCCGCCCGCAGTGGCACCGCGTGGGCCTCATCAAGACCAAGCTCCACCTCCAAAGCGGGCACCAGTAACCACGGCCGGCTGCCGCGCCTTCACCCCCGAGCTGCGCAGCGTTGCCTGGCCAAGCAAGTTCAAGCCGCATCTGCATCCTCGCAACGACGGCACCACCGACCCCATGGAGTTCCTGCAGTTCTACGAGCTGAGGATCGAAGCAGCCAACGGCAACGAGAAAGTCATGGCAAACTGGTTTCCCATGGCTCTCAAGGACGGGGCCCGCTCCTGGCTCCTGAACCTGCATCACAGCTCGATCTGCTCCTGGGACGAGATGCGCGACCGCTTTGTCGCCAACTTCCAGGGCACTCGCAACCGCCCTCCGGCCGCGGGCGACCTGCGCCGGATTAAGCAACAACCATGGGAGACCCTCCAGAAGTACATCCAGTGCTTCAACAACACCCGCCTCAAGATCCCCAAGGTCACGGATGAGGCCATCATCTCCGTGTTCTCCGACAGCGTCCGTGACGTCAAGATGAAGGAAGAGCTTGCTATCCACGAGGAGCTCTGCACATCTTAGGAGCTGTTCAACCTGGCGACCAAGTGCGCAAGAGCTGAGGAGGGGAGTCTCTCTCTCCTTGAGCTGCTAGCCGCGGGAATAGAGGACGATAAAGCCAAGGCCAAGGATGTGAAGCGCAAGGAAATAATAGTGCTAGCAGCGGAGCCCGACACCAAACGGGGCAGAGATCAGGTCGAGTCATCCAAGAACAGCCGACCATTCTGCGCCTTCCACAACTTGAACACCCACAACACCAGCGACTGCCAAGAGCTCAGAGCCATACGAGAAGGACGCTACGGACGACGCCCCGAGCGCAGCGACCGTGGCCCACGCCAGGAATGGTGCGACAGGCCTCGTGAGGACCATTGGCATTACCATCCTCGGGAGGGGGCCTGTCGGATTTCGGGTTCCGGCAGACCCTTGAGGTTCGAACACTGGGGTGCATGTGGAGATTTCGCCTCCTACCTACCTGCACCCCTCCGCCTCGCTAAGATCTAAGTTGTGGAAAGAGCAACACAAGAGACACATGGTTTATACTGGTTCGGGCCACCGTTGTGGTATAATACCCTACTCCAGTGTGTGGTGTGGTGGATTGCCTCTTGGGCTGATGATGAGTAACAATACAAGGAATAACAACCTCGCGAGGGTCTGTTCTTGGCTGGGGCGATGAACTGCTGGGAGGAGTTCAGTCACCCTTCTCTCTCTCTCTCTCTCTCTCTCTCTCTCTCTCTCTCTCTCTTCTATCGTTGGTCTCGATCCCCCTAAAACTCTCTCTCTTTCTCTCCTATTGTTTTTCTCCTCGATCTCCTTGCCCTGTGGGTGGCTGGTCCTATTTATAGAGGCCCTGGTCCTCTTCCCAAATATCGAGCGGGAAGGGCGCCAACAATGGAGGGCTAATTTGAAGGGGGACAGCTAGTACTAGCTATCCTGACAAAAGTAGTCTTTGCCTCCACAAAGCTCTGGTGGTGACGCCGTCTTGGGCTCCACAATGACCTCCATCTTGCAGTCATCCTGGTCTTGGTCTTGTTGCACCGAAATGGCAACTTTTGCCTGATGCCTCGGTACTCCGCGGCTGTGCTTGCCCCCTTTGCACGAAAGAGGAAAGGAAGACACTGCACGGGTTGGCACCCGCCTGGCGCCTTTGGTCGTCATGGCTTGCGTCACGGGCACCTCGTGAGGTACCCCGCCTTGATCTCTCCGCCTCCTCGCAAGCCAGCCTGATGAGGCCGTGCCTGAGGAAGCTCCGTGTTGTCCGCCCCACGAGGCTTGGCCCCTCGCGAGGGTCTTGGGTCTGTGTTGGTGAAGATGGGCCGTGCTGGGCCCCCCTTTGAGCCACGCCGTAGGCCGCAGGCAGGCAAGTCTGGGGACCCCCGTTCCCAGAATGCCGACAGTAGCCCCCGGGCCCAAGGCGCGCCCAGAATTGGCCTTGCAGGGAGGCGGAAGGTCAAGAGCGAAGCGCCGCGGGCCCTAACAGCCTGCGGCCTTGGGCGCCGCGTGGCGGCTGATTGGACGTGGGCGCCTTAGCAACCGCGCGAGTTGATAAAGGAGCGGCATCTGCCTAGGCTTTGCTTTTCGCTTTCTCCGGTTGCTGCTCAGATCCCCTTTCTTGCGCCTCTCCTTCCTTCCTCCAAAATTTCCAGATCTACTCCGACCGTGAGACCTAGGAAGCCATGGCGCCTCGTCAGCCCCCGGCCGTAGCTTGGTACTCGTCTGCCCTAGACTCGCCGAATGTGTCGGAGGCGAGCCTCGCCCAGTTGCGTCGGATGGCGGTGGCGCGGGGCATCGACGAGGCGAAGGTGTTCAAGGCCGGCTCCGCCACCCCTGAGGGTCACGGGAGCACCTTCTATCCATTCTTTGTAAGCGCCATTGCTACTGGCTTGGTGCCTCCCTTCTTCGAGTTCTTCTTCTCTGTCCTCTGCCATTATAAGTTATAGGCTCTGCATCTCCACCCCAACTCCGTCCTTCTCCTGGCAATCTTTGCCTATTATTGCGAGGCTCACGTAGGGGTGCAGCCCTCAGTGGCCTTGCTGCACCACTACTTCTACCTCCGGACCTCTCGCGGTCCTGCTTCCGCGTGCGCGAGCTTCATCGCGTACGGTGGCGCCATTGCCATCTCGAACCCCGGGAAAAGGATTGAGGGCTTCAGGAGCAAGTGGGTCTTGGCGGATGCTGGGCGCATCCACCCTCGGCTGATCTTGCCCACGATGCAGCCCACGAGCTCCAGCATTGGGGTCAAGCGGAGCTCGCGGACCCCCGCACGAAGCTGGTGTTGGAGAAGATGGACGCGGATCTGAGGCCGGCCAACATGGCGGCGGTGAAGCTGACCGGCGCGTCGCTGCTGAGGGAATTCTTGGAGCACCAGCTGGCTCGGCTTCGGCAATACTCACTTCCGATGTGGAGGCCCCATCTGAGCCCCGCGGCCTTGGCCGACGGAGATCTGGCTACAGTCCTCCAATCTCTGGTCGGGGGCGATCTCGCAAGGTTGGAGGGCACTCCTACGCCCTTGTTCCTCCGCGACGACTGGGAGCAGGTAGTGGAGTCCATGCCCGTCTTCAACGGGGACGGGCCCGTGCCCATGGAAACTCCCGAGGAACCGGTGGACGTGCCCTCCGACGACTCCAGCGAAAAGGAGGAAGGAGGGAGCGGGAAAAAGGGCCTGACTCCGAAGCGAGTGACAGAGAGTCGAGGGCTCCCCTCCCCCGGTGCAGGTCCCGCGTTCTCCGCCTCTCTCCGAGCGATGACGACGAGGATGATGACAAGCAGGACGGCGGGAGCTTGCCCCCGATCCCGAAGAAGGATAGGACCGGGCTGATCTCCCACGGGTCTGCCCCGGCCTCGAGGCAGACCGCAGACGCACCTTCTGCTTCCAAGCTCCCCGAGGTTGACCCTTCCAGCCGGCTTTTAGGCTTCAAATTTGGCCGGAGGCCGCTCGAGCTCACTGGCGACGACCCGTAAGCGTTTGATTCTTGTCTTTATTTCTTGTTCTGCTTCTGAGGCTTGACGTCCGCATCTCTTGGATAGGCTGGCGCCCGCAGCAAAGAAGTCGAAGGGAGCTCCCGAGGTTCCATCCGTGGCAGCGCCTCTGCCCGCGAAGGAGGGTGACCGCGGCGCACGGGCTTCTCCTGCCCGGTTGTCCTCGCGAGGTCTGGCTGAGCTGGCTGGGGCGAGCTCAGACCGCATGACCCAAGTGACTCCCGAGGTGCCTTTGCCTGCTGCCGCCATTACAGCCGTTGGGGCGCAGCAGACTCCGCCTCAGGATGTTGTGGCCGCGCTGCTGCCTTCTCCTCCTACTCCACTGGCTGCTGTCTCTCCGACTCCTTCTGCCATTCTGGATCATGCTGCTGCTGAGCTGGACCGGCTACGGGAGGATCTTCTTGGCGCCGACCCTCACTTGGTGGCCGGGCGCTTGGAGCTGGCTTCAGGATGGGTTCGCTCCGACGCTTCGATTCGGGCGGCACTGGTCCAGGCCTCGACGGCTTGCGATGAGGAGAAGGAGGCCGTCCTTGAGGCGAAGGTTGCTCGTGACGCAGCCCTGGGGGAGGTGGTCAACGTCCGTGGTCGCTGCAAGGTGCTGGAGGACGAGCTGCAAGGCTTGCGGGACCAGCTCGCGAAAGAGGCCCGCCTTCGCCAAGAGCAGGAAGAAGGCGTGAAGGCTCGCGAGGCGGCCGTCAAGGAGAGGGAGGTCAAGCTCAGGAAGCGCCGTGACCGCCTAGGCATGCTGGAGCAGGAGTTGGGGGCGAGGAAAGCCGAGCTAGACGACAAGGCCCTGGTTCTTGCCGAGGACCGCGTGGCCTTCACGGAGATGGAGGCGAAGGCTCGCTCCTCGCTGAGGACGCTTTATGACAGCGGCCTGGAGAGCCCGCTGGCTGGCGCCGAGGACGGCCCTGCCAAGCTGCTTCCCTTCCTGGTTCGTGCTCTTGAAGATGTCGCCCTTGGCCTTGGCCCCGCGGCCGAGGCTGAGGCGCGTGTCCTATCTTCTGCAGCACTAACGCGGGTCCTCACCCACATCTACCTTAGCGATCCTGACGTTGACCTCGACAGCCTGCTGGAGCCAGTAAGCGGTGAGCGTGCCACTGCCGCTGCCGAGGCCGTGAAGGGTCGCGCGGAGGCTCTGCTGGGGAAGTTCCGGGCCTTCGGCACCAAGCCAAAGCAAGGTGCTGCCGAACCCACTGCTCCATAAGGCGAACCCACTCCGCGCTGCTCCACCGCCGACAAGTGACTCCGTTGTGGCTCCTGTCCTGCCTTTAATTCCTGCACATGTATCATGCCTCGGGGAGGCGTTTAAACTTGTGTTTGGCATTGAGATAACAGTGTGGACTGTAATATTTGCTTTTGAATTCCTTGAAATTTGCGCTTTTCCTTCCTAGTTGCTCATGTTCTATGCCGGCAGAGCCCGGCCCCGCGCATACCTCACCCAGCGTTAGTCCCGACCGGAAACCAGGACGGGGCCAAGGAGTGAGGGGCTACGTGACAAGTTAGGCTCCTGAGTCGCGATGGTCAGGAGTCCCCCTTGGCGCACGAATAGCAAGTAGGGAGGTGTGATGTGGGTGGATCTACCGATCTACGTCTGCAGAGCCCGGCCGCGCGCATACCTCAACCACCGTTAGCCTTTCGGAACTAAGGAGTGAGGGGCTACGTGACCAGTTAGGCTCCTGAGTTGCGATGCTCAGGAGTCCCCCTTGACGCTCAAACGGCCTTCGTACCTTGGCTCCGCTCGGGGAGAGGTGCGCGACGAACCAGGCCCGGGGGGACCTGGCTGGGCGGCGTGCGTCTGGGTGTGACCCAGGCGCAGCCCCCGTGCCCAGCCCCCTCACGCAGCACTGCCGAGGGGAGGCGTTACGATGAGGCTAGACACTAAGCTCTGGGCTCCCTGAGGTTGATGCGGCCCGGGGGCCACCCTCAGTTGTTTATCACCAGCGCGGAGCATAGCGCTTCTGTATGTGTACGGGCATAGCCGCACCTCGGCAGTGTCGTCAGCCAGCGCGGAGCATGGTGCTTCCACTGGTACGTGGGAGGGGGCCCCCCTCCAGGAGGAGCCCCCGGGGCGTGTACAGCCTCGCCCTGACAAGTGGCTGGCACGATAGGGCCTGGCGAGGTGTATCTGGGCACCCGTGAGCCAGCGCGGTACTCACGGGGCCCTACCTCTAGGCGGGTTGCTCCTGGCACTGGGCCTTATCTTGTGATGTGTCCCTGCAAATTTGGTTAGATGTGGGCACTCTACGTCCTCGGGTCCCGGCCCTCGAGCTGGTCTCAGCCGTCGCTGGTATGCCAGGTCGCGATGCCGTGGACAAGGCCAGAGGGTGAGGGCTGGAAAGCCAGTAAGAGCCCTGAATCGCGATGCTCAGGTA
>NC_041392.1:266085062-266113146 GCF_002162155.2 Triticum dicoccoides
CAAGTGGTCGGCATGGAGAAGAAGAGGTGACGTGGACCGGCATCAAATAATCAAGCATGGTGGGTCGAACGCATAACCGGAAATAAAAGAAAATGGGATACATGTCGCTGGGTCTGGCCCGAGCGACTTGGGGATCATGTAGCCCGAGGGGCGCCCCCAACAAGGTAAACTAACAACATGAAATAAAAGGGATACATGCCGCAGGGACGGACCCACGCGGCCTGGGAATAATGCAGCCCTGGGGGGCGCTCCCAGCTAGAAGTGAAAACTTGAAAGATGTCACCTGATGACGTTGAGGACGAAGGGGTGTTGGTGTAGCAGACTTGGTGGGCTGCGGGAGCCGATCCTCACGAGCCCCCAGGCCCAGGGGCCTCGGAAGGCTCCGGAGGCGCTGGTGGCTCCTCGCGGACCATCTCCATCTCCGCCAGGGCCGCGGAATGCTTGGCCTCTTGTGCCTCCATGATGCCCCTCATGAGGCGCTGGTACGTGGCAGCTGCGTTCGGCAAGCCGTAAGGCATGCGAACATAGCTGTGGGGTGGACCTCCGCAGCGCCCCACTCACGAGGGCCAGAGGCGATCCAGAGAGGCGACTCGGTTGAGCCCTGGTATGTCGATGCAGACGCGCAGCCCACCATCCTCGCCTGGATGGGGAGCCACTGCTAGTAGGCGGCGGCCGCCTTTCATGACTCTTGACTCCTGTAGCTCCTGAATGGACTTGCTGACGAACTCCTGAGGGTCTGGCTCTCCTTGCCTTAATCCTTCTTGAGGGAAACGTGCTTCGAAACACGCCTCCATGTGGTGCCCAAGCGCCTCCCTCATGACCCTAGCCAGGTCGATGGCCCTCCAGGGGAGAGCCCCTGAGCCCTACCTGAGGAGGGCGCCGGGCGCGCTTTCCTATGCGATGGAAGGAGGTTCCCCCTAGGCAGGCACGGGCCCAGAGGGGCCTGCCTCCTGAGGGGCCGGGCCGGACAATGTGTTCTTCTTCTTGGGGGCAGTCTCGGGAAGCGTCCTGCTTCCGCGATTCGGGTCTTCTAGTGACGCGGCCTGAAAGGCATGTTCCAGGGAACACGCCACTTCCTTCTCTTCACAGGGCACCGTGATTACTCTGCCATTTCCTGGCATCTTGAGGACGTTGTAGCCGTGGTGAGTTACGGCCATGAACTTGGCCAGCGCCGGGTACCCAAGGATGGCGTTGTACGACAGACGAATGTGAGCGACGTCGAAGTCGATGAGCTTGGTGCGGTAGTTGTCACGTGCCCCGAAGGTGACAGGGAGGTGGACCTGCCCAATCGGGACCGTGGGGCCGTCGGTGATTCCGGAGAAGGGCTTGGTTGGCTGAAGCTGGCTGTAGGGCACTTGGAGATTGCTGAATGTTTCCACGGACAGGACGTTGATCCCTGCCCCGCCATCGATGAGGGTCCTGGTGACCATCACGTTGCTGATGATTGGGGAACAAAGCATCGGGAGGACTCCGGCTGTAGCCGCACACTTGAGCTGATCTGCTGAGCTGAACGTGATGGCGCACGCCGACCACCTGAGAGGGCACGCGGCTTCGAGCTTGGGGAGGGCTGCATTCACTTCGCGGGCGAACTGATTGAAGATGCGTTGAGAGGCTGGGGCTTGAGCCCCGCCTAGGATGCAGGCGATCGCGTGCGGCTCCTGGAAGCCCCCGGCCCCCTCGTCCTGGTGGCGGTCCTCGTTTCTCCTTGGCTGCGGCGGCAGCGGAGGGAGGCCTGTGTTGCCTTGCGGGCGATCCTTGCGAGGCTGATCCCTCCAGTCTCCCTCGCGAGGCGGGTCTTGCCAGCGATCCTCGCGAGGTTGATCGCGCCACCCTTGGCGCAGGCCACGGTCTTCCCAGCGTCCTCCGTTCCTTCCTCCTCCTCGACCGTAGCCCCGGTCACTGCGGTCGGGGCGACGGACGATCCTTCCTTCTCGCACGGCTCGGAGCTCTTGACATTCGTTGGTGTTGTCGGTGTGGAGGTCGTGGTACACACAGTACCGACTGCCCTTGGAAGGTTCGGGCTGATCTCTGACCCGCTTGGTGTCTGGCTCTGCCGCGAGCACGACAGCCCCCTTGCGCTTCACATCCTTGGCCTTGGGCTTCTTCTCTTCTGGGTCTGCGGCAGGCAGCTCGAGGAGGGAAAGACGCCCTTCCTCAGCCCTAGCGCACTTGGTTGCCAAGTTGAATAGCTCCAAGGAAGTGCACATGTCTTCTTGCATCGCCAGCTCCTCCTTCATCTTGACATCGCGCACGTCGTCGGAGAAGGCTGAGATGATGGCCTCCTCAGTCACCTTGGGAATCTTGAGGCGTGTGTTGTTGAAGCGCTGGATGTACTTCTGCAGGGTCTCCCGGGGTTGTTGCTTGATGTGGCGCATGTCGCTCACGGCGGGTGGCCGGTCGCGAGTACCTTGGAAGTTGGCGATGAAGCGGGTGCGCATCTCGTCCCAGGAGGAGATCGTGCCTGGAGCCAGGTTCAGGAGCCAGGTGCGGGCCTCGTCCTTGAGCGCCATGGGGAACCAGTTCGCCATGACCTTCTCGTCTCCGTTGGCAGCTTTGATGCCCAGCTCGTAGAGCTGGAGGAACTCCACAGGGTCAGCCGTGCCATCATAACGAGGAGGCAGGTCTGGTTTGAACTTGCCGGGCCACGCGATGCTGCGTAGCTCGGTGGTGAAGGCACGGCAGCCTGCTGTGTCCATGGGAGGCCTTGGGTGACGGAGAGCTTGGTCTTGCATGTCCCCACGTGCTGCAGCTGGGAGCAGCGCGGGGTCTTGACGTGCTGGAGCAGGAGCATGGTCACGACGTGCTGGAGCAGGGAGCGCCCAGGTAGCTTCTTGCGGGCGAGGGACTTCTTGGCAGCTCTGCTCTTGCCACGCTGGCACCTGATGGAGCGGGTTCTGCCCAGGGGCCACGCGCCTTGGAGCCATGGCGCCTTCTTGAGGAGGAGGCGGCTGGGGTGCCGCCGGAGCCTCGTCACCCGCGCGGGGCGGGGTGCGGTGCAGCGGAACGGACGGCGTAGGAGAGCCCCCTGCGGCGCGTACGAGTTCGGCGACGCGGTCGAGCCATTCTACGTAGACGTCATCGACGGGACGGTAGCGCAGGAGCTCGTTTGCCGCGATGAGTGCAGCTCGAGCCTCCATGGGTGCATGGAGCGCGTGGGACGAAGAACCAGCTGGGGTGAGCGAGGGAGTAGTGGTGCGGCCGTCTTGCCGCACGGACAGATGCTGAGACGATGCTTGCTGCTCGTCCCCCGCCGGACCGGTGGCGGCGTTGACGGCAGGTGACGGGGAACAGCGAGGACGCCCGCCGATAGGAGCCGTCTGGCCGACGCGGGAAGCGAGAGCGACCCGGCGCTTAGCGCGGGCCCGACAAGCGTCAGACATGGGCGCGATGGTCGGAGGAGAACGGGGTGGTGGAAGACGAATTCCGGCGCACCCCTACCTGGCGCGCCAAATGTCGGATTTCGGGTTCCGGTAGACCCTTGAGGTTCGAACACTGGGGTGCGCACGGAGATTTTGCCTCCTACCTACCTGCACCCCTCCGCCTCGCTAAGATCTAAGCTGTGGAAAGAGCAACACAAGAGACACATGGTTTATACTGGTTCGGGCCACCGTTGTGGTGTAATACCCTACTCCAGTGTGTGCTTTGGTGGATTGCCTCTTGGGCTGATGATGAGGAACAATACAAGGAAGAACAACCTCGCGAGGGTCTGTTCTTGGCTGCGGCGATGAACTGCTAGGAGGTGTTCAGTCACCCTTCTCTCTCTCTCTCTTCTCTATCGTTGGTCTCGATCCCCCTAAAACTCTCTCTCTTTCTCTCCTATTGTTTTTCTCCTCGATCTCCTTGCCCTGAGGGTGGCTGGTCCTATTTATAGAGGCCCTGGTCCTCTTCCCAAATATCGAGCGAGAAGGGATCCAACAATGGCGGGCTAATTTGAAGGGGGGCAGCTAGTACTAGCTATCCTGACAAAAGTAGTCTTCGCCTGCACAAAGCTCTGGTGGTGACGCCGTCTTGGGCTCCACAATGACCTCCTTCTTGCAGTCATCCTAGTCTTGGTCTTGTTGCACCGAAATGGCAACCTTTGCCTGATGCCTCGGTACTCCGCGGCAGTGCTTGCCCCCTTTGCAACAAAGAGGAAAGGAGGACACTGTGCGGGCTGGCACCCGCCTGGCGCCTTTGGTCATCATGGCTTGCATCACGGGCACCTCGTGAGGTACCCCGCCTTGATCTCTCCACCTCCTCGCGAGCCAGCCTGATGAGGCCGTGCCTGAGGAAGCTCCGTGCCGTCCGCCCCGCGAGGCTTGGCCCCTCGCGAGGGTCTTGGGTCTTTGTTGTCGGATTTCGGGTTCCGGCAGACCCTTGAGGTTCGAACACTGGGGTGCGCGCGGAGATTTCGCCTCCTACCTACCTGCACCCCTCCGCCTCACTAAGATCTAAGCTATGGAAAGAACGACACAAGAGACACAGGGTTTATACTGGTTCGGGCCACCTTTGTGGTGTAATACCCTACTCCAGTGTGTGGTGTGGTGGATTGCCTCTTGGGCTGATGATGAGGAACAATACAAGGAAGAACAGCCTCGCGAGGGTATGTTCTTGGCTGGGGCGATGAACTGCTGGGAGGAGTTTAGTCACCCTTCTCTCTCTCTCTCTCTCTCTCTCTCGTCTATCGTTGGTCTCGATCCCCCTAAAACTCTCTCTCTTTCTCTGCTATCGTTTTTTCTCCTCGATCCTCTTGCCCTGTGGGTGGCTGGTCCTATTTATAGAGGCCCTGGTCCTCTTTCCAAATAACAAGCGGGAAGGGAGCCAACAATGGCGGGCTAATTTTAAGGGGGACAGCTAGTACTAGCTATCCTGACAAAAGTAGTCTTCGCCTGCACAAAGCTCTGGTGGTGACGCCATCTTGGGCTCCACAATGACCTCCATCCTGCAGTCATCTTGGTCTTGGTCTTGTTGCACCGAAATGGCAACCTTTGCCTGATGCCTCGGTACTCCGCGGTTGTGCTTGCTCCCTTTGCACCAAAGAGGAAAGGAGGACAGTGCGCGGGCTGGCACCCGCCTGGCGCCTTTGGTCGTCATGGCTTGCGTCACGGGCAACTCGTGAGGTACCCCGCCTTGATCTCTCCGCCTCCTCGCGAGCTAGCCTGATGAGGCCGTGCCTGAGGAAGCTCCGTGTCGTCCGCCCCGCGAGGCTTGGCCCCTCGCGAGGGTCTTGGGTCTGTGTTGATGAAGATGGGCCATGTTGGGCCCCCCTTTGAGCCACGCCGCAGGCCTCAGGGAGGCAAGTCTGGGGACCCCCGTTCCCAAAACGCCGACAGTAGCCCCCGGGCCCAAGGCGCGCCCGGACTTAGCGTGCAGGGAGGCGGAAGGGCAAGAGCGAAGCGCCGCGGGCCCTAACAGCCTGCGGCCTTGGGCGCCGCGTGGCGGTTGATTGGACGTGGGCATCTCCACTTCCCCATGGCTCCTCGGCAACTGTATGGATTGGACAAGTCCCTGCATGCAAAGTGGGTCATGATTACCAGCGATCGTGGAGGTCGGCAGTTGGCCTTCGCCGGCCATAAGTACGGAATGGCGTGCGCCCTTCCAGTCCATCCCTCCTTGCTTCTCCTTCTTCCCGGTCCTTGCTCTTGAAGATGTCACCCTTGGCCTTGGCCCCACGGCCAAGGCCGATGCGCGTGTCCTGTCTTCTTCAGCACTGACGTGGGTGCTCACCCACATATACCTTCGCGATCCCGACATCGACCTCGACAGCAAGCTGGAGCCAGTAAGCGGCGAGCGTGCCGCTGCCGCTGCCGAGGCCGTGAAGGGTCACGCGGAGGCTCTGCAGGGGAAGTTCCGGGCCTTTAGCACCAAGCCGATGCAAGGCGCTGCCGACCCCACTGCTGCATAAGGCGAACCCACTCCGTGCTGCTCCACCGCCGACAAGTGACTCCGTTGTGGCTCCTGTCCTGCCTTTAATTCCTGCACATGTATCATGCCTCGGGGAGGCATTTTAAAATTGCGTTTGGCATTGAGATAACAGTGTGGACTGTAATATTTGCTTTTGAATTCCTTGAAATTTGCGCTTTTCCTTCCTACTTGCTCATGTTCTACGCTGACAGAGCCTGGCCCCGCGCGTACCTCACCCAGCGTTAGTCCCGAGCGGAAACCAGGACGGGGCCAAGGAGTGAGGGGCTACGTGACAAGTTAGGCTCCTGAGTCGTGATGCTCAGGAGTCCCCCTTGGCGCATGAACAGCAAGTAGGGAGGTGTGATGTGGGTGGATCTATCGTCCTATGTCTGCAGAGCCCGGCCGCGCGCATACCTCAACCGCCGTTAGCCTTTCGGAACTAAGGAGTGAGGGGATACGTGACCAGTTAGGCTCCTGAGTCGCGATGCTCAGGAGTCCCCCTTGACGCTCAAACGGCCTTCATACCTTGGCTCCGCTCGGGGAGAGGCGCGCGACGAACCAGGCCCGGGGGGGGGGGCCTGGCTGGGCGGCGTGCGTCTGGGTGTGACCTAGGCACAGCCCCTGTGCCCAGCCCCCTCGCGCCGCACTCTCGAGGGGAGGCGTTACGATGAGGCTAGACACTGAGCTCTGGGCTTCCTAAGGTTGATGCGGCCCGGGGGCCACCCTCAGTTGTTTATCACCAGCGCGGAGCATAGCGCTTCCGTATGTGTACGGGTATAGCCGCTCCTCGGCAATGTCGTCAGCCAGCGCGGAGCATGGTGCTTCCACTGGTACGTGGGAGGGGGCCCCCTCCGGGAGGAGCCCCCGGGGCGTGCACAGCCCCGCCCTGACATGTGGCTGGCACGGTAGGGCCTGGCGAGGTGTATCTGGGCACCCGTGAGCCAACGCGGGACTCACGGGACCCTACCTCTAGGCGGGTTGCGCCTGGCACTGGGCCTTATCTTGTGATGTGTCCCTGCAAATTCGGTTAGATGTCGGCACTCTACGTCCTCGGGTCCCAGCCCTCGAGCTGGTCTCAGTCGTCGCTGGTATGCCAGGTCGCGATGCCGTGGACAAGGCCAGAGGGTGAGGGCTGGAGAGCCAGTAAGAGCCCTGAGTCGTGATGCTCAGGTACCCCCCCCCTTAACGTGCAAGTGGTCGGCATGGAGAAGAAGAGGTGCCGTGGACCGGCATCAAATAATCAAGCATGGTGGGTCGAACACATAACCGGAAATAAACGCAAATGGGATACATGCCGCTGGGTCTGGCCCGAGCGACTTGGGGATCATGCAGCCCGAGGGGCGCCCCCAACAAGGTAAGCTAACAACATAAAATAAAAGGGATACACACCGCAGGGACGGACCCACGCGGCCTGGGAATAATGCAGCCCTGGGGGGCGCTCCCAGCTAGAAGTGAAAACTTGAAAGATGTCACCTGTTGACGTTGAGGACGAAGGGGTGTTGGTGTAGCACACTCGGTGGGCTGCGGGAGCCGATCCTCACGAGCCCCCAGGCCCAGGGGCCTCGGGAGGCTCCGGACGCGTTGGTGGCTCCTCGCGGACCATCTCCATCTCCGCCAGGGCCACAGAACGCCTGGCCTCTTATGCCTCCATGATGCCCCTCATGAGGCGCTGGTATGTGGCAGCCGCGTTCGGCAAGCCGTAAGACATGCGAACGTAGCTGTGGGGTGGACCTCCATAGCGCCCCACTCGCGAGGGCCAGAGGCGCTCCAGAGAGGCGACTCGATTGAGCCCTGGTATGTCGATGCAGACGCGCAGCCCACCATCCTCGCTTGGATGGGGAGCCACTGCTGGTAGACCGCGGCCGCCTTTCATGACTCTTGACTCCTGTAGCTCCTGAATGGCCTTGTTGACGAACTCCTGAGGGTCTGGCTCTCCTTGCCTTACTCCTTCTTGAGGGAAACGTGCTTCGAAACATGCCTCCATGTGGTGCCCAAGCGCCTCCCTCGTGACCCTAGCCAGGTCGGTGGCCCTCCAGGGGAGAGCCCCCGAGCCCTGCCCGAGGAGGGCGCCGGGCGCGCTTCCCTATGCGATGGAAGGAGGTTCCCCCTGGGCAGGCACGGACCCGAAGGGGCCTGCCTCCTGAGGGGCCGGGCCAGACGATGTCTTCTTCTTCTTGGGGGCGGTCTCGTGAAGCCTCCTGCTTCCGCGATCCGGTTCTTCCAGTGACGCGGCCTGAAAGGCATGTTCTAGGGAACACACCGCGTCCTTCTCTTCACAGGGCACCGTGATGACTCCGCCACTTCCTGGCATCTTGAGGACGTTGTAGCCATGGTGAGTTACAGCCATGAACTTGGCCAGCGCCGGGTACCCAAGGATGGCATTGTACGGCAGGCGAATGTGAGCGACGTCGAAGTCGATGAGCTCGGTGCGGTAGTTGTCGCGTGCCCCGAAGGTGACAGGGAGGCGGACCTACCCAATCGGGACTGTGGAGGCGTCGGTGATTCCGGAGAAGGGCTTGGTTGGCTGAAGCTAGCTGTAGGTCACTTGGAGATTGTTGAATGTTTCCACGGACAGGACGTTGAGCCCTGCCCCGCCATTGATGAGGGTCCTCGTGACCACCACGTTGCTGATTTGGGGAACAAAGCATCGGGAGGACTCCGGCTGCAGCTGCACACTTGAGCTGATCTGCTGAGCTGAACATGATGGTGCACGCCGACCACCTGAGAGGGCACGCGGCTTCGAGCTTGGGGAGAGCTGCATTCACTTCGCGGGCGAACTGCTTGAAGATGCGTTGAGAGGCTGGGGCTTGAGCCCCGCCTAGGATGCAGGCGATCGCGCGCGGCTCCTGGAAGCCCCCAGCCCCCTCGTCCTGGTGGCGGTCCTCGTTTCTCCTTGGCTGCGGCGGCAGTGGAGGGAGGCCTGCGTTGCCTTGCGGGCGATCCTCGCGAGGCTGATCCCTCCAGTCTTCCTCGCGAGGAGGGTCTTGCCAGCGATCCTCGCGAGGTTGATCGCGCCACCCTTGGCGCAGGCCACGGTCTTCCCAGCGTCCTGCGTTCCTTCCTCCTCCTCGGCCGTAGCCCCGGTCACCGCGGTCAGGGCGACGGCCGATCCTTCCTTCTCGCATGGCTCGGAGCTCTTGACATTCGTTGGTGTTGTGGGTGTGGAGGTCGTGATACACACAGTACCGACTGCCCTTAGAAGGTTCGGGCTGATCTCTGCCCCTCTTGGTGTCTAGCTCTGCCGCGAGCACGGCAGCCCCCTTGCACTTCACATCCTTGGCCTTGGGCTTCTTCTCTTCTGGGTCTGTGGCAGGTAGCTCGAGGAGGGAGAGACGCCCTTCCTCAGCCCTGGTGCACCTGGTTGCCAAGTTGAACAGCTCCAAGGAAGTGCACAGGTCATCATGCATCGCTAGCTCCTCCTTCATCTTGACATCGCGCACACCGTCGGAGAAGGCTGAGATGATGGCCTCCTCAGTCACCTTGGGAATCTTGAGGCGTGCGTTGTTGAAGCGCTGGATGTACTTCTGCAGGGTCTCCCCGGGTTGTTTCTTGATGCGGCGCATGTCGCTCACGGCGGGTGGCCGGTCGCGAGTACCTTGGAAGTTGGCGATGAAGCGGGTGCGCATCTCGTCCCAGGAGGAGATCGTGCCTGGAGCCAGGTTCAGGAGCCAGGTGCGGGACCCGTCTTTGAGCGCCATGGGGAACCAGTTCGCCATGACCTTCTTGTCTCCGTTGGCAGCTTCGATGCCCAGCTCATAGAGCTGGAGGAACTCCGCAGGGTCAGCCGTGCCGTCGTAACGAGGAGGCAGGTCTAGCTTGAACTTGCCGGGCCACGCGACGCTGTGTAGCTCGATGGTGAAGGCACGGCAGCCTGCTGTGGCCACGGGAGGCCTTGGGTGACGAAGAGCTTGGTCTTGCATGTCCCCACGCGCTGCAGCTGGGAGCAGCGCGGGGTCTTGGCGTGCTGGAGAAGGAGCATGGTCGCGACGTGCTGGAGCAGGGAGCGCCCGGGCAGCTTCTTGCGGGCGAGGGACTTCTTGGCAGCTCTGCTCTTGCCGCGCTAGCACCTGACGGAGCGGGTTCCGCCCAGGGGCCACGCGCCTTGGAGCCATGGCGCCTTCTTGAGGAGGAGGCGGCCGGGGCGCCGCCGGAGCCTCGTCGCCCACGCGGGGCGGGGTGCGGTGCAGCGGAACGGACGGCGCAGGAGAGCCCCTTGCGGCGTGGACGAGCTCGGCGACGTAGTCGAGCCATTCTTCGTAGATGTGGTCGACGGGACGGTAGTGCAGGAGCTCGTTTGCTGCGATGAGCGCAGCTCGAGCCTCCATGGGTGCGCGAAGCACGCGGGACGAAGAACCAGCTGGGGTGAGCAAGGGAGTAACGGTGCGGCTGTCTTGCCGCACAGACGGATGCTGAGACGATGCTTGCTGCTCGTCCCCCACCGGGCCGGTGGCGGCGTTGACGGCAGGTGACAGGGGATGGCAAGGACGCCCGCCGACAGGAGCCGTCTGGGCGACACGGGAAGCGGGAGCGGCCCGACGCTCGGCGCGGGCCTGACGAGCGTCAGACATGGGCGCGATGTTCGGAGGAGAACGGGGTGGTGGAAGACGAATTCCGGCGCACCCCTACCTGGCGCGCCAAATGTCGAATTTCGGGTTCCGGCAGACCCTTGAGGTTCGAACACTGGGGTGCACGCGGAGATTTCGCCTCCTACCTACCTGCACCCCTCTGCCTCGCTAAGATCTAAGCTATGGAAAGAACGACACAAGAGACACAGGGTTTATACTGGTTCGGGCCACCGTTGTGGTGTAATGCCCTACTCCAGTGTGTGGTGTGGTGGATTGCCTCTTGGGCTGATGATGAGGAACGATACAAGGAAGAACAGCCTCGCGAGGGTCTGCTCTTGGCTGGGGCGATGAACTGCTGGGAGGAGTTCAATCACCCTTCTCTCTCTCTCTCTCTCTTCTATCGTTGGTCTCGATCCCCCTAAAACTCTCTCTCTTTCTCTGCTATCGTTTTTTCTCCTCGATCCTCTTGCCCTGTGGGTGGCTGGTCCTATTTATAGAGGCTCTGGTCCTCTTCCCAAATATCAAGCGGGAAGGGAGCCAACAATTGCGGGCTAATTTGAAGGGGGCAGCTATTACTAGCTATCCTGACAAAAGTAGTCTTCGCCTGCACAAAGCTCTGGTGGTGACGCCGTCTTGGGCTCCACAATGACCTCCGTCTTGCAGTCATCCTGGTCTTGGTCTTGTTGCACCGAAATGGCAACCTTTGCCTGATGCCTCGGTACTCCGTGGCTGTGCTTGCTCCCTTTGCACCAAAGAGGAAAGGAGGACACTGCGCGGGCTGGCACCCGCCTGGCGCCTTTGGTCGTCATGGCTTGCATCACGGGCACCTCGTGAGGTACCCTGCCTTGATCTCTCCGCCTCCTCGCGAGCTAGCCTGATGAGGCCGTGCCTGAGGAAGCTCTGTGTCGTCCGCGCCATGAGGCTTGGCCCCTCGCGAGGGTCTTGGGTCTGTGTTGATGAAGATGGGCCGTGTTAGGCCCCCCTTTGAGCCACGCCGCAGGCCGCAGGCAGGAAAGTCTGGGGACCCCCGTTCCCAGAACGCCGACATGTGTTGATGAAGATGTGTCGTGCTGGGCCCCCCTTTGAGCCACGCCGCAGGCCGCAGGCAGGCAAGTCTGGGGACCCCCGTTCCCAGAACGCCGACAGGGCCTGGAGGGATCTGCCTCGTGAGGATCGCCCCCAAAGCATAGCCGGTCTTCCCCGCTGCCACCACCAAGAAGGAATGATGATCATCATCAGGACGAGGGGGCTGAGGGCTTCCAGGAGCCGCGTGCAATTGCTTGCATCTTGGGAGGCGCCCAGGCCCGAGCCTCTCAGCGCATCTTCAAACGGTTCGCTCGCGAGGTGAACACGGTGCTCCCCAAGCTTGAGGCCGCGCGCCCGCTCAAGTGGTCCCACTGCGCCATCTCTTTCAACTCGGCGGATCAGCTCAAATGCGTGGCTACCTCCGGCGTCCTCCTGATGTTGTGTTCCCCAGTCATCAACAATGTGCAGGTTACAAAGACCCTCATCGACGGTGGTGCAGGGCTCAACGTCCTGTCCGTCGACACATTCGACAACCTCTAAGTGCCATATGAGCAGCTCCAGCCTACCAAACCATTCTCAAGAGTGACCGTCAGCTCCACCACACCGATAGGGCAGGTCCGCCTTCCTGTCACCTTCGGCACACGCGACAACTACCGCAATGAGCTCATCGACTTCGACGTCGCGCACATCCGTCTGCCGTACAATGCCATCCTTGGGTATCCGTCCCTGGCCAAGTTCATGGCATTCACCCACCATGGCTACAACGTCCCCAAGATGCCTGGAAGCAGCGGGGTCATCACGGTCCCATGTAAAGAAAGGGATGCGGTGTGCTCCCTCGAACAGGCCTTCCAAGCTGCAGCAATCGACAACCCTGACAGCAGAAGTGAGGGCCTCCGGAGGCCATCCCCATGAAGAAGCAGCTGCACCGCGCAGGACCTCAGGAGGATGGCATCGCGGCAGGAGGCTCATCAGGATCAGCGTCTGTCCCAGGGGCGCCTCCCTCCATCGCATAGGAAGGCGCGCCCAGTGCCCTCCTCGGGCAGGGCTCGGGGGCTCTCTTCTAGAGGGCCTCAGGCCTCGCCAACCTCACGAGGGAGGCAGTTTGGCACCACTTGGAGGCGTGCTACACGGCACGTTTTCCTCGGGAGAACATAGGGCAAGGGGTGCCCACCACTCAGGAGTTCATCGCCAAGACCACACAGGAACTGCAAGAAGCAAGAGCCATGCGCGGCGACAGCCGCTCACATGGCGTAGCTCACCACCCAGGCGACGGTGCTGGGCTGCTTGTCTGCATCGACGTCCTAGGGCTCAACAGGGCCGCATCTCAGGAGCGCTTCTGGCCTTCGTGTGTGGGCCGTTGCGAGGGCCCGCTTTACAACTACGTTGGCATGCCCCTCGGCTTGCCGGGCGTGGCGTCGGCCTATCAGTGCAACATGCGGCGTGACCTGGCGGCTCAAGAGGCTAGGTACCGCGCCGTCCTGGAGGAAACAGAGACGGTCTTCAGGGAGCCTCCTGAGCCCCCAGAGCCTCCCGAGGCTCAGGGCTCCAGTGGCTCATTAGGAGTCATTTCTTCGACGCACGCCTTCACTTGCACCAACTCTGCTTCGTCTACAGAATCAGGTGACATCTTCCAAGATCGTTTAAGCTGGGAGCGCCCCTTGGGCTGCATTATTTCCAGGCCGCGTGGGCCCATCCCTGCGGCATATATCCCTTTTGCTCATGTCTTTAGCTTACCTTGCGGGGGGCGCCCCTCGGGCTGCATCATCCCTAAGCCGCTCGGGCTGGACCCAGTGGCATGTATCTTCCTGCATTTACCCAAGATGATTTGCCTTCCCTACTTAACCTGCCTACGGTAATCACTTGCTCGATCATCGCCTCCCACGGGGCCTCCTCACACGCACGGCGCTGGTGCATGGGTCCATCCCTGCCACGCCAACAAACCTGAGCGGTCGAGCTCTGGCTCGGGACACGCCCCGCACACGTCACCTCACCAGGCACTCAGTGCCTTCACTTCGTCCGGACCAACCAGCAGCAGGCTGGCGGCTGTAGCGGCAAACCATGTTCTTCTTGTGCTTGTTCACAGGGACCCCGCGGGGAGGATAGCAGGCGGCACCACGAGTCTCCTTTTCTCTCATGCACTTCGCTTGCGCGTTAAAAGGGGGGCTCCTGAGCATCGCGACTCAGGAGCTCTTACTGGCTCTCCAGCCCTCACCCCCTGGCCTTGCCACGGCATCGTGACCTGGCATACCAGCGGCGGCTGAGCTCGCTCGAGGGCCGGGACCTGAGGACACAAAGCATTAAGGAGAGCATGGGAGGAGGGAAACCCGTATGGGCCGGCTTGGCTATGCCGCACAAGTTGGCGCGCGGCCCTAGCGCAACGTCAGGAATCGCCATGAAGTTCACAAGATAAGTCTCGCCCTCGGATAAATGTCTGAGCCTTATGGTCACTCACGCCTTGTCGCAACCCCGTTGCGGCCACGTCAACTCCCTTTCTTCCCTTACCGTGGCTGCTTGAGCGCTAAGGGGGACCTCCCGAGCATCGCGCCTCAGGGGCTCTTACTAGACCTCGGGTCGCACACCTCCTGGCCTTAACCACGGCACGCGACCTGGCATACCAGCGACAGATGTATCTTGCATGGGGACCGGGATCTGTCGGCGTAGAGCAACAAGCTATCGTGAGGAAAAAAAGGGGGGCGAGCCTTAAGGGGACGTGATGTCTACTACACAACATTCTTCCTGTAGACGTTGTTGGGCCTCCAAGTGCAGAGGTTTGTAGGACAGTAGCAAATTTCCCTCAAGTGGATGACCTAAGGTTTATCAATCCGTACGAGGCGTAGGATAAAGATGGTCTCTCTCAAGCAACCCTGCAACCAAATAACAAAGAGTCTCTTGTGTCCCCGACACACCCAATACAATGGTAAATTGTATAGGTGCACTAGTTCGGCGAATAGATGCTGATACAAGTGGTATATGGATAGTAGATAAAGGTATTTGTAATCTGAAATTAAAAAAACAGCAAGGTAACTAATGATAAAAGTGAGCGTAAACAGTATTGCAATGTGTGGAAATAAGGCCTAGGGTTCATACTTTCGCTAGTGCAAGTTCCCTCAACAATAATAACATAATCGGATCATATAACTATCCCTCAACATCCAACAAAGAGTCACTCCAAAGTCACTAATAGCGGAGAACAAACGAATAGATTATGGTAGGGTAAGAAACCACCTCAAAGTTATTCTTTCCAATCAATCCGTTGGGCTATTCCTATAAGTGTCACAAACAGCCCTAGAGTTCGTACTAGAATAACACCTTAAGACACAAATCAACCGAAACCCTAATGTCACCTAGATACTCCAATGTCACCTCAAGTATCCGTGGGTATGATTATACGATATGCATCACACAATCTCACATTCATCTATTCAACCAACACATAGAACCTCAAAGAGTGCCCCAAAGTTCTACCGGAGAATCACGACGAAAACGTGTGCCAACCCCTATGCATAGGTACATGGGCGGAACCCGCAAGTTGATCACCCAAATATACATCAAGTGAATCACGTGGTATCCGATTGTCACCATAGATACGCACGGCAAGACATACATCAAGTGTTCTCAAATCTTTAAAGACTCAATCCGATAAGATAACTTCAAAGGGCAAACTCAATTCATTACAAGAGAGTAGAGGGGGGGAAGAAACATCATAGGATCCAAATATAATAGCAAAGCTCGCGATACATCAAGATCGTATCACCTCAAGAACACAAGAGAGAGAGAGAGAGAGAGGGAGAGAGAGAGATCAAACACATAGCTACTGGTACATACCCTCAGCCCCGAGGGAGAACTACTCCATCCTCGTCATGGAGAGCACCGGGATGATGAAGATGACCACCGGAGAGGGATTGCCCCCTTCAGAAGGCTGCCGGAACGGGTCTAGATTGGCTTTCGGTGGCTACGGAGGCTTATGGCGGCGGAACTCCTGATCTAATCTCCGTTCTGGAAGTTTTAGGATGCGTGGGTATATATGGGTGAAAGTAGTAGGTCGGCAGACCGAAGGGGGGGCCACGAGGCAGGGGGCGCGCCCCCTACCCTCGTGAGCTCCTCCTTCATCTTCTGACGTAGGGTCCAAGTCTATCCGGTAGGTTTCCTTCCAAAAATAACTTCTCCAGTTGATTTCGTTCTGTTTGATATTCCTTTTCTTCGAAACACTGAAATAGGCATAAAACAACAAATCTGGGCTGGGCCTCCGGTTAATAGGTTAGTCCCAAAAATAATATAAAAGCGGAAAATAAAGCCCAATATTGCCCAAAACAGTAGATAATATAGCATGGAGCAATAAAAAATTATAGATACGTTGGAGACGTATCAAGCATCCCCAAGCTTAATTCCTGCTCGTCCTCGAGTAGGTAAATGATAAAAAGATAATTTTTGATGTGGAATGCTAGTTGGCATAATTTCAATGTAATTCTTCTTACTTGTGATATGAATATTCAGATCCGAAAGATTCAAGACAAAAGTTTAATATTGACATAAAACAATAATATTTAAAGCATACTAACTAAGCAATCCTGTCTTCTCAAAATAACATGGCCAAAGAAAGCTATCCCTACAAAATCATATAGTCTGGCTATGCTCTATCTTCACCACACAAAATATTTAAATCATGCACAACCCCGATGACAAGCCAAGCAATTGTTTCATACTTTTAATGTTCTCAAACTTTTTCAATCTTCAAGTAATACATGAGCGTGAGCCATGGACATAGCACTATTGGTGGAATAGAATGGTGGTTGTGGAGAAGACAAAAAGGAGAAGATAGTCTCACATCAACTAGGCATATCAACGGGCTATGGAGATGCCCATTAATAGATATCAATGTGAGTGAGTAGGGATTGCCATGAAACATATGCACTAGAGCAATAAATGTATGAAAGCTCAACAAAAGAAACTTGTGGGTGTGCATCCAACTCGCTTGCTCATGAAGACCTGGGCATTTTGAGGAAGCCCATCATTGGAATATACAAGCCAAGTTCTATAATGAAAGATTCCCACTAGTATATGAAAGTGACAACATAGGAGACTCTCTATCATGAAGATCATGGTGCTACTTTGAGGCACAAGTGTGGTAAAAGGATAGTAGCATTGCCCCTTCTCTCTTTTTCTCTCATTTTTTTATTTGGGCCTTCTCTTTTTTTATGGCCTCTTTTTTTGGGTCTTCTTTGGCCTCTTTTATTTATTTATTTTCGTCCGAAGTCTCATCCCGACTTGTGGGGGAATCATAGTCTCCATCATCCTTTCCTCACTGGGACAATGCTCTAATAATGATGATCATCACACTTTTATTTTCTTACAACTCAAGAATTACAACTCGATACTTAGAACAAGATATGACTCTATATGAATACCTCCGGCGTTGTACCGGGATGTGCAATGAATCACGAGTGACATGTATGAAAGAATTATGAACGGCGGCTTTGCCACAAATACGATGTCAACTACATGATCATGCATAGCAATATGACAATGATGGAGCGTGTCATAATAAACGGAACGGTGGAAAGTTGCATGGCAATATATCTCGGAATGGCTATGGAAATGCCATGATAGGTAGGTATGGTGGCTGTTTTGAGGAAGGTATATGGTGGGTGTATGATACCGGCGAAAGGTGCGCGGTACTAGAGAGGCTAGCAATGGTGGAAGGGTGAGAGTGCGTATAATCCATGGACTCAACATTAGTCATAAAGAACTCACATACTTATTGCAAAAATCTATTAGTTATCGAAACAAAGTACTATGCACATGCTCCTAGGGGGATAGATTGGTAGGAAAAGACCATCGCTCGTCCCCGACCGCCACTCATAAGGAGGACAATCAATAAATAAATCATGCTCCGACTTCATCACATAACGGTTCACAATACGTGCATGCTACGAGAATCACAAACTTCAACACAAGTATTTCTCAAATTCACAACTACTCAACTAGCATGACTCTAATATTACCATCCTCATATCTCAAAACAATCATCAAGTATCAAACTTCTCTTAGTATTCCATACACTACATGAAAGTTTTTAATAACCTTGTATACCTAGCATATTAGGATTTTAAGCAAATTACCATGCTATTAAGACTCTCGAAATAATCTAAGTGAAGCATGAGAGTTCATCTATTTCTTCAAAATAAAACTACCACCATGCTCTAAAAAGATATAAGTGAAGCACTAGAGCAAACGACAAACTACTCCGAAAGATATAAGTGAAGATTAATGAGTAGTCGAATAATTATGCAACTATGTGAAGACTCTCTAACATTTAATAATTCCAGATCTTGGTACTTTATTCAAACATCAAGCAAAGCAAAAGAAAATGACATCTAAGAATAGCAAACATCATGTGAAGAAGCAAAAACTTAGGATCAACCGATACTAACCGATAGTTGTTGAAGAAGAAAGGTGGGATGCCAACCGGGGCATCCCCAAGCTTAGACACTTGAGACTTCTTGAAATATTATCTTGGGATGCCTTGGGCATCCCCAAGCTTGAGCTTTCGTGTCTCCTTAATTCCTCTCATATCACGGTCTCCCTAAATCTCAAAAGCTTCATCCACACAAAACTCAACAAGGACTCGTGAGATAAGTTAGTATAAACCATTGCAAAAACCTTATCATACTCTACTGTAAAAAATCACTAAAATTATTATTCAACATTGCATACTAAATGCCTCTGCATATTTAATAGTCCTATCCTCAAATAGAATCATTAAAGAAGCAAACATATGCAAACAATGCAAACATAACAGCAATCTGAATAAACAGGATAGTCTGTAAAGAATGCAGCAACATCCATAGTTCCCTAGCTCCAAAAATTATGAAAGAAAATTCCCACTGTAATAAATTTATCATAGCTTAATATGCAAAAGGTTTCAACATTTTATCACATTCTGACTTTTCTAGGGAATTATTGCAACAGCGGTAAACTTTCTGTTTTCAAACAGCAACATGTATACTTGTAACATAGGCATAGTAAAGGCTATCAATGCCACTTTTATTGAAGTAAAATATGCAAAAAAAAATTCTATATAACAGCAAGCAAATACTAACAAAATAAATTGACGCTCCAAGCAAAACACATATCATGTGGCGAATAAAAATATAGCTCCAAGTAAAGTTACCGATGAACGAAGACGAAAGAGGGGATGCCTTCCGGGGCATCCCCAAGCTTTGACTTTTAGGTGTCCTTAGATTATCTTGGCGGTGCCATGGGCATTCCCAATCTTAGGCTCTTGCCACTCCTTATTCCATAGTCCATCGAATCCTTACCCAAAACTTGAAAACTTCACAACACAAAACTTAACAGAAAACTTGTAAGCTCCGTTAGTATAAGAAAATAAATCACCACTTCAAGGTACTGTAATGAACTCATTCTTTATTTATATTGGTGTTAAACCTACTTTATTCTAACTTATCTATGGTTTATAAACTATTTTACTAGCCATATATTCATCAAAATAATTAACAACACATGAAAAACAGAATCTGTCAAAAACAGAACAGTCTGTAGTAATCTAGATCAAACGTATACTTCTGGAACTCATAAAATTCTCAAATAAATTTCTGGATCTGAGGAATTTATCTATCAATCATCTGAAAAAATAATTAACTAAATAGCACTCCTCAAATAAAAATGGCAGCAATTATCGTGAGCGCTAAAGTTTCTGTTTTTTACAGCATGATCAACAAGACTTTCCCCAAGTCTTCCCAACGGTTCTACTTGGCACAAAAACTAATTAAACACAAAAAATAAAAGAATAACAGAGGCTAGATAGATTATTTATTACTAAACAGGAGCAAAAATCAAGGGACAAATATAAAATTGGGTTGCCTCCCAACAAGCGCTATCGTTTAATGCCCCTAGCTAGGCATGATGATTTCAATGATGCTCACATAAAAGATAAGAATTGAAATATAAAGAGAGCATCATGAAGAATATGACTAGCACATTTAATTCTAACCCAATTCCTATGCATAGGGATTTTGTGAGCAAACAACTTGTGGGAACAAGAATCAACTTGCATAGGAAGGTAAAACAAGCATAACTTCAAAATTTTAAGCACATAGAGAGGAAACTTGATATTATTGCAATTCCTACAAGCATATATTACTCCCTCATAATAATTTTCAGTAGCATCATGAATGAATTCAACAATATAACCAGCACCTAAAGCATTCTTTTCATGACCTACAAGCATAGAAAATTTACTACTCTCCACACAAGCAAAATTCTTCTCATGAATAATAGTGGGAGCAACCTCAACAAAATAACTATCATGTGATTGAAAATTAAGATCAAGATCACAAGTTTCATGGTTATGATTATTATTTAAAGCATACGTGTCATCACAATAATCATCATACATAGGAGGCATGCTTTCAACATAATAAATTCGCTCATCAAAACTTTGGGGACAAAAAATATCATCCTCATCAAACATAGCTTCCCCAAGCTTGTGGCTTTGCATATCATTAGCATCATGGATATTCAAGGAATTCATACTAACAACATTGCAATCATGCTCATCATTCAAATATTTAGTGCCAAATTTTTTATAGATTTCTTCTTCTAGCACTTGAGCACAATTATCCTTTCCATCATACTCACGAAAGATATTAAAAAGGTGAAGCGTATGAGACAAACTCAATTCCATTTTTTATAGTTTTCTTTTATAAACTAAACTAGTGATAAAACAAGAAACTAAAAGACTCGATTGCAAGATCTAAAGATTTACCTTCAAGCACTCACCTCCCCTGCAACGGCGCCAGAAAAGAGCTTGATGTCTACTACACAACCTTCTTCTTGTAGACGTTGCTGGGCCTCCAAGTGCAGAGGTTTGTAGGATAGTAGCAAATTTCCCTCAAGTGGATGACCTAAGGTTTATCAATCCGTAGGAGGCGTAGGATGAAGATGGTCTCTCTAAAGCAACCCTGCAACCAAATAACAAAGAGTCTCTTGTGTCCCCAACACACCCAATACAATGGTAAATTGTATAGGTGCACTAGTTCGGCGAAGAGATGGTGATACAAGTGGTATATGGATAGTAGATAAAGGTATTTGTAATCTGAAATTATAAAAACAGCAAGGTAACTAATGATAAAAGTGAGCGTAAACGGTATTGCAATGTGTGGAAATAAGGCCTAGGGTTCATACTTTCGCTAGTGCAAGTTCCCTCAACAATAATAACATAATTGGATCATATAACTATCCCTCAACATGCAACAATGAGTCACTCCAAAGTCACTAATAGCGGAGAACAAACGAAGAGATTATGGTAGGGTATGAAATCACCTCAAAGTTATTCTTTCCAATCAATCCGTTGGGCTATTCCTATAAGTGTCACAAACAGCCCTAGAGTTCGTACTAGAATAACACCTTAAGACACAAATCAACCGAAACCCTAATGTCACCTAGATACTCCAATGTCACCTCAAGTATTCGTGGGTATGATTATAAGATATGCATCACACAATCTCAGATTCATCTATTCAACCAACACATAGAACCTCAAAGAGTGCCCAAAAGTTCTACCGGAGAATCACGACGAAAACGTGTGCCAACCCCTATGCATAGGTTCATGGGCGGAACCTGCAAGTTGATCACCAAAACATACATCAAGTGAATCACGTGGTATCCCATTGTCACACGTACGAGGCGTAGGATAAAGATGGTCTCTCTCAAGCAACCCTGCAACCAAATAACAAAGAGTCTCTTGTGTCCCCGACACACCCAATACAATGGTAAATTGTATAGGTGCACTAGTTCGGCGAATAGATGCTGATACAAGTGGTATATGGATAGTAGATAAAGGTATTTGTAATCTGAAATTAAAAAAACAGCAAGGTAACTAATGATAAAAGTGAGCGTAAACAGTATTGCAATGTGTGGAAATAAGGCTTAGGGTTCATACTTTCGCTAGTGCAAGTTCCCTCAACAATAATAACATAATCGGATCATATAACTATCCCTCAACATCCAACAAAGAGTCACTCCAAAGTCACTAATAGCGGAGAACAAACGAAGAGATTATGGTAGGGTACGAAACCACCTCAAAGTTATTCTTTCCAATCAATCCGTTGGGCTATTCCTATAAGTGTCACAAACAGCCCTAGAGTTCGTACTAGAATAACACCTTAAGACACAAATCAACCGAAACCCTAATGTCACCTAGATACTCCAATGTCACCTCAAGTATCCGTGGGTATGATTATACGATATGCATCACACAATCTCACATTCATCTGTTCAACCAACACATAGAACCTCAAAGAGTGCCCCAAAGTTCTACCGGAGAATCACGACGAAAACGTGTGCCAACCCCTATGCATAGGTACATGGGCGGAACCCGCAAGTTGATCACCCAAATATACATCAAGTGAATCACGTGGTATTCGATTGTCACCACAGATACGCACGGCAAGACATACATCAAGTGTTCTCAAATCTTTAAAGACTCAATCCGATAAGATAACTTCAAAGGGGAAACTCAATTCTTTACAAGATAGTAGAGGGGGGAAGAAACATCATAGGATCCAAATATAATATCAAAGCTCGCGATACATCAAGATCGTATCACCTCAAGAACACGAGAGAGAGAGATAGATCAAACACATAGCTACTGGTACATACCCTCAGCCCCGAGGGAGAACTACTCCCTCCTCGTCATGGAGAGCACCGGGATGATGAAGATGACCACCGGAGAGGGATTTCCCCCTTCGGCAGGGTGCCGGAACGGGTCTAGATTGGCTTTCGGTGGCTACGGAGGCTTATGGCGGCAGAACTCCCGATCTAATCTCCATTCTGGAAGTTTTAGGATACATGGGTATATATGGGTGAAAGGAATACGTCAGTGGACCGAAGGGGGGGCCACGAGGCAGGGGGGCGCGCCAAGGGGGTGGGCACGCCCCCTACCCTTGTGAGCTCCTCCTTCATCTTCTGACGTAGGGTCCAAGTCTATCCGGTAGGTTTCCTTCCAAAAATAACTTCTCTAGTTGATTTCGTTCGGTTTCGACTCCGTTTGATATTCCTTTTCTTCGAAACATTGAAATAGGCATAAAACAGCAAATCTGGGCTGGGCCTCCGGTTAATAGGTTAGTCCAAAAAATAATATAAAAGTGGTAAATAAAGCCCAATATTGCCCAAAACAGTAGATAATATGGCATGGAGCAATCAAAAATTATAGATGCGTTGGAGACGTATCAGGACGCGCGTTCACCAAATCTTCATAACAGGGAAGATAAGCACAAAAGACATTACGGACCCTTATATGCCGCCACGGGGCGCCTCATGATTCTTCGCAGGGAACGAAAGCTAAAACTAAGAAGGGCCCTATCTACACCCTCCTGTGGCAGACGCCATTATCAATAGTGGGCCACAGGAGGCCGGCGCCAACCCCATCCAGATCAGCGACGGCGACAGCCAGACGCGGCAGCACTGCTCCGAGCACGGCGAGAGCTCGAGGGCACGTAGCTGTCGTCACTCATCTCCGGAGTCTCCTAAAGCTCAGGAGAGCTGCTGGACTCCCAAGGATTGCTGCTGCTGGTGTGGCCGTGAGCGGAACGCGCGTCAGCCTCACGCTCCTCTCTGGAGTAGCACTCCAGGCGGCGGCCCTCGGCATCGAAGACCTTGAAGAAGAGCGTGGAGACTCATGCTACTCAAGGTGGATCGCGAGGGCGCCCCTTGCGTGGCAGACCCGCGCAATCTCGCCCCAGCCACGAGTCATGAAGATCTTGCCGGTGGGGACCGCTTCAATCTCTGCTCCAGTCGTCGGAGCGCCGTAGTCGGCGTGCTGCAACCAGAGCTCGAGAGGCCCCCTCGGCGGCATCACGTTGGAGAAGAACCATGGGAAGAAGATCCAAGAGCTTGGGGGCATCAGCGCCCACCGCACCAGCTTGCGTGAGGAGTCTCCTGCATGGATTCCGGG
This sequence comes from Triticum dicoccoides, assembly GCF_002162155.2. Taxonomy (NCBI): domain Eukaryota; kingdom Viridiplantae; phylum Streptophyta; class Magnoliopsida; order Poales; family Poaceae; genus Triticum; species Triticum dicoccoides. Next base: position 266,108,511 of record NC_041392.1, read on the forward strand.
GGCGACGGCGCGTGTCGCTGCGGCGCGGCGACCCCGGGCGCGGTGCGGGCGGCGCTGCTCATCGCTCCACCCTCCAGAGCCCTCGGCTTGGATATACAGGGGTAGCGGATACCCTGGGGGAGGCCGCTCGCACCAAGGCCTCGTCACCACCTGCATTGCCGCTTCATCACGGCGGTGGATCGACCTTTTCTTCGGCAGAAGTGGCTCCGGGTCATCTCGGGGGGCATTCCCCTTTTCTTCGGTGGAGAACCTTCTGATAGGCGCCATTGATGTTAGCAGTGGAGCAAGGGGAAGAAGCAAGCGAGCAAGGAAGAGATGGGCAACAGGGGCTCAGCCCCCCTCCCCATTTATAGCAAGAGAATGCCAACCGACGCCTCCCATGGTCGCAGGTAATGATGGTTTTCCCTGTATGTCGCAGGGACTTGTCAAGTCGTGCAGTTGCCGAGGCAGCGTGGGGAAGCGGAGACGCCCACGTCCAATCAACCGCCACGCGTCAACTGAGGCCGTAGGCTTTTGGGGGCCGCGGTGCTCCATACTTGACCTTTGGCTTCGCCACGAAGCCAAGCCCGAGCGCACCTTGGGCCCGGGGGCTACTGTCGGCATTCTGGGAATGGGGGTCGCCAGACTTGCCTGCCTGCGGCCCACGGCGTGGCTAAGCCAGTGGGCCGTACGGCCCATCTTCATCAACAAGGCATCCGAGACCCTCGCGAGGAGCCAAGCCTCGCGAGGCGGACGACACGAGACCTCCTCTGGAGTGGCCTAGACGAGTAGGCTCACAACGAGCAGAGATATCAAGGCGAGGCGAACCTCACAAGGCTCGCCTGACGTGACCCATGATGATCGACACCAGACGAGCGCCAGGCGGGCGCCAGCGCATGCAGTGTCCTTGTCTCCTCTTTGGTGCTAAGGAGGCCAACGCAGGCAAGGAGTACCGAGGCATCAGGCAAAGGTTGCCATATCGGTGCAACAAGACCAAGACCAGAAGGATGGCAAGACGGAGGTCATTGTGGTGCCCAAGACAGCGTCACCACCAGAGCCTTTCGCAGGCGGAGACCACCTTTGTCAGAATGGCTTGTACTAGCTGTCCCCCTTCAAAATTGCCGGCCGTTGTTGGCTCCCTGCCCGCTCAATATTTGGGAAGAGGACCAGGGCCTATATAAGTAGAGCTAGCCACCACCGCGCAAGGGGGACGACGAACGAGAACAAGGGACAAGAGCAGAAGGATCGAGCAGTTCATCCAGCACTCACCCACACAAGTTAGCCAAGCACAAGAACACCTCAACCCGAGGAGGCTGTTCTTCCCCTTGTATTGTTCATCATTATCCCAAGAGGCAATCCACCACCACCACACTGGAGTAGGGTATTACACCACAACGGTGGCCCGAACCAGTATAAATCTTGTGTCTTTCCGTGTTGCGAGTTCGTCGAGTTCGTCCGCGAGATCTTAGCGAGCTAGGGCATAGATTGGTGGGAGGAAAAGACTTCGCGCACACCCCAGTGTTCGAACCTTAAGGGTTTGCCGAAACACCTCATCCGACAACACCATGCCAAGTTTCATGATTACCTGGGGAGTTTTGGATTTACAGAGATTTAAAAACCGATATTCGCAATATTTGTGGCCAAGCCAGGATGACGAGATGGTTGAATTCGTTCCATGGAACCTAAACATGCACCCCAAGGAAACATGTATGTTTTCTAGCCATTTTGGTCCACTGGAGCATGTATTTGTAGTTCGGATTTGAATTGTGGGCATTAAATGCCTAGAAAACTTAATTAATGAATAAAAAAGGTCAAACGAACCCTGAATAATTTCAAAGTTCAGCGTGAATCTCCCGTTGTTCCGTGTTGTGTGTAGAAGAAAATACGAGGCTAGAAGAGGGAGCGATTATCATTTTGCCCACAAGGGGACATGTTTCCCTATCGAAACCACGAGGGTTCTTGCGACAGGCTACAGATTGTAAGAGGTTTGTAATAAAGCTTGGGCCAAATTGGCAACATTTTTACCACGACATATATGCGGCATGACATGGGACCATGCCACCTTTGGTGACTTTCTGGTGAGTTTTGGATTTATGGGGATTTAAAAACCAAGATTCGAAATGTTTAAGGATGAGCCATGACACTGGTACAATTGTAATTTGTTCCCATTCCTGGCATGGGACCTAAACTTGCACCCAAGGACACATGTATAATTTTTCTAGCCATTTTGGTGAACTGGAGCATGTATTTGTAGTCCAGATTTGAATTATGGACATTAAATGCCTAGGAAACTCAATTAGTGTATATAAAGGCCAAACGAACCCTGAATAAGTTTAAATTTCAGCACGGATATCTTGTCATTCCATGTTGCCCGTAGAAGAAAATACAAGGCGAAAAGAGGTAGTGATTACATTTCGCCCACAAGGGAAACAACTTTCCCTATCGGAACCATGAGGCTTCTTTGAGAGAAGCTCCGGTTTGTAAGAGGTTTGTAATAAAGCTTGGCCCAAATTGGACAATGTTTTTACCACGACATATATGTGCCATGACGTGACACCATGCCACCTCTGATGACTTTCTGGTGAGTTTTGGATTTACGGGGATTTAAAAACCAAGATTCCAAATGTTTGAGGACGAGCTAGGACACAGTTACGGTTGTATTTCGTTCCCATTCCTCGCATGGGACCTAAACATGCACCCAAGGACACATGTATAAATTTTCTAGCCATTTTGGTGAACTGGAGCATGTATTTGAAGTTTAGATTTGAATTATGGACATTAAATGCCTAGGAAACTCAATTAGTGTATAAAAAGGCCAAATGAACCCTGAATAAGTTTAAATTTTAGCACGGATATCCTGTCGTTCCATGTTGCTCGTAGAAGAAAATACCAGGCGAAAAGAGGCAGTGATTATGTTTCACCCACAAGGGGGACACGTTTCCCTATCGGAACCACAAGGCTTCCTTGAGAGAATCTCCGGTTTGTAACAGGCTTGTAATAAAACTTGCACCAAAGTGGACGAAAAAAATCCTCAACATAAATATGCCATGTCGTGACACCATGCCAGGTTTCATGATTTTCAGGTGAGTTTTGGATTTACGGGGAGTTAAAAACCGACATTCTTCTCACGATATGTTTTCAAATAGCACACAGTTCACTCACGAAAGTCATGTGCCTACCAAACCATGGCCGATGCCCCCTCCCCCGCCCCCTTGCTGCGCGTGATTTAAGTCGTGTGTTCTGATTGGCCAGGACCCAAACCCCACGGATCATACATGTGCACCGTTGGATGCTCCCAGATCGAACGTCAACCCCGAGCCCTTGTGACAGCACATGTAGTACATAGGTAAGCACTGTGCGTATGCGTCGTGCTAGCTCACGCTTCCTTCTCTACTAAGTTTTCTAAACAAGCTACGATTTCTCGCCACTCCTCTCATCGGTTTCCTGCCTCTTCTGCCATCGTTTTCCTGCTACCAGTGTCAGTGCTCACTGAAGGCTAGCGGCGACACACCAGCCATGTAAATATCCCACATAGTTTCTAAAAGCACAAATGTGTGTGATAGGAGGGAGTAGGTCCCATAGGGTGACCAGGCAATTCTTATCAGCAAGGGGCGGCTTCCCATCCGCTAGCCTAGTCGAATAGAACACAGAAGTTAAGCGTGCTCGGGCTGGAGTAGTCCAAGGATGGGTGGCCCGGTGGGAAGTTGCATATCTCAAGCTTCATTTAAATGCCATGACACAGTCATTATAGAGATTAAACCTTGGGATCCTTGTTTTGCTAATTTGTAGACTATGTTTTTATGGGTTATTTTTTGCTCTAAAAAATTAAAGAATGATTTACTTGGCCTGTCATGGCAATTATATAAACCTACTATGTTTTATGGGTTATTTTTTGCTATAAAAATTAAAGAATGATTGACTTGACCTGTCATGGCGATTATATAAACCTTTTTCAGGTTGCATGCAGGGTATAGGGGGTAGGGTGTTCTTCTCGAGCATGTCTCCCTTGTGCGGCTTATAGACGCGACACATATCTGTGGGCTCCCCCAAGTATATATACTATCCTTTACCAACAATTAGGGGGGGCACACAATCTATCCCTTTGACCCAACAACGAGAAGGTTTTGACCATGATGGTTCCCTATTGATACTAGTAAGGTACACGTGCATTGCACGCATGAGATTTGGTAACCAAATTATGAATAAATACCACACTATAGCATGTAAGCTTTGAGTCATATATGCATGATGTAGATGTTCGTTTAATTCTTATAGTTCATCTCATCTAAAATCAATTAGTTTTATAAAAAAATAATCTATTTTAAGATTCATGGAATTGTGCATTGTAAAGCATAAAGTAAAAAACAAAAAGTGACAATTCATTTAGAAAAAAAAGTTTGCGCAATTAAGATATGGAAGATTCTAGAACAAAGGAGAAGTACTTGTGTTTTGAGGTTTGTGCATTATGCTTAAGTTCAACCATGGAGTCCTCTAGATTGTAGATGTGGCAGAATCTAGTGAAATGTAGATGATATCCAACGGCCAGTAGTGCTCGGATTTGCCATCTCTGTACCGTCGGATTGGCTTCATCCAACGACCAACTTTCATAGTTATTCACACACTATATAGGGGTATAGATATAGATGTGTCCCATGAT
>NC_041392.1:266113234-266121048 GCF_002162155.2 Triticum dicoccoides
AACCAGGCTTGGAGTCGGGTACGGTGTTCGATTTGTAATGTAGTTGGTGGCCCATCGAAGTTGTGCATTCGGGATTTAAACACATCACATGCCATCGTACCCATACATATTTTCGGGCCGCATGCAGTGTATGCGGGGTCTTTTGATTGATGACGTCTCCCTTGTGCGGTTTTTTGTGACAACACACATATATGTGGGCTCCCCGAGTGTATATATGTCATTCCTTTGGCCGATAATGAGGGGTATGTGTTGGCCATGAATGGATTCCTCCTAGTTCATGTTAGGGTCGGTCACCATGACATGTCATCAACCAAAGCTCGAGCTCATCCGTTGTTAGGTTCCTTCCCACATGCTCGGATTGTTGGGTTCGACCTACATCATACCCTGCGTATCTCGTCCTTAACTACCTTGCCTTCATGGTTGTTGTCTGTATTGAGAGGTAGGCACCACATCTAAATTATACATTATTCTATATTGAAAATACACATCACCCCTTCCCAACATACATCATTTTGGGCCGCATGCAAGAGGTGCTGGTTTTGTGGTCCCTCTCGTGCGATTTTTATGATGGTTCTATCTATTGGCCGAAGCGGTTTATCGACAACAACAGCTATCGTTTGACTAAATGATAGATTCATTGGTCTGTCTTATGGTAGGTCATGGCGACATGCATGTATGACCAAAGTATCGATCATTACGTGCATTCGCCCCGCTGACACGAACTGGGAGGTGGTGGGCCAAGCATCCTAGCTAGGTATGACATTATGTCATTATAGATATATCCAAGGGTGCTTTCAGGTTTGTGAGGCAGGTGCCACCAAAGTTATGCATTGTGTATTTAAAGTTCTAAACTCCCCCAATATTCCTATGTATATTTGGCCACTTCCAAGTGGTTCTTGATTTCTGGCCCCTCTCATCAATCTTTGACAATGCGCCCCGCCGTGGGCCCGCACGATCAAAGTTGTGCATTAGAATTTTGAACATCACGGACCACCCTTTTCACTCATATATATTTGGGACACATGCTGGTGTGGATGTCTTCTGACCCTCTCTAACGTTTTTTGCTGCAAGGACTCTGATGACGCTCAATGGACACGGGTTGTTTATCTTAACTGTGTGCGATACAAGTGCGCTGTGAATCACCACGCTTGCACAATCGCGAGCAAAGGTGGATGTACTCCCTCAACCATGTGTGATGCAAGTGCGGTGTAAAATCACCATGACCGGTGGAGGTACTGGCTTAACTGTGTGCGATGTAAGTGCATTGTAAAATCACCACCTGTGCAAGCTAAAGGCGGGTAAGTTTATTTGGAAATTAGGACGAACCGTGTGCGATAGACCAGCTAGCTACAAATATAAAAACAAACTACCCGCCTTGAGCGTTGCAAAAATCGGCGGTTCCGCCACTTTTCCATATTATCATACACACATATTGTTATTGGACCGTGCGCGATCTTGGGCACTCCTGCCCCGCATCAATTCCTTTACCCATATTTTAGTATCCGTCGTACTTCAACCATCGCCCACACTCCTCCAGCACCGACCCTATAGTAAATTGAAGTAGCCGAGGTATTTGAACCGTCGCCCTTCCTCGTTGTCCACCATCTCCACCCACAATTAATAAAAAAATTAGTAGCCTCGGCGTATCCTCAAACACCCCCCTCCACAGTCCCCCACCCCCTCCACCCCTCGAACCCTAGCTCGCGACATGAAGGGCTGTGAAGACATGAAGGCCGAAGACTGCACCGTGTCAGGATTAGACTCTACTTGGCGTGGAAGGCAAGCTTGGCGACTGAAGATTCCTTTTTATGTAACCGACTCCATGTAAACCATAGATCCCCTCGGTGTCTATATAAACCGAAGGGGGTAGTCCGAAAAGGACACCACATATACTCATTACCATACCCACATAGGCTAGACTTCTAGGGTTTCGCCATTACGATCTCGTGGTAGATCCACTCTTGTAACACTCATATTCATCAATATCAATCAAGCAGGACGTAGGGTTTTACCTCCATAGAGAGGGCCCGAACCTGGATAAACATCGTGTTCCCCGTCTCCTGTTACCATCGATCCTAGACACACAGTTTGAGACCCCCTACCCAAGATCCGCCGGTTTTGACACCGACATTGGTGCTTTCATTGAGAGTTCCACTGTGCCGTCGATGAAAAGCTCGATGGCTCGCCTTGTCATTAAACACAATGTTACCGCAGGGGTAGTTTTGGCCTCGGGCCAAACTCTCTAGCTGGGCGACTTTACTATGATCGCCCAGTCGGCCGCGGGACCGACGATGACCTCTCGGGCCATCGAAAATCCCCTTCGCATCAACTCTGAGCGCTCCAAGCAGATGGATCCGATTGAGTTTTCGTCCTTAAATGAGCTCCTAGATCGCATCACTGCTTTCGGAATCACCACAGATTACGATCAGATCGGGCCTAAAACCGATCAGGGAGAAACCGAAATCCCACCGGTCACCCACCAGATCGCAGCAGTCCTAGAGCAGGACGACGAGTCTTCTTTTATATTGAAGACGGACTATGTTCGGGTCGCCATTCATGAAGAGCCGGATACTCACCCACGAAAGGACACAACCAGCCCTGCGAACATAGCATCGGACGACGGTTCCAAACAATCAGAAGATATTCCGGAACCCCGACTGTCTAGTCCAGAAGGTCGTCAGACTCCGAACAACCGGTTAGGTCAGGGTTCAGATTTAATTCCACCCACCTGGATATAGAGGCTCTCATGAGCATAAAACAACAATCTCAGGAGAAGGTCCACAACTTTTGGGCCAGATTCCTCCTTGTCAAGGACAAGGTAAAGGATTGCCGTGATGAGGACGCAATATCAGCGTTCTGCAAAAACTGTACGGACGAAGGAATCCTCAATGCCATCAATCGCCACCGCATACTAAAATTTGCTGACTTAGCAACCATCGTACAAAAATACTACATAATGGAAAGTGCCTCGGAAACTCGGGCAGCTCGTTAGGAACCACCAGCCCCAACCCAACTTCCCCTACAGGCGAAAAGGGCGTACCCTCGTGGCACGCCCAATCCAACAGTCAAAAAACACCACTACATGGCAAGGCACTGTTCTGGAAGGGTGGCTCGATGGCCCATGCAAAATACATAGAACAACAGATACGGTGGCAACCCACAACCTTAGAGCATGTTGGATACTATGACAGGTAGCCAAGAGCGGCGAGGACATCCTTATCAAGGACGCCCCAGAACAACACCCCCAGAAGAAGACGACCCAAGAGTATTGACACTCTTCGAGACATTCGCTTCAAATTACAAGCGCAAAAGGGCACTTCGCAAGCTCAACGAAGTCTGCCAAATTGTTGTAATAAACCCATGGAATGACACGGCTATAACATTCAACGCCAGTGATGAACCAAAGTACAGAACATCACGAGCACCAGCCGTGTTAGTCCTCGGCCCCATCGTGGATGGGTTTTGACTCACCAAGGTCCTCGTGGACGGCGGCAGCGGATTAAATCTCATTTATGAGGACACACTCCATAAAATGGAAATAGACAGGAGCCGCATCAAACAAAGTAACACAACCTTCCGAGGTACTATTCCTAGTCGGGAGGCGCGGTGCGTGGGCAAAATCACATTTGACGTGGTATTCGGATCACCGGAGAACTATCGATCCGAAGAAATAACCTTCCAAGTGGCCCCTTTCAGCAGCGGATATCACGCCCTGTTGGGGCGAGGTGCTTTTACACGCTTCCAAGCTATACCTCACTATAGGTATATGAAGCTCAAAATGCCGAGACCAAACTGTATAATCACTCTCGTCAGTGATCCAGAGATAGCACTCCGCGCTGAAAACAAAACCGCATCCTTAGCCCTGGAGGCGCTATCCAAAGCCCTCGCGGCCGAAGAACTAACCGCACTACGCTCCACAGTGGACAGGGACGACGTGATCCTCGACAAATGCCCCAAATCCACCATGTTCAAACCAGTAGAAGAAATAGTCAAATTCTAGGTCCACCCAACGGACCCCAAGAAGACAGCATCCATCGGAGCTCAACTGAACCCAACAGTTGACGCCGCACTACGAGAATTCCTGCGTGAAAACTGGGACATATTTTCCTGGCACCCTTCGGACATCCCAGGGATCCCACGCAAGCTGGCCGAACATAGCCTCAATATATTAAAGGGGTTTAAACCGGTTAAGCAAACACTGCGGCGCTTTTCCGAACCCAAGCGACAAGCCATGGGGGAGGAGCTGGTCAAACTCATCGAGGCCGGATTCATTAGAGAAATTAAACATCCGTACTGGCTGGCAAACCTGGTGATGGTACCAAAGAAGGACAAATATTGGCACATGTGCGTCAATTTCAAAGACCTCAACAAAGCCTGCCCTAAGGATCCCTTCCCCCTCCCCCGCATTGATCAAATCATTGACGCCACCGCAGGACATGACTCACTGTGTTTCCTTGATGTATACTCTGGATACCATCAAATCAAAATGAAAGAATCCGATCAAGCTACAACATTCATTACCCCATACGGGCCATTCTGCTTCAATACCATGCCCTGTGGGCTCAAGAACGCCGGTGCCACATATCAACACATGATTCAAACATGCTTGGAGAAATAGATTGGCAAAACAGTAGAAGCTTACGTTGATGACGTCTTCATCAAAACCAGGCACGTGGAAACACTAATAGATGACTTACGTCTTACCTACGACAACCTCAGGGCGTATGACATCAAGCTCAACCCGGAAAAGTGTGTCTTTGGCGTCCCCGCTAGAAAACTGCTGGCTTCATCGTCTCCAATAGGGGAATCGAAGCAAACCCAGCAAAAATCCGAGCTTTGTCACAATTGGCTAAGCCGACAGACCTTAAACAAGTTCAAAAACTTACAGGTTGCGTGGCAGCTCTAAGCCGCTTTTATCTCCAGATTGGGAGAAAAGGCACTGCCACTCTATCGCCTTCGACGGCGAACCGACCACTTCGAGTGGACGGACGCGGCAACAGCCGGACTGGAAGAAATAAAAACCCTTCTTGCGAGCAATCCAATCCTGGCCGCACCAAATGCCGGCGAACTGATGTTATTCTACATATCGGCAACACATCAGGTGGTGAGCGCCGTACTCGCCGTTGAACGAGAACAGGACGGACATAAATTCCCGCTTCAGAAGCCAGTATACTATGTGTCTACTATCCTTACAACATGCAAATCCCGGTCACCTCATTATCAAAAAATAGCATACGCGGTCTTCATGGCATCCGGAAAGCTCCGTCTCTACTTCCAGGAGTTTTCGATCACGGTGGCCTCTGAAGTACCACTCAACGACATTATAAACAACCGCCATGCTACGGGCCGGATTGCCAAATGGGCCATTGAGCTCTTGCCATTCGACATTACATACAAACCACGTCGAGCTATCAAATCCCAAGTTCTGGCCGACTTCATCGCCGAATTGACAGAGGCCGAACTCCCTAAAGAGTATGGCACATACTCCAATTGGGTCATGCACTTCGATGGCTCCAAAATGCTGGCAGGGTTAGGAGCGGGTGTCGTTTTAACGTCCCCCACTGGGGACATCATCTAGTATGTTCTCCAAATACTATACACAGACTCCAATAACACAGCCGAATACGAGGCCTTATTGCATGGTCTCCGGATGGCTGTCTCCATGGGCATACAACGCCTAGAAGTGCGCGGGGACTCAAACCTTGCAATATCTCAAATAAATGGAGATTTTGATGCTAAAGACCCGAAGGTGGTAGCGTATCGCAACGCAGTCATAAAAATGTCGGCCCGGTTCGAGAGGCTCGAGTTCCATCATGTGGCTCGAGAAAGTAATCAAGCGGCAGATGTTCTTGCTCGTATTGGTGCTAAGCGCAACCCCGTCCCACCTAATATCTTCCTAGAAGGGCTCTTCAAGCCATCCGTGGGGTGGTAGGGGGAAAACGGCAACAATAGTCCGGACCCAAACATAACCCCAGATCCCGGAAACATCGACATAACACCAACGACGCTTCTCATCATGGCAGTCATTGCCCCATGGACTGAACCCTTCCTGGCCTACCTTAATAGGAAGGAGCTTCCTGAGGACCAGAATGAGGCCCGCTGCATTGTCCGGCGTTCGAAGGCCTACAAGGTTCATGATGGAGAGCTATACAAGAAAAGCGCCACCCAAGTCCTTCAACGATGTATATTCGAGGAAGAGGGGCGGCAACTCTTGGCTGAAATTCACGCCGGACTCGGCGGTCACCACGACGCAGCCTGGGCCTTTGTTAGCAAGGCCTTTCGTACAGGGTTTTATTGGACGACGGCCCGAGCGGATGCACAAGACCTTGTCCAACATTGCGTCGGATGCCAACTCTTTGCCAATCAAAGCCATATGCCCCCCACTGCCCTACAAACAATCCCCATCACTTGGCCTTTCGTGGTCTGGGGACTCGACATGGTTGGACCCCTTAAAGGGGGAAGCCATAAGAAAAAATATCTGCTTGTTATGGTGGACAAATTCACTAAGTGCATAGAGGCTAAACCGGTCAAAACGGCTGAGCCCGGCCCGGTGATAGACTTCATATCCGATGTTGTGCACTACTACCTCTTGAGCACTGCGTTGGTTTTCCCCGAAGAGGAAGGGATGATGCAACAAAGTAGCATAAGTATTTCCCTCAGTTTTTGAGAACCAATGTATCAATCCAGTAGGAGGCTACGTGCGAGTCCCTCGAACCTGCACAAAACAAATAAATCCTCGCAACCAACACGAATAGGGGTTGTCAATCCCTACACGGCCACTTACGAGAGTGAGATCTGATAGATATGATAAGATAATATTTTTGGTGTTTTTGTGATAAAGATGCAAAGTAAAATAAAGGCAAAGTAAAAAGAAAAGGAAATAACTAAGTAGTAGGAGTTTAATATGATAAAGATAGACCCGGGGGGCATAAGTTTCACTAGTGGCTTCTCTCGCGAGCATAAGTATTCTACGGTGGGTGAACAAATTACTGTTGAGCAATTGACAGAATTGAGCATAGTTATGAGAATATCTAGGTATGATCATGTATATAGGCATCACGTCCGAGACAATTAGACCAATTCCTGCTTGCATCTACTACTATTACTCCACTCATCGACCGCTATCCAGCATGCATCTAGAGTATTAAGTTAAAAACAAAGTAACACCTTAAGCAAGATGACATGATGTAGAGGGATAAACTCATGCAATATGATGAAAACCCCATCTTGTTATCCTCGATGGCAACAATACAATACGTGCCTTGCCGCCCCTACTGTCACTGGGAAAGGACACGGCAAGATGGAACCCAAAGCTAAGCACTTCTCCCATTGCAAGGAAGATCAATCTAGTAGGCCAAACCAAACTGATAATTCGGAGAGACTTGCAAAGATAACCAATCATACATAAAAGAATTCAGAGAAGATTCAAATATTGTTCATAGATAGACTTGATCATAAACCCACAATTCATCGGTCTCAACAAACACACCGCAAAAAGAAGATTACATCGAATAGTTCTCCACAAGAGAGGGGGAAAACATTGTATTGAGATCCAAAAAGAGAGAAGAAGCCATCTAGCTAATAACTATGGACCCGTAGGTCTGAGGTAAACTACTCACACTTCATCGGAGGGGCTATGGTGTTGATGTAGAAGCCCTCCATGATCGATTCCCCCTCCGGCGGAGCTCCGGAACAGGCCCCAAGATGGGATCTCATGGATACAGAAAGTTGCAGCGGTGGAATTAGATTTTTGGCTCCGTACCTGATCGTTTGGGGGTACATAGGTATATATAGGAGGAAGGAGTACCTCGGTG
>NC_041392.1:266121577-266129649 GCF_002162155.2 Triticum dicoccoides
GCCCCCTACCTCGTGGCCTCCTCTTTTGTGTCTTGACGCAGGGTCCAAGTCTCCCGGATCTTGTTTGTTGAGAAAATCACGTTCCCGAAGGATTCATTCCGTTTGGATTCCGTTTGATATTCCTTTTCTTTGAAACCCTAAAACAGGCAAAAAACAGCGATTCTGGGTTGGGCCTCCGGTTAATAGGTTAGTCCCAAAAATAATATAAAAGTGGATAATAAATCCCAATAATGTCCAAAACAGTAGATAATATAGCATGGAGCAATCAAAAATTATAGATACGTTGGAGATGTATCAAGCATCCCCAAGCTTAATTCCTGCTCGTCCTCGAGTAGGTAAATGACAAAAACAGAAATTTTGATGCGGAGTGCTACTTGGCATAATTTTAATGTAATTCTTCTTAATTGTGGTATGAATATTCAGATCCGAAAGATTCAAGACAAAAGTTTAATATTGACATAAAAATAATAATACTTCAAGCATACTAACAAAGCAATTATGTCTTCTCAAAATAGCATGGCCAAAGAAAGTTATCCCTACAAAATCATATAGTCTGGCTATGCTGCATCTTCACCACACAATATATTTAAATCATGCACAACCCCGATGACATGCCAAGCAATTGTTTCATACTTTTGGTGTTCTCTAACTTTTTCAATCTTCACGCAATACATGAGCATGAGCCATGGACATAGCACTTATAGGTGGAATAGAATGGTGGTTGTGGAGAAGACAAAAAAGGAGAAGATAGTCTCACATCAACTAGGCGTATCGACGGGCTATGGAGATGCCCATCAATAGATATCAATGTGAGTGAGTAGGGATTGCCATGCAACGGATGCGCTAGAGCTATAAGTATATGAAAGCTCAAAAATAAACTAAGTGGGTGTGCACCCAACTTGCTTGCTTATGAAGACCTAGGGCAATTTGAGGAAGCCCATCATTGGAATATACAAGCCAAGTTCTATAATGAAAAATTCCCACTAGTATATGAAAGTGACAAAATGAGAGACTCTCTACTATGAATATCATGGTGCTACTTTGAAGCACAAGTGTGGTAAAAGGATAGTAGCATTGCCCCCTCTCTCTTTTTCTCTCATTTTTTATTTGGGCCTTTTCTCTTTTTTTTATGGCCTCTTTTTTATTTTTAGTCCGAAGTCTCATCCCGACTTGTGGGGGAATCATAGTATCCATCATCCTTTCCTCACTGGGACAATGCTCTAATAATGATGATCATCACACTTTTATTTTCTTACAACTCAACAATTACAACACGATACTTACACTACAAAAAAAATACACTTCCATGATGATACGTGTTTGTCACAGTAGGTCACGTTTTTTGTCATGCATGTACATCCATGACAAATTTATGACAGAATCAAGATAGTCATACCTGTGCTATCGTAGAAGTGTTCCATGACATTACCAAAATTATCATCACGGAAGTGTCCACTTCCATGACGATAAATCACGCGTCACAGAAGTGCTTTCGTCAAGGGTGACCGACACGTGGCATCCACCGTAACGGAACGCCATTAAGCTATCGGGTCGGGATTTGGATCGGAAACCCGTTAACAACCCCGACCAATGGGGATTTTCCATGTGTAAAATCATCATTGGCTGGAGGAAACACATGTCGGCTCATCGCTGGGACATATGTCATCCACTCATTGGACAGAAGGCGCCTATGATATGTCAACATGTGGCACGACCCAATAGAGGCCCATTCCTGTGAAAAGGCGGCCTGTTTGACTTGGTCAAAAGGTGGCGGGCCGGTCCATGGAAAGCCTGTTAACGGCCTGTTCGCATATAGCCCATTTACAGCCCGCTAACCCAAGGCCCGTTACGCCCTATTTGAATTAGGCCCAGTACCGTCATCTGGGCCATCCAATATGATTCCAGCCCATTTTCACTTCTGGCCCATGACGTCTTTCGGCCCATATGAGGCTCTATGTAACTCTTGGCCTATTAACGGCCCGTGGTGAAACTGGCCCGTAATGAACAATGTATCACTTTACACCCATTAACGGCCCGTGGTGAAACTGGCCCGTAAAGAACAATGTATCACTTTATACCCATTAACGGCCCGTTATTCCGTTGGGCCATTTCCAGCCCATGTTATCTTTCGGCCTTCTTAGAGCCCATTTATTCTTGGGCTATTTTCCAGTATTCGTTTACTTACGGCCCGTTACTGTCATTTTCTGCTTGTGGGCCAAATTCAGCCCGTGGTTAAAGTCGGCCCGTTTGTGGTCTGTTAATACGTTGGGCCGTTTTCATAGCGTCATCAAATATGACCTATTAACGATGGCCCGTTATGGTCGGCCCATGAACGGACGATTCCATCTCTAGCCTGTTGACGGCCAGAATGCGGTCTGTTTGGCCCGTATAAGGCCCATTGATGATACGACCCGTAGAAGGCCCATTGTTTCTACGGCCCGTAGAAGGCCCATTGTTTCTACGACCCGTGGAAGGCCGACTGTTTCTATGACCCGTAGAAGGCCCACTGTTTATACGGGCCGTAGAAGGCCCACTGTTTCTATGGCCCGTAGGAGGCCCAGTGTCACTATAGTAAATATTATCCCATGGTTATTGTGGCCTAGTTTTAAAAAATAGGTTATTGCAGCCACTAGCAAACCGCAGAAAAAGAATTGCACTGACTACAAGAAAACAAATAAACAAGACAACAAGGAAATAAATAAGCAAGCAACTTACACTAGGCTATCACGGCTATTACACATATTACATACATTGGGCATCAAAGTTTGCCACCAGTGCAAATATAGGGAACACATCAGCATATAAACGCCGCAGCAAAACAAGTCTAGAACTGAAACCACTTCAGAAGAGCTCAAGAAACAATATCCTGGGTACCAATAATGCTGCCAAGATGCTTAGCAAGCTTATTAACTTTCTCTTGTTTGGCGCTTAAGTCCTCCAGCGCTTGTTGTTGCACCAGAAAGTATGCATCTGAATTCTGCAGGGACTTCCTCAGTCCTTCGGCTTCCTGTCGCATAACATCTGATCGATGTCTTTCAACTTGAAGTTGAGACTCAAGAAGCCGAACTGATTCAGGCAATGAGTTCGAAGAGTTGGTGCCAGCAGTGGTAGCCAGTAACTCAAACACTACATCAAGACAGGACTTTGAGGTTGTCTCAGTGTCTTCAATATAGTTTTTATCAGCTTTCTTGGAGACCAACAGGGATGTCTCACTATCTTGAACCTTATCTGCATTACTTCCTTTACCATTGCATAAGAGGGTACTCTTCTCCAATATTTTATCCGCGTTCTAAAAGAGAAACAAACAAACACATCTCAGGTTTACAATGTAGTATATGAAATTCATTTTGGTAAACCAGTTCAGTAGTAAGGTGGACAGGATAACAACATGAAACAAACATATATCTATGTAGTATGGTCACTGTATGGTCTATATCATTCTAGTTTATGTTGCCAAATCAAGATAGATACAGTTCGAATCATATCTATTTAAGACAAAGCAGCATAGACAGAATATAAGTGTGGGAAACTACACAGCAATAACGACACTTGTAATGTGCATGGCATGAGAACATAACTATTTATTCAATTGAAACTGAAATCAACATAGAGCAAGTTACAACAGCAAACAGCCAAACACGTTGAAGAAATAGGTTTAAAACATACCTGTTGCTCCATTGGAGTTTCAATTCCATCCTTCAAATTTGAAATTAGTTGGTATCAGTAAATACAGTGATGCAAGAGCAAAGTAGTATGAACCATAGCTACGGAACCTGACCTGAGAACAATTCTTCTTCTTCTTTAAGCGTTGACTTCGGGTTCAGAGTGGTGGTCCTCGTGACTTGGGCACTGCAGTTGCCTTACTAACTGCTCGTGTTTGGGTGCTCTGTGGTGGAGACGGTGCTGTGTCAACGGGAACTAGGTGTCTATCTGCTGGGGTTGGGGTTAGAAGGGGTGTAGCTGGTTCTCTGTCCAACTGGGTAGGGGTACTATCTGCATGAGTGTGGGTAATGTGTGGTGGGGCTGGTTCTTGGGCAAGTACAACCGTGGTTCTATCTGCATCGACACGTAACACGATATTTTCTGAAGACCGTGTTTTTACTCCCACATATACTGCCATCACTCCCTCCATTTGAAATGGCTGATAAACAAGAAAAGTAATTGAATGTACAGACATTGTAAGATAGATAGGTGCAATGGATAGTAGGGAATAAAACTGGGCATGAAATAATTCACATTTATGTTGTCTAAGCAAACAGAATAACAGGACATAATTTCACATATATGATGGCTAATTAAACAGGATAGCATGACACAATTTCACATGTATGATGGCTAACTAAACAGGATAGAATGACATACTTCAAAATATGATGACTATGTAAACAGGATGACATGATATAACTATATGATGTGTCTATTAAAGTGGTTGGGATGCCATAAATCACAAACATGCCGTCGATGGAAACATGATGGCATGATATAATTCACGGATAGAATGACATAATTTAAAATATGATGACTATGTAAACAGGATGAGATGATATAACTATATTATGTCTTTAGAAGATGGGTTGGCATGCCATAATTCAGATACATGTTATCTACGTAAACATCATGGCATGACATAATTCAAATATATGATTTATATACTAAGGAAGTGAGCAGAGAGCAATCGCATATATGATGTGTCAACTAAGGAGATGGCATTCAATATTGTGTATATGTTGTAAAACCTAAACATTGCAATAAAACATATGCATTATATGAGTAATATAACCCTGCCAAGTTTGAGCATACACCTCAGGGGGATAATAGGATTGGTCATCTGCCTCTGAATCCTCCTCTGAAGAGCTATCTGTAACCAGCAAGAGATCTGCTTCAGCAGGTAGCATTGTCTGCTCTGAAGACCTTGTTTTCACTCTAGATTTCTCCATCACCAATTCAAATGGCTGATGCACAGGAAGAGCAGTTGAATATACAAACATTGTCGACAAAAGCAATGAGAAATACAAAAAAAGGACGGCATGATATAATTCACATATATGGCACTTGCCTAAACAGCATGGCATTGCATAATTCACATACATAATGCCTTGCAACAAGATAACATTTCATAATTCACATATATAATGTCTTGCAACAAGATGGCATTGCATAATTCACATATATGGTAATTAGACACTAAACAGGTGGCATTCACAGCAAGCATGTCTAAACTAAGCAAATGACATAGCAATGCAAGATACCATACACACGATATGAGCAACATAACCCTGCCAAGTTAGGGCATGCACCTCGGGGGGGGGGGGGAGATGAATGGTCATCTGTCTCTGAATCCTCCTCTGAGGAGCTATCGGTAACCAGCAAGACATGCGCTTCGTCAGATAGCATGGTCTGCTCTAAAGAACTTGTTTCCACTCTAGATTTTTCCATGACCGTGTCGAATGGCTGACGCGCAGGAAGAGTAATTGGATGTACTAAAATTGTTGACAAATTTAACACATAATAAAAAATGATGGCATGATATAATTCACATATAAGATGACTGGCTAACCAGGGTGGCATTGCAAAATTCACATATATGATGCCCGGCTAGACAAGATGGCTTTGCATGATTCACATATACGATAAAGAAACTAAACAGATGGCATTGACACAAAGCATGTCTAAACTAAGCAGATGACATCTTTATTGTATACAGTAAGCAATGCAAGGCACCATATGCATGATATTACCAACATCAGCATGCCAAGTTAGAGCGAAGACCTCATGGGGTAAATAGGAGTGGTCTTCTCCTTCTGAATCCCCCTCAGAACAGTTATCTTCCTCTTGATTATGATCCGAAATGGGTGGAGGGGGGGCTGCCTTTGCGCCCACCATGGAACAACGTCTGCATGAAATTTTATTACCATGCAAGGCTCGTCTCTTTTGCTCTACATGATCAGTTCCATTGTGTATAATAACTGGCATGCATAGGAATAAAACATAGTGAGATTATGTAAGGAGTGCATGCACAAATCCAGAGTGATGGTAGCAAATCATGGATAGACCCAAAACCAATGATAGTAGGCAGATAATAGCTTTAGTTAAAAAATACAAATAATGGCTCCTTTAATGTTTGTTTGCACCCAACATAAAACTCATAGTAGACACCGGAGATTAACCAGATAGTAGACAGATAGTACTGATTGCTGCCCCAATATGTACCCCACAACCATTTAAAAACTCAAGTTTCAGCATTACTTTGGACCTGACTCGGAGTCTAATAGGTGAACACGACGATAATGTAGCATGTCATCATATTAAGCGACGCATAACGTAAGCAGACACGGAAGAGTGTGACCTCTCTTGCGGACCCGTGTAGTCCTCAAGGTCATCTGCTCAGTTGATGATGGTAATGCAGTTGCCGTGGCTGCTGGCGGCGGGGAAGAAGATCTAAGGCTGCAAAAGACATTCTGGAGAGCGGATCCCTACTGTGGTGAACCCTTCCGTCGTTGGAGCAGCTGAGCTGGGGTGGAACACAGCGCCGCAGGAGCAGGACAAACCACACAAGGTTTTCTTTGACACATATCTATAACAGAAGTAATTGAGTAAGGGCTTGTTGGAATTTGAGGATTCTAATAATTCAGGGATAGGAAATAGACAAGAATAGGATAGGAATGCACGTGCAAAACAGAGAATTTAAAAACACATGATTTCTGCCAATCTGGGTGTTTGATTCACAACAATTGGAAGATCACATGATGCAAAAAAGCATGGTGAGATTAAGTCAAACCACAAGAAAATGTATGGTTATAATGCTATTATGCTACTATCTCTTAGTCTTGTGCTTGATGAATAGGAATATGAAAAGGAGGAGAAGTGGAAATTAGAATTCCTACAGTTTTTATTTCAAGGAGACACTAAAGGAACAAATCCTACAGTTTTCCTTTGCTCCATTCCTTTGCACCAACTTCATGAAAAGTAGTACCATAGGAAACTTTCCAATTCCGATGTTTTTCATTCACTTTTCCTTTCAAGCACTGGCGATTCTAGTAGGCAGGCTTGAGCAAGGAAAATCCTACACTAAAAAATGTTTTTGTGCTACATCTATTACTTTGGACCCAGGCCACTGCCATACTAGCTCAACTCCCAGGCCCATCCACAAATGCACAACTCAAACGCGCAGAGATAAATAATGATGGCGTTCAAGAGAGTCCATCACGAATAGCTAAGTTGCCTGGTACCTCACTGCTTGTCATATAGTAGGATAAAATAATCGTATTTCCCGTTACTACGAGTGCTCAGTGGACAATATATATAACATGTAGAGTAAAAAAGAGATGCAACAAGTGTACACCCTCTTTGGCGAAGCCATATCGATCTCAGCGTGATTGGGTTGGCCGGTGAGGATGCTCCATCTAACTTGGCTGTCGGAGGAGGGGAAGAAGATCTTAGGCGTCTGGAGATGGAGCCTGAGGTACTACTCCACTGTGATGGAGGGTTTCGTCGTTGGAGCAGCTCCGGCGAGTTGTACGACGCTGAGGCTGAAGCAGGACAAGAGAGACAACGAACAACGTTAACCTGAGTGGAATTCTAATAGCATCTCCAATACATGACGTAAAATACATAACCACAAAGTGCTAGATGTAAAATACATTAGCCGCTCATCTCTGAACTTAACTGTCGAAACTGAACTTAACTGTTGAAACTGAACTTAACTATCGAAACTGAATTTTGCTGTCGAAACTGAATTTTACTGTCGAAACTGAACGCACTAGCAAGGTGAGGCTACACGTCGGTCGACTGACTTTTTCATCTCTGGTTAGTCGATTTTGCGGCCGTTGGATACGAAATCAAGGGCATGCGGTTCATCTTGAACCTCCACCCCCCTGAGCCGCCAGCCACCACCAGCCAAACAGCAGCCCCCCGTCACCCACGGCCGGCGTTGCTCCGCCCCGCCCGCCCCGAAAACACTCCCCACCGCCGGTCCACCGCCGCCCCGGGGATCCCTCTAGGCCCCCCCGTGCCGAGCTTTTTCTCCGGCGATCCCCACGCCACCGCCCCGCCAACGCCCCGCCACCGCCGGT
>NC_041392.1:266130076-266222519 GCF_002162155.2 Triticum dicoccoides
GTCAATTCAGTCGACTGAAGTGTAGCTAAATCGGAGCAGCATCGCAAGCAAGAGCAAGAGCGGGAGTAGCAGCATGAGCAAGAGCAATAGCAAGAGCAGATCAGGTAGGGGACCGAGAGCAAGAGTAGGGCAGCAGCGCGAGCGAGAGCTAATGCAGCAGCAGCTCCTACTGATGTGGACGTCGCCGCCGAGGGAGCGACGCCGTGGAGGAAGTGGCTGGCGACGCTGTCGTGGATGGAGCCACGCCGTGTCGGCTCGGGACCGAGTGCTGGCAGCATCGTGAGATCGAATCAAGAAGAAAATGCTGCAATTAGTGTACAACGTCTTTGGTGGCGCCGATTAGGCCGCAGCTTCATCTGAGGAAACAGTGATGATGATCCTCTTCCGCTGGTGCAGGTGAAGACAGCGGTGTGGGAATGGAGGTGGCGCAAAAGACGAGGGGAACATCGGGGCAGCTCCTTGGAGGTGGAGGACGGGGTGGCTGAACCGACGGGACGATGAGATCGACGACGGATCCTCATCCGGTACGATGGATGAGGGACGTCGAGGTGTTGCTGTGGACGACGTCTTCGGGGAAGAGGCTCCGGCTGGGTGGCGGACGGAGCAGGGTGTGGGGTTTCGTCACGAGTTTTCGCGGCCTCGGTGTACGAATGGGTGGGCAGATGGGATGGCAGTGGGGAACCATGGCTTAGAGACGCGCTTGTCCGAAATGTGGGGTAAGTTACGAAAGTACCCCCACTGATTTGAGGCGGTTCTTTCGGTTCAGGGGTACCACGGGCATTTCGCGTGTCGGGATTTCACAGGAGGTGGGAGTTTTCGCTCGCGTTGTAATTTCGGAATAGCAAGGCACGGGTTGAGATGGAGGGAGTTGTCGGAGCACAACGAGACAAAGATATATCTTAAATATTTTGGGCTAACAAGGCGCGGGTTGAAGAGGCGGGAGTTTCGCAGCATGATAGACAGAGATTCTAACTTGAATTTTCGGCATAACAAGGGCGGCTTGAAATTTCGGAAGAACAAGCTTAACATGTACCAAAAAAAGACAATTTGCACCTCAACACGCACAACACACACACACAAACACCATTTAGACTAGAGTAAGGTACACGTGCATTGCACACATGAGATTTGGCAACCAAATTATGAATAAATACCACATTATAGCATGCAAGCTTTGAGTCATATATGCATGATGTAGATGTTCGTTTAATTCTTATAGTTCATTTCATTCAAAATCATCTAGTTTTTATAAGAAAGCTAATCTATTTTAAGATTCATGGATTTGTGCGTCGTAAGACATAAATAAAAACAAATGATGGTAAATCATGTAGAAAAACACTTGGGCAATTCTGATACGGAAGATTCTAGAACAAATAAGAAGTGCTTGTGTTTTGATGTTTGTGCATGATGCTTAAGTTCAACTATGGAGTCTTCTAGATTATACATGTGGCGAAATCTAGTGGAATCTAGATCATATACAATAGCTAGTAGTGCTCAAATTTGCCATCTTTGGACCATGGGATTCGCCTCATCCAACGACCATCTTTCAAAGTTAAAGTTACCCGCACACAATTAAAAAAATATAATATATAATATTTATATAGGGGTATATATATAGATATGTGATGCAAAAGCCGCCCATCATCTCCAATTAGAATAGTGTGTCCATGCACGGATGCAACCTGGCCAAATGATGTCTGCCATATTCAAATCAGTCTGACCTTGTTTAATGTGTATACATTACAACATTCTCATTTCCAAACCACCCCGCGCAGATCTCCGTTATATTCATGCATGCATGGGTTTCAAACACCAGGATCTCTTATTCAAATATTTGAATTCAACTTTACATTTATTATGACCTCACCTATTCTTTTACACCCACACAGTAGTCTTCTCTTTATAATTGTACCACTAACTTTCTCTCGTGCATGCATGCACACACACTACCAGTCGGCATTATCCATCGCACACATGCAATCTTTTTCTTCAGGTCGGTCTCCCATGAAGGCACACACCCACACACATCCCCCTCTCCATCATATCGGGCATTCTTTATCTCTCACGCGTGCATGCGCACGATCGATGTTCCTCTATGTATGTGTGTATATAGCTAGGTCTTTCATAGTTTTCCACACAAACCGATCAATCGATATATCCAGTGAGGTCTCACCCTCTTTCCCACGTCCACATCGATCAATCTATACCTCTCTATATAGGATTAACACATATAGCTAATACACCCACATTAATTATATATCCAACGTCCCCCTCTCATCATCCATGCCTTCCGCTTCATCTCTGAGATGCGTGCACAATGGCGAAGACAGGGGGAAGTAAGGGCCCTGCCCCCTCCCCCCCCTAACATCACTATATATCGAGGCTAATATGAATGTGATCATTAGACAATTGCTGCTAAAAATGGTTTAAGTTCATGAATTGACCCTCCTCGTATAGGATTAGCAATGCTTGGCCCCCTAGCTCATTTATTTTTCATGGCTCCGCCACTGCGTGCAACAGCGCACGTGTTCGCCCCCTCTCTCTAAATATCGATCTCGCACTTGTGCATTCCTTCATAGTCTCCCTCCACTCGGCCCCTCACACCATCTTCTAGCCCCCCACCGGATTTTGCCACATGTACAATCTAGCAGACTCCATGGTTGAACTTAAGCATAATGCACAAACCTCAAAACAACATTAGTTCTTTTTTGTTCTAGAATCTTCCGTATCATAACTGCCCAAACTTTTTTTCTAGTTGAATTGCCATTATTTGTTTTTACTTTATGCTTTACAACGCACAATTCCATGAATCATAAAATAGATTAAGGGCTTCCTTGATTCAAAGGATTCTCAAAGGAATTTTGGAGGATTCTAATCATTAGGAATTTTTCCTATCTTGGTTGTTTGATTCGTAGGATTGTAAACCATAGGAATTTTTCCATATGATTCATTTGCACTAGATTTCATAGGAAACATCCCATCCACTCAAACCTCTTTGAAAGAAGTCTGCGTTTCTTCTATGCAAAATCAAACACTCGTACAATCCTATAGGATTCAAGACGACATTCCACTATAATCCCATGTTTTTCCTATTCCCGGGTTCTTAGCTTTTTTTTATAAAAACTAATTGATTTTGAATGAGATGAACTATAAGAATTAAACGAAGGGCTACATCAGGCATATATGACTCAGAGCTTACATGCTATCATGTGGTATTTATTCATAATTTGGTTGCAAAATCTGATGCGTGCAATGCACGTGTACCTTACTAGTACTTCGAGTATGTGCAAAACACGTAAGTTAGAATACCAATGGCACGCTACACAGTGTCTCTCTTACAGATCATGAAGCCATGTGGCACATGTGGAGGCGTTGTCGTGACCTCCTTGCGTGGATTGATCACAGTGACATGCTGCTGGTTCCAGAAGAATGTACTCGTCCTCCCTGAGCCATACTAGCGGTACATGCACGAAGCGAAGATGTGCACGCACGCCACGCACGCACTCATTCCCTCGCACGCACACGCGGGTACACGAGCAGACGCAATTTTGTACCAAGATCCACCCCATGTGTTAATTTGACGCGTGTAAAGTTGTTCACTTCATTGATGGTCAATTAATACAGCGCATGCAAATTGAGGGGACATGAGGGCAGAAGAAAGACATTATTACTCCACTGCGCGCATGCGAGTAGTTAAATCGTGGGTTGCTAGTAGTACTTCCATTGGTCTCCTTCGTATTTTGTGCCAATTTTTGACAGTAACATAATATTTACGCATTTGAGCAGTGTAGTACTTGAAATTTATGTTCCGCTATCCTCGAAACCAAAACCATCAATAATCTTTACCTTGTTCCCATCACATTCGAAAGCCTGCTCACACCTACTAGTACGTACCAAACCTGAACGTGTTCCCACTATACAGGTATTAGTACTAGTGCTAGTACTTAGGTTATAAAAAGGGGAACTACCTAACCGAAAATTACTCTACCTTTCCTCCTCATAAGTGCTTCTTCTTCGTCCGTCATTGCCATGGCCGGTGAGCAGAGCTCTAGGTCGAGAACTACTCGTAACAAGGGAGCGGCAACCAAGGCTGCGGAAAAAAAGAGAGGGCTCGCCGCCACGTAGAGACCTTGAAAGATCTCTCACGGGCAGGCGATGGCTCCCAGGAGTGCCCTAGCCGCGGAGGCGAACATGCCGAGCCGGCGGAGCTGGAGTCGTTTTCCCTTGACGGCATGCCCGATCAGCTCAATAAGCACCTCAATAAGCAGAAGGAGTTCATCCAAGGCTTGATGGAGTTGCTGAAGGAGAGGCTCGACGACATGCCCGCTGAGCTCAATCAGCAGGGGGAGTTGACCGCCGGCTTGGTGATGCTGCTGAAGAAGAGCATTGCCTCGAAGAAGAAGGCGACCGGCGAAATCCTGCGACTTCAGGAGGACAAGGCGAAGCTCTGCCACGAGATCGACCTGTTGAAGGAGAAGAACGCCGGCTGGAAGAAGCTGCATGAGAATAGTAGTTCCCCGATGAAGATGCTATAGGCCCTCGTCATGGAACAGAAGGGGGAGTTGGTGAAGCTCCGCATCGAGCACCCGACTGCTGTCAAGGTACGTAATGGGGCCGTGGAATAGATGATGAAGGCTCGCGTCGAGAAATCCCATGTCATGGACAGAATGAAGAAGATGGCGGAGGAGACGCGCAAGGAGATGGAGGTCGTGGAGGTGATGAAGAAGCAGTTACGACTCCGCGGTGAATTAGATCGTTTGGGTGATAATCTTCCTTCTTCTTTTGCTCCTGTGTTTCATCTTTTGCTTCGGGTGTTTCGCCGCACGTGTCATGTTCTCTGCGAGGCATGAATAGAACAATGGTTTTTTTGAGGGAATGAATAGAACAATGCTAACAATGAGATGACTAGCAAATTAGATCATTTTTATCGCCATATGGCACTGGGCTGCCATGTTTCGTGCTCCTCCGTCGCAGTACTACTCTAGTGGAAAACTTGAGTATACCGCACGATTCTTTGATCCTCCTCGATCAGGTCGTCGGCGCATTTATACGAGCAGTCAAATCACAAGGCCCCTCCTTCCAGCAGTAATGAGCCTTCAAATCACAAAGGCCCTCGCCTCTCGTGAAACCAACCAAGCTAGACTGCCCCGCCCTCTAGCCTTTTAAAAATGTATACTTTTGTACAGTAGTAGTATTGATGGATTGCGCCATGGAGCAAAACTTGAAATTAAAAAAAGGTGGTACATATAGAGAGTGCTCGTCGCCAAATTATGCATATAGTACTATTAAAAAGGCTAGTCACAATAATGGTGTCCAGCACAACCCACCCCTCAAATAAAACTAAGAGGGTGCTTGGATACGTTTTAGTCCCATGACTAAAAGTAGTGGGACTAAAACATGCTAGCCTCACCCATGCTTGGATCCAAATACTAAAAAGGCTAAAATCAAGTTAATGAGCATTTACTATCCTCCAAACCCTGCAATCCAGAGCTCGCATGTGTTAAATGAGAGGAGTTAAATGAGTAGAGAGAGGACTAATCCACATTTTAGTAGGGGTACCCCTGACTAAAAAAATTTAGTCTCAAGACTAGTTTTAGCCCCTCTTTAGTCAGGGGTGCTTGGAACTTTAGCCTCTTAAAGAGACTATTTTTAGTCAAACTAAAATAAGTCCCTTGGATCCAAGCATCCTGGAATTCTTTGACAAAACTAAGCACCCTGAAATTCTTTGACAACTAAACTGCTGGCTATATGATGTTGGCCATATATATTGTACGTACATAATGTGAAAAAACGAGTGGTAGTACTATACCAACTAAAAGATGAAATGTAAGAAATACTAGTATGTACGTATTGAAGAGTTAAAGTAACAAGAAGAAACATAACATAGTTCTGCTGGGGGCTCAGCACAACACACCCCTCAAATTAAATTAAGCACACCTAAAATTAAACTTTGCAACTATTCCAGTAGACACTGCATTAGAACCACCATGAGCAATGGCACTGCCACCTTAATCGGAGTCCTCGTCCACATCCTCGACTTCGTCCTTGTCCCTCTTCCTCTTGGCCGATACTTCTTTGCTTGAACTGCACACTTGGCTATTGCTCTTCATCCAACCCTTGTAGATATTGAAGGAAAGGTAGCCATCCATTGTAGCATAGTGGATGTGGTCTATATCTAGTACATACCGCTGCCATGCATGACGATGAAACGTGTATGGAGGTTTCTCCAGTTTACCGTATGAAGGATGAACCAGGGCTCCTGCCAGGGTCAGCATTAAAGACTGACGAGAGGACACCAGCCGATTCTTCTGGAGGTCGAAGGTGTTGCCTACAACGAGGCCTATCCGATGCATGATTTCTTTGTTGTTACCAAAGTCTACAGTAACGAATTTGACTAGGTTGCTCTGGAGGAAGTCCTTAAAATCCTGGCACTCAACATCGGCATGGCATATGTGGTAGACCAAGCATAAGTCATGCACGCAAACCTGGATCACGGCGGGCTTCTTCCTCTCTTCGTCCTTTAGATCCTTCTCTGGTCCCAGGACCGTGGTGTACTCAACATCTAGCCCAGCGACCCACTCATCATCTGAGTCTTCGAACATGCGTCTGAAGAGAGAAAGGCATCCTTTCACCGTCGCGGAAGAACGGGTGTAGATGACGTTGAACTCATCGCCGGTGATGGTTCTAACCTTGTACTCACCGCCGATCATGGAGATTTGGGATGCCATGGATTTGGGAGGAGGGTTAGGATTAGTGGAACTGCCATAATGTGAATGGATGAGACGACTAGGAGCGAACCACCGTAGTATTGAAGGACGTGCGGAGATGAGTAGGAGCGAACTGCCAGCGTGCGAACGACAGGGTAGTGGCTTTCCATTCTCCCATGATCATGGGGCCCCACCTGTTCAGCAGTAACTCGCTGTCAAATCACACAGCCCTACGTTTGCAGCAACCTACTCCCTCATCTTCTCGCGCCTCTATCGAACCGACTAGGCGGAACTGCCCCGCCGCCTACAGCGCAGGAAAAGCCCCACCCTCGACTTTTAAATAGTATATAGTATAATAGTTTTGTATCCATGGATTGCGCCCGCGCCATGGAGCAAAGTGTCTAGAAAACGGCGGTACACATGTACGGAGTATACAGAACGCCCGTCGTGTTCGTGTTGCACCCTAGACGGTCGGTCTGGCATGCTGCTCTCCGCATGGAACGCACGTCATATGGCATTTGCACACACATGTGGGACGGCAATTGAAAACCGACCATAGGCACACTCCCCGGCTCTGCAAGTCGGGTGACTTAATAGAAGAGGGAGACAAGCGATAGTACTAGAGAAGTGTTGTACTATGTTGGTGCCTGGACGATCCCTGCAAGACATGGAAGATCAGTTCGTCCATGCATGTGACCAGACTCCAGTAGACACGCCTGGATTGGCTATCGTCTACATATCGTGCAGGCTGTGTTGTACATGGCTGTAGTTGTGGTGAGAAATCTAAAAAAAGGTTTCTTACCATCTTGCGAAATTAGGTGTCATGTGCTTCGGATCACTGCGAGGGTTAAACAGCAACAACTAAGTTGGGCTAGTCATTGGGGGCACATGCACGAACAGTGACTACTCGTCTGCCATCTAGGTCAAGCCGGCTATGTTAATTAGGACATCTATCTACAGACCCCTTTTCTACGAGTTTATCTTTAATTTGAGATTTGTGCCTCATCTAGTTTGTTCGTCGGGATTCATGTTGTCTCCTTTGGGCAGTGAGGTTATGATTTCTTGTCATGTGGCATTTTTTCGTGTTATATGTTATAATCCGGCGCTTCAGATCAAAATGACAACAACTGCGCCTCCGGGCCACGTGCATGAGGAGGTGGTTTTGCAATGGAGAAGATGAGAAGAGGGAGAGGTGAGACGATGGTTTTGGAATGGAGATGATGGAGAGGAGAGGAGGTGGTTTTGCAATGGAGAAGATCAAAAGAGGGAGAGGCGAGACGGTGGTTTTGGAATGGAGATGATGGAGAGGAGAGGAGGTGGTTTTGCAATGGAGAAGAGGGAGAGGAGCGTGCGGCAACGATTTAGGATTGGACGAGAGGGCCGACGCGCTGTGACTGGATCAAAATCAAAATCAATTTACCCTTCAATTAAGAAAGTGACCCCACATTAACTAGTCTCCCTTTTATTCTGGGTCATAATTGACCATGATTTTTGCACATAAAATATATGTTATACGTTGCAAAAATAATATAATTTGAAAGTACATTCAGATACGAACAAAACGATACAATTTTTGGTGACATGCATTCACATTTTGCTTGTCAAATACAGTACGTGGTCAAACTTTGACCCAAAATACGTAAAACAACAAAAAAAATACTTCCAAGACCAGCGCCGCTCTTCCGCTCTTCTCCTTTTAAACCACCGCCGCTCCTCTCCTGTTCCAATCTAAATGCAGCGCCGCTCCTCTCCTCTTCCATTTCAAAACCACCGCCCCTCCTCTCCTGTTCTAGTCCAAAACCAGCGTGTCTCCTCTCCTGTTCTAATCCAAAACCAGCACTGCTCCTCTCCTCTTCCATTCAAAAACCACCGCCGGCGAGTGAAGGTGCTGTGCAGTAGATCGATGGAGGAGTACAACTGATACGCGAGGATCGTAGAAGGCGACCCTATGAAGCTAGCTAGGATGTTGGAGATACAGTCTTGGTTTGACAACAAGGACCAACTAGAGGCGACGACGACATCCATGGCCAAATATCTGCAACAGAGCGAAAAGGCGGTGATACTCCCGGAGGGAGTCATGCCGGAGTACATAGAGCTGCTCCTCTGAGCCATGGAGCAAACAGATTCACCGAATCCGATCGTGACGGAGCGGTGGTAGGAGTATCGATCCCAGATGGAGCATCCACCAGAGATTGAAGGATCGAGCATCTACAGGGTGCCGTTTGTGAGGGTGTCCTGGCAGAGCAGCCGGTGGAGTATTCATCGACCGAACCCAACTACAAGAGGAGAAAAGTAGTTGGCCCGATGACGCTTCCCCGCCATCGTCTCCCTCGTTGTTCACATCCTCTCACGGGGCGGCTATCTGCCGCCGAGGAATAGGAGGGGGCTGCCCCCCAGCCCAATAGTCGGGCAGGTTGTGAATTGTCAGGAGGAGCTTAGGGTTGTCAGTATTTGCAGGTTGTGAATTGTGTTTTGTGTTGTGTATTTTGAGAGTACTTTCAGATATGAATGTCTTTTGAATTTCAGATTTGCAGTATTGAGCATATGAAGTATTTTATAAATTCTAGAGATCTATTTTTAGCGCTTAAAAAATGTAGTTTCATAGGAGTATAAAAGTGCAGACAATGTGATTCTCAGAGAAGAAACTGCAAGTTTCAGTTTCAGATAAGAAACTGCAAGTTCAGTTTCAGATAAGAAACTGCAACTTTCAGAGGCAGAGCATTTATATTAACACGGCCTTTTCAAGCAGGGTAAACATCATGTTGGAAGTTTTATTCATGGTCGAAAATGGAACTACCAGACAGTTAACATCATGCTGATCAACATTCATGCATAGCACATCTTCATATGATGCACAGTCAAAATGCCCACACAATGTCGAGTGTGCGAAACACAGAGAAAATGAGGGACGAAGTTTTGGCAAGTGTTGGACGTGGTTTTGGGCTGCCCCGTCTAGGCTTTCATTTTTAACATGCGCAGCCCATGACCTCGAATGGGAGGTCCATAGGCCTATTTGTATTTTCTTAGGGCCATCATGTATCGACCGGCCTATGGACCTTCCATCCGAGGTTTTATTTTTGGCAGCCCAATTTATGTATTTTTTGAAGAAAACGCAGTGGTCTGTTCTATTTTTCTATATAAGAATAGGAACGCCAGGTCCAACTTATGTTTCTCTTCTAACTATATTATATATATTTAAATTATTTTATATGTTATTATATATTATTTTTATTGTCATCATCTATTTAACAAATACTTACATATGTAAGAAAACAATATCCTACATCTTATTAACTTATAAAAATAATTTCTTAACAAATAAATCCTGGATTGTTTTGGCACGAAAATCCTAGTGCTTGTGTACAAAAGCTTGGTAAGATTTAAGGACGAATGTAATAATATCACTTATTATTTAAATATATTTATAACAAAATGCTCAGTCCCTTTTTATTTTTTGATAACATTGCTGGCCCAACCCAACATTATAATTAGAATCAGCCCAACAAAATCATGTATTCCGAGAAAGTGCAAATGGCCTGTAATTTTTTAGGAAATAAAATAAATGGGCCGCATGGACGCTACATTATTTGTTCACCCAGCCCCGCTAATGGCTGTAATTCAAAAAAAAGATCAAATTGACTGTAAATTCTACCGCGCAAAAAAAGACTGTAAATTCTGAAAAAATGGGTTGAATACGTGCCACATTTTTGGAGGCTGAAATGTGGGCCAATAGGTCGAAGCCAGCGCAAGTCGTTGTCAATTTAGTCAACACATGATTCTGACATGTTAGCCGTTGGATTTACATCCAACGACCGGCATCCATCTTCAATCTCTCGTCTTCTTCCTCCAGCGCCGCCGGGACCACCTCCCGCCTCCTATTGCTAGCAGCTCTGCTTAGCACGATTCGCTATGAAGCGCTACTCCACCGTTGGCCAGGTCATCCCTCCACCCCTCCACACCTCCTATTCTTCTCCACCGACTGCTGAACCACACCGCACTAGAACCCGTTAACCCTCATACACCTCTCCGTCTGTGACTCTACTCCCGCGTCTTCCCATCTCCGGCTCATTGCTGTCCGGGGCCTCGCCATCGTCCACCACCTTGGATGCGCTCGGCACGGCGTGGTCACCGTGGTCAACGAACGACACCATCGGAAGTATACTGTGCGTGGAGAGGCTGACAGCTGGGTCCAAGGCCGCACACAAGGAAATGCCTCCTTATTACGCGCAAAATAATGTTTCCTCCACCTGACATCTGGGACCCACCGGAAGGGCCTCTGCATTTCGTGAAAATAACGTGCTCCCTACTGACATGTCGGACCCACCAGCTATCTTCGCACGCAAGGAAGTGCCGCCTTATTATGCACAAAAAATGAATATTCCCCCTGCCAGCTGGAACCCAGCATAGTGGGAGGCTGACTTGTGGGCCTACCAATTTGACGGGGATGGAGGGCTTTGTCAACTTAGTCAATATGAACGATTCTAGCTCCTATTACCGTACTATGTTCATCCAGCGGCCATAGTGCTTCTTCAACCTCTGGTCTTCTTGCTCCAACCGCCCAAACCAGCGTCGGTCGTGCCGCGTGCTCCTGCCTCTCGTGGCCGGCTGTGATGCCGCGGAGGCCTCACCGCCCCTACTACTCCCACCGCTAGCCAGGCCATCCCTCTACTCACCCACACCCCCTGTTATTCTGTGGCGACAGCAGCCTCACACCGCAGCCAAACCAGTGAACCCTCGTACTCCTCTTCGCATGGGCATCCACTACTGCATCTTCCCCGACTCCAGGTCGTCCCCTTCTGAGTCCTCGCCGTCGTCCACCGCCATGGTTCTCTCGGCGCGGCATGGTGAACGTGGTCAAGGAACAACTTCCATCGGAGGTGGACTATACGTGGAGAGGCTGACAGCTGGGTCCACGGCCGCAGCAAGGAAGTGCATCCTTATTACGCGCAAAATAATGATTCCTCTACCTGATAGCGGGGACCCACCGGACGGGCCATCGTATTTCACGAAAAAAAAACGTTTCCCACTGACTGCTGGGACCCACCAGCTACATCTTCACACGCAAGGAAGTGCGTCCGGGCAAAAAAAGATTCGCCCCCCTGACTGCTGGGACCCACCAGCTACATCTTAGCATGCAAGGAAGTGCGTCCGGGCAAAAAAACGATTCGCCCCTGACTACTGGGATGCGCCAGCTACATCTTTGGACGCAAGAAAGTGCCTGACAGTCGGGACCCACCGGGTCGAAGCGTATGTAGCGTTGTCATTCTAGTCGCGAACGTGTACGTACATATATACTGGTGGATTTAGAGGCGCGCACGTCTCGTAGTAGAGGCGCGTACGTGTCGTAGTAGAGGCGCGCACGTAGCATGTACACGTATGTACAGCGGCCAGGGTGCAAGAAAGAAAATACGGCCACGTATGTGTACATACGGGCGGGGTCTCGAACGCCTACTCGCACATACGTACGGCCAGGGCTTGTGTACATGGTTGGGTCGGAACGGAGAAACAGCATCGTCGTCGTGTTCATGGGGAGGCAATGCGTCGTGTTCATTGGGAGGCAATAGAATGTGTCGTGTTCATCGGGAGGCAACGGAGCGTGGGAGCCAATCGACTGGGTCGGAACGGAATGCGTGGTTGTGTTCATTGGAAGGGCTTGGACGGAACAGGCGATGGAAAACGAGGCCTGGCGTACCGCAGAACGGAGGAAACGGCCTTGTGTTCAACCGGCCACATTCGAAACGGGATCCTGTTCATCGGGAGGGGTCTGGCGTACCGCAAAACGGAGGAAACAGACCTCCTACAGTCGAAACAGGGGTCCTGCTGATCGGGAGGGGTGTGGCGTACCGCAAAACGGACAAAACGGACCTCCTACGGTCGAAACGGGGGTCGTGTTGATCGGGAGGGGTGTGGCGTACCGCAAAACGGACGAAATGGACCTCCTACGGTCGAAACGGGGTCCTGTTCATCGGGAGGGGTATGGCATACCGCAAAACGGGACTCCACGGGATACTGTTCATCTCCACCGTTGACCTCCTCCAGCCTCCACGGGCTCCTGTTCATCCAGCCTTCATCGCGCGCTACTCCACCGGCTACTGTTCAACCACCCCTCCACGGGCACCCCTCCATCGTCTACTGTTCATCCAACCCACCACACCATGGGGTCCTGTTCAACCACCCCTCCACGGGCACCCCTCCACCGTCTACTGTTCATCCAGCCCTCCACACCACGGGGTCCTGTTCATCCAGAGGCAACGCCACCGCTCACTGTTCATCCAATCGATCGGCTTCAGTTAGCAGCAGTAGTGAAGGAATCGCTCGATCGGGTTCACTTAATATCCATCGATCGATCGCTCGGGTTCAGTAACGCGTAGCCTGCAGTGCAATCTCTTGGGTTCAGTTAGAGCCCAACGCCTCGCTCGGGTTCAGTTAGAGCCAACGCCTCGCACACACGCACGTACGTGTACGAGAGAAACGCGCACCGCTCGGCCCCCGACCTCCCACCGTAACCGGGAACTCCTCGAAATTTTCCTCCCCCTTGCTTCTACCACGTTTTGTTCCGTCATGGACGACCCAAAGAATGTCATGCAGCTGCGTCTCCGGCCCGCCCAGGATGAAAAGCCCATTTTCTGTCATGATTTTTTGTCATAGATGTAGGAGCCCACCACATCTATGATGATACCGGGTTTTGTCACAATTATCATCATAGAAGTGTCATATGTATGACACGAAAAAATTCGTTTGGCCCAAAATGTCAAGGATGTGTCTTTTTTTGTAGTGTTAGAACAAAATATGACTCTATATGAATGCCTCCGGCGGTGTACCGGGATATGCAATGACTCATGAGTGACATGTATGAAAGAATTATGGATGGTGGCTTTGCCACAAATACGATGTCGACTACATGATCATGCTAAGCAATATGACAATGATGGAGTGTGTCAAAATAAATGGAACGGTGGAAAGTTGCATGATAATATATCTCAGAATGGCTGTGGAAATGCCATAATAGGTAGGTATGGTGGCTGTTTTGAGGAAGGTATATGGTGGGTATATGATACCGGCGAAAGGTGCGCGGTATTAGAGAGGCTAGCAAAGGTGGAAGGGTGAGAAAAGTGCGTATAATCCATGGACTCAACATTAGTCCTAAAGAACTCATATACTTATTGAAAAAATCTACAAGTTATCAAAGCAAACTATTACGCGCATGCTCCTAGGGGGATAGATTGGTAGGAAAAGACCATCGCTCGTCCCTGACCGCCACTAATAAGGAAGACAACCAAAAAATAAATCATGCTTCGACTTCATCACATAACGGTTCACCATACTGCATGCTACGGGAATCACAAACTTTAACACTAGTATTCTTCAAATTCACAACTACTAAACTAGAACAACTTTAATATCACCATCTTCATATCTCAAAACAATTATCAACCATCGAACTTCTCATAGTATTCAACACACTCATAAGAAAGTTTTATTATCAATATTTTATACCAAGCATATTAGGATTTTAAGCAAATTACCATGCTATTTAAGACTCTCAAAATGATCTAAGTGAAGCATGAGAGATCAATAGTTTCTATAAAACAAATCCACCACCGTTCTCTAAAAGATATATGTGAAGTACTAGAGTAAAACTACATAACTCAAAAGATATAAGCGAAGCACATAGAGTATTCTAACAAATTCCAAATCATGTATAGCTCTCTCAAAAGGTGTGTGCAGCAAGGATGATTGTGGTAAACTAAAAAGTAAAGACCCAAATCATACAAGACGCTCCAAGCAAAACACATATCATGTGACGAATAAAAATATAGCTCCAAGTAAAGTTACCGATAGAAGTAGACGAAAGAGGGGATGCCTTCCGGGGCATCCCCAAGCTTTGGATTTTAGGTGTCCTTAGATTATATTGGGGGTGCCATGGGCATCCCCAAGCTTAGTATCTTGCCACTCCTTGTTCCATAATCCATCAAGTCTTTACCCAAAACTTGAAAACTTCACAACACAAAGCTTAAAGTAGAAAATCTCGTGAGCTCCGTTAGCGAAAGAAAACAAAAAACCACTTCAAGGTACTGTAATGAACTCATTATTTATTTATATTGGTGTTATACCTACTGTATTCCAACTTCTATATGGTTTATAAACTACTTTACTAGCCATAGATTCATCAAAATAAGCAAACAACACACGAAAAACAGAATCTGTCAAAAACAGAATAGTCTGTAGTAATCTGTAGCTACCGCAAGATCTGGAACCCCAAAAATTCTAAAATAAATTTCTGGACGTGAGGAATTTATCTATTAATCATCTGATAAAATAATTAACTAAATAGCACTTTCCAAATAAAAATGGCAGTAGTTCTCGTGAGCGCTAAAGTTTCTGTTTTTGTACAACAAATGTAACAAGACTTTTCCCAAGTCTTCCGAACGGTTCTACTTGGCACAAACACTAATTAAACACAAAAAACACAACCAAAACAGAGGCTAGATAAATTATTTATTACTAAACAGGAGCAAAAAGCAAGGAATAAAAATAAAATTGGGTTGCCTCCCAACAAGCGCTATCGTTTAACGCCCCTAGCTAGGCATATAGATCTAGGTATTGCCATCTTTGGTAGGAA
Organism: Triticum dicoccoides; assembly: GCF_002162155.2. NCBI lineage: Eukaryota > Viridiplantae > Streptophyta > Magnoliopsida > Poales > Poaceae > Triticum > Triticum dicoccoides. The sequence goes on from NC_041392.1 coordinate 266,145,407, forward strand.
ATCCATAAGTGGCTCTCATAGTAGATTCATAAGGTAATTTAATTTTATTTCTAGGAAAGTGTTCCATGCCTTTTCTTAATGGAAATTGGAATCTAATATTTCCTTCCTTCATATCAATAGTTGCACCAATCGTTCTAAGGAAAGGTCTACCAAGAATAATAGGACATGAAGGATTACAATCAATGTCAAGAACAATAAAACCTACGGGCACATGATTTCTATATGCAACAATAAGAACATCATTAATTCTTCCCATAGGTTTCTTAATAGTGGAATCCGCAAGGTGCAAGTTTAAAGAGCAATCATCAAAATCACGGAAACCTAACAAATCACACAAAGTCTTTGGAATCGTGGAAACACTAGCACCCAAATCACTTAAAGCATATCATTCATGATCTTTAATTTTAATTTTAATAGTTGGTTCCCACTCATCATAAAGCTTTCTAGGGATAGAAACTTCCAATTCAAGTTTCTCTTCATAAGATTGCATCAAGGCATCAACGATATGTTTAGTAAACGCTTTATTTTGACTATATGCATGAGGAGAATTTAGCACGGATTGTAACAAGGAAATACAATCAATCAAAGAGCAATTTTCATAGTTAAATTCCTTGAAATCCATAATAGTGGGTTTAGCAACATCTAGGGTTTTAATTTCTTCAATTCCACTTTTATCAATTTTAGCTTCAAGATAAAAAAATCCTGAATTCTTGGAACGCCTTCTAGGTAAAGATGGATCATATTCAGTCCCATCATTATCAAGATTCAAACATGCCTGGAGAAACAGATTGGAAAAACAGTAGAAGCTTACGTTGATGACGTTGTCATCAAAACCGGGCATGTGGAAACACTAATAGATGACTTATGTCTTACCTTCGACAACCTCAGGGCGTATGACATCAAGCTCAACCCGGAAAGGTGTGTCTTTGGCATCCCCGCTGGAAAACTGCTGGCTTCATCATCTCCAATAGGGCAATCGAAGCAAACCCAGCAAAAATCCGAGCTTTGTCACAATTGGCTAAGCCAACAGACCTTAAACAAGTTCAAAAACTTGTAGGTTGCGTGGCAGCTCTAAGCCGCTTTATCTCTAGATTGGGAGAAAAGGCACTGCACTCTATCGCCTTCTACGGCGAACCGACCACTTCGAGTGGACGGACGCGGCAACAGCCGGACTGGAAGAAATAAAAACCCTTCTTGCGAGCAATCCTATCCTGGCCACACCAAACGTCGACGAACCAATGTTATTATACATATTGGCAACACATCAGGTGGTGAGCGCCGTACTCGTCGTTGAACAAGAACAGGACGGACATAAATTCCCACTTCAGAAGCCAGTATACTATGTGTCTACTATCCTTACACCATGCAAATCCCGGTCACCTCATTATCAAAAAATAGCATACGTGGTCTTCATGGCATCCCGAAAGCTCCGTCTCTACTTCCAGGAGTGTTCGATCACGGTGGCCTCTGAAGTACCACTCAACGACATTATAAACAACCGCGATGCTACGGGCCGGATTGCCAAATGGGCCATTGAGCTCTTGCCATTCGACATTACATACAAACCACGTCGAGCTATCAAATCCCAAGTTCTGGCTGACTTCATCGCCGAATGGACAGAGGCCGAACTCCCTAAAGAGTACGGCACATACTCCAATTGGGTCATGCACTTTGGCGGCTCCAAAATGCTGGCACGGTTAGGAGCGGGTGTCGTTTTAACATCCCCCACCGGAGACATCATCTAGTATGTTCTCCAAATACTGTACACAGACTCCAATAACGCAGCCGAATACGAGGCCTTATTGCATGGTCTCCGGATGGCTGTCTCCATGGGCATACAACGCCTAGAAGTGCGCGGGGACTCAAACCTTGCAATATCTCAAATAAATGGAGATTTTGACGCTAAAGACCCGAAGATGGCAGCGTAGCGCAACGCAGTCATAAAATTGCCAGCCCGGTTCAAGGGGCTCGAGTTCCATCATGTGGTTCGAGAAAGTAATCAAGCGACGGATGTTCTTGCTCGTATTGGCGCTAAGCGTGACCCCGTCCCACCTAATATCTTCCTGGAAAGGCTCTTCAAGCCATCCGTGGTGTGGCAGGGGAAAACGGCAACACTAGTCCGGACCCAAACATAACCCAAGATCACGAAAACATCGATATAACACCATCGGTGCTTCTCATCATGGCAGTCATTGCCCCATGGACCGAACCCTTCCTGGCCTACCTTAATAGGAAGGAGCTTCTTGAGGACCAGAATGAGGCCCGCTGCATTGTCCGGCGTTCGAAGGCCTACAAGGTTCATGATGGAGAGATCTACAAGAAAAGCGCCACCGGAGTCCTTCAACGATGTATATCCGAGGAAGAGGGGCGGCAACTCTTAGCTGAAATTCACGCCGGACTCGGCGGTCACCACGCCGCAGCTCGGGCCCTTGTTAGCAAGGCCTTCCGTACATGGTTTTATTGGCCGACGGCCCAAGCGGATGCACAGGACCTTGTCCAACATTGCGTCGGATGCCAACTCTTTGCCAATCAAAGCCATATGCCCCCCACTGCCCTACAAACAATTCCCATCACTTGGCCTTTCGTGGTCTGGGGACTCGACATGGTTGGACCCCTTAAAGGGGGAAGCCATAAGAAAAAATATCTGCTTGTTATGGTGGACAAATTCCCTAAGTGGATAGAGGCAAAACCGGTCAAAACGGCTGAGTCCGGTCCGGTGATAGACTTCATATCCGATGTTGTGCACTGCTACCTCTTGAGCATTGCGTTGGTTTTCCCAGAAGAGGAAGGGATGATGCAGCAAAGTAGCGTAAGTATTACCCTTAGTTTTTGAGAACCAAGGTATCAATCCAGTAGGAGGCTACGCGCGAGTCCCTCGTACCTGCACAAAACAAATAAATCCTTGCAACCAACGCGAGTAGGGGTTGTCAATCCCTACACGGCCACTTACGAGACTGAGATCTGATAGATATGATAAGATACTATTTTTGGTATTTTTGTGATAAAGATGCAAAGTAAAATAAAGGCAAAGTAAAAAAGCAAAGGAAATAACTAAGTAGTAGGAGTTTAATATGATAAAGATAGACCCGGGGGCCATAGGTTTCACTAGTGGCTTCTCTCGAGAGCATAAGTACTCTGTGGTGGGTGAACAAATTACTGTTGAGCAATTGACAGAATTGAGCATAGTTATGAGAATATCTAGGTATGATCATGTATATAGGCATCACGTCCGAGACAAGTAGACCGACTCCTGCCTGCATCTACTACTATTACTCCACTCATCGACCGCTCTCCAGCATGCATCTAGAGTATTAAGTTAAAAACAGAGTAACGCCTTAAACAAGATGACATGATGTAGAGGGATAAACTCATGCAATATGATGAAATCCCCATCTTGTTATCCTCGATGGCAACAATACAATACATGCCTTGCTCCCCTACTGTCATTGGGAAAGGACACCGCAAGATTGAACCCAAAGCTAAGCACTTCTCCCATTGCAAGAAAGATCAATCTAGTAGGCCAAACCAAACTGATAATTTGAAGAGACTTGCAAAGATAACCAATCATACATAAAAGAATTCAGAAGATTCAAATATTGTTCATAGATAGACTTGATCATAAAACCACAATTCATCGGTCTCAACAAACACACCGCAAAATGAAGATTACATCGAATAGTTCTCCACAAGAGAGGGGGAGAACATTGTATTGAGATCCAAAAAGAGAGAAGAAGCCATCTAGCTAATAACTATGGACCCGTAGGTCTGAGGTAAACTACTGACACTTCATCGGAGGGGCTATGGTGTTGATGTAGAAGCCCTCCGTGATCGATGCCCCCTCCGGCGGAGCTCCGAAACAGGCCCCAAGATGGGATCTCATGGATACAGAAAGTTGTGGCGGTGGAATTAGGTTTTTGGCTCCGTATCTGATCGTTTGGGGGTACATAGGTATATATAGGAGGAAGGAGTATGTCGGTGGAGCAACAGGGGGCCCACGAGGGTGGAGGGCGCACCTGGGGGGTAGGTGTGCCCCCTACCTCGTGGCCTCCTCTTTTGTGTATTGACATAGGGTCCAAGTCTCCCGGGTGTTGTTTGTTGAGAAAATCACGTTCCTGAAGGTTTCATTCCATTTGGACTCCGTTTGATATTCCTTTTCTTCGAAGCCCTAAAACAGGCAAAAAACAACAATTCTGGGCCGGGCCTCCGGTTAATAGGTTAGTCCCAAAAATAATATAAAAGTGGATAATAAAGCCCAATAATGTCCAAAACAATAGATAATATAGCATGGAGCAAAAATTATAGATACGTTGGAGACGTATCATGCACCGTTATGGTGTCCCACACAGCATCATCACTGACAACGGCTCCAATTTCACAGCCGACGAGGTAAAACCTGGTGTACTACTCTGGGTATCAAACTCGCTTACGCCTTCGTCTACCAGCACAAACCAACGGTCAAGTAGAACGCGCCAACGGTCTTATTATGAGCGGCATCATGCCTAGACTAGTGCGGTCTTTGAAAGAATCATACAAACACTGGGTTGAGGAGCTCGACTCCGTACTCTGGGGGCTGCGGACCACGCCCAACCGTACTACCGGCTACACACCTTTCTTCATGGTGTATGGTGCAGAGGTCGTATTGCCCTGCGATATTATTCATGACTCACCTAGAGTGTGTATGTACGAAGAGAGAGAAGCCGAGCTCGATCGGCAGGACAGCCTAGATGCCCTGGAGGAGGAACGTGATGTCGCAAAAGCTCGTTCAGCAGTATACCAACAGCAGGCTCGAAGATATCAAAGCAGAGAAGTACGGGCCAAGACTTACAACGTCGGTGAACTCGTTCTACGCCTCCCAGAGAAGAAAAAGGACAAACTCAAGCCCAAATGGGAGGGTCCCTTCATAATTGACGAAGTTCTCACCAGAGGAGCGTACCGTCTTCGCGATGCATCAGACAATCGCCTCGAACTGAAACCCTGGAACGCGGCTAGACTCCGGAGATTCTACGCCTAGCGCTAAACTCATTGTTCATCTCCTCCTTCCCTGTAGTTTCCATTATTTTTTATCTCTTTTTCGATTACTTTCTTTTTCTCTCTTTAAAAGCTTTAAGTACGGCTAGACCGCACACCATTGGCACATACACATTTAAACATGTACGCCACTTGTACCTGGGGGCTTCTCGGACAAAAGTTCTTGTCATTCCTTGAGCATCAAGCTCCTCACATATGAGTTTCTCCATATGTACCTTTTCTTCGCCACTATATGCATCGATATGACTTATGTTTTGGCAAAGCTAGGTTGCCTGGCTCCTGTGCTTATGGCCTACGTTCCCGTTAGTTCGGCTAGGGCATAAAGGCAGCACCTTTGTGATTGTTACTGCCGGGTCATCTGGATGTGTACCTCAGACTAGGTGAAGCCGAAAGCTAGCGTTCTTAAGGGAATATTCGCTCGGCGAATTAAAGATGTTTTTAAGCTCGCTCTATCATGCACCCCCAGAAGTTATACAAACCGTGGTGCTCACATCACAACTTGGACATGCGCATTAAATGCATGCACACCCAGGGAAAGGAACCCTTAACGAAACTATTCTCTCTGGAAGATGTTTCTTATGAGATCAATGTAATATAACATAGCTAGCCAGATACAACTTGTCTCTTCAAGCAATTATGACCCCTACGCCTAGTTTTCCAGGCATACCCCGGCCTATTCGGCTGCGATAGTATTCGGAAACACTCCGCACCTTTGGGATCGGAGGCTGAAGCGAAAAGGTTTGCCATGACAAATGATATACAATTCAGCTAGATGAGGAAAGTACACAGTCACTTGGACTCAAAAACCTCCTCCTCTACACCTTCCAACAAGCAGTCTAACTTACAATCCTGTTGGGAATATTTGGCGGCCACCTCTACTTGGTCATATACTGAACTAGCGGGAATTTCTTCCCCATCCGACCCTACCGGTTCGACTCGAGCCATGTGATTAGTATCCAGCTTGGTATGTCGCGTCTTCACCATGCCCCAGGCCTCTCGCGCACCCTCTCAGCATGCCCTTATCTTCCAAAGCCGGATACACCGCCACGCTCCCTTGAACAGCTCTACCAGCTACTCCATGCTTCCTGGAGGGGGGTCGGATGGCCATAAAGCCTTGGCTACACTCTGCATCGCTTGCCGAGCTTGCTTGTGCAACTGCGACAGCCCTTGCAGAAGATCACTCGATGATCCGGACACCTCCTCTTCAGGGTGGTTAGTCAAAACACCTGCAATCACAGCTACATTAGCTACCGTTACCTCCAAAACTGTTATAAAACAAAAGTAGCTACATATTGAATATGCCGCCTCGCAGCTTCTTGTTCTCCTTCACAGAGTCAGCTAGCTGAGCTCGCACACTTTCAGTTCTTCTCCCAGTTTGGAGTTCTAATCCTGGAGTTTCTCTTTCTCCTGGACGACTTTTGTCAATACACGCTCGCCTGCTGCTAGTAGCTTTTTGGCTCTGCGTTCTTCGCTTCGAGCGGCGTCTAGATGCTCTTGTACTTGGTCTAACGGCCGAACACAAATATTAGCACCCAGATTCGCAGTATTGGTCTATCATTATGAATTTTTGATAGAAGGAAACTTTACCGGGAGACGCCTTATATTTCTCCAGTTCGGCATTAGCAGCAAGCAGCCGGCGCTGACACTTTTCCAGCTCCTGAGCTAGCTGGGTGTTCTTCTCCGTAAGCACCTGGTCATACAATGATCCTTAAATCAGTTGTTTCAACTCCTTTAAGTCTCGGGGGCTACTGGCATATGGTTATCATAGTCAGACAAAATAAATTTACCTGCACATGTTTCATTTGTTGCTTTGTGGCCCCGATAATCCCATCTCGAGCAGCTCGGATGTACGCATCTGCTGAGTTGAAGGCGTTAAAAGACTCTTCTGAAAAGCCAGGGTCTTGTAAAATGGCCTGGCGGCGCCGATGATTCATCGCACTTTCCACTTCCGAGTTGGTGACGGATACATCATCTGAGTCCTCGGCCGGAGGACAGTCTGGCTTCGCCTCCGTATCGGCCCCCGTCTTCATGGCAGGATTTGAATCCTAGATGCGAGAAGTACGGCCGCTTGAGCCTCTGGATACGGTCCGACGCGTTTTTCTCTTGACACATGAATAACAGGAGGGCCATGGTTGGACGTGACTGCTCAGGTGCAGGTTGGCGAATTCATACCTCTTTGACGAGGGCACGGCCGTATCTTCGTTCGCTTTCCTCTTGGAAGGCTCGCCCGGAGTGGGGGATGCTCTCTTGGGAGGTACCCCTGGAGTAGTACGGCGCGCGAACCCTTCCCCTTTTGAGCAAAAGACAGTGTGGTGGGTAAGAAGGAAGGAGAGATCTCTTTTGAATAAGGTGTGTTCGGATCACTTACGTGTGAAGCCGAGAGAAGACCGGGGTAATCGGCGATGATGGCCACTTCTGTGCCATCGTAGCTCATCTGGTAAAACACCCCCTCCACAAACACCACAAATATATCTGGATCCTCTTCGAACCCGGGATTGAGCTCCCGGTTGTGGTCTTCTGGCTGTGGAGTGGGACTATAAAATCCCTCGGTGACCTTTCGCCAGTGCTGTCATAAGCAAACAAGCTAGAAGTTTATCAAAGGCAATTCGGAGATGGAAGAAGTAAAAAAAGGAGGGGTCGGACCTTACCCAGCTGGGAGGGTTATACATAGAGTACCCGTCTCTAAATTTTACGCGGAGAAATTCCTTTTCCTCCCCCTCGACAGTTCGGCTAATATCTGTATTGGATTGGCTGAACCCCTCACGCTATGGAAATCACCATAACCTCGATTATTGTGAGTCCGGACTGGGTGAGCTCTTTTATCCTGCTCATCAGCTGACGAACCTCCACGCCGTCTTCCTCTTCAAGACTTCGGGGACGCCAACTGTGGCGTTTCTTCAGCGGGACGCGTGCGAATTCAGGAAGACCCTTTCGAATCGGGTCAGGAAGCACAACGTCCTCTATATAAAACCATTCGAAGGGGCATTCATTAGGTGTCTTCCTTGGTGTGCCGGATGGATATCCAGTATCGGCGGCTCGCCATATTTCGGCTCCCCCTACTTCAAATATTGGCCCTTCGTGGTTGCACAGGATGAGACAGAACAACTTCCTCCACAACTAAAAATGAGCCTCGACACCCAGGAAAAGTTCGCATAAAGCGACATAACCCACAATGTGCATAATAGAGGCCGGAGTGCAGTTGTGCAGCTGGAGGCCGTAGTATTCCAGAAGCACTCGGAGGAACGGATGGATTGGAAATCCAACACCTCTTAGCAGGTAGGGGACAAAACACACTCGCTCCCCCAGATGGATTGGGGAAGTCCTCTGCCTGAGTCCCCTCACTGAGGGACGCTAGCCCCGTTCGAACAGGGACAAGATCTGCATGGGGAAGGAATCCCCGCTTTTGCAACTTCGTCAATCGGCTATGAGACATGGAACACCTCTCCCACTCGCTTTCTATAGGTCGGGACGAGCGGAGGAGATGGGAACACCAGCCATGTTGGAATGGTTTCTCCTAAGCAGTCTTTGGGGATTTCTTCTGCGTAGCGCTAAATGGATCTGGGATCCAATCTCTTTAAATAGGTGCTCTTCCTCGCATGGATGGGGTGTTATTCGCAAAAATACCCTGACTTTCCGCATTCACTCGACACGTCGAGGACAAAGATTATTTAGCGCGCAGAAGCCAATGAGGTGACATTGGATCAATGGGCGAATACATTACTTGGAGATCATCGAAGGGAGAACCCGCCTTGCAATGCCGAAGACAATATGTGTGCCGAGCACCTCGCTATTGAAGACCGGTTCGGGGGCTACTGAGGGAGTCCTGGACTAAGGGGTCCTCGGGCGTCCAGCCTGTTATCTATGGGCCGGACTGATGGGCTGTGAAGACATGAAGGCCGAAGACTGCACCATGTCCGGATTGGACTCTACTTGGCGTGGAAGGCAAGCTTGGCGACCGAAGATTCCTTCTTATGTAACCGACTTCATGTAAACCCTAGAACCCCTCGGTGTCTATATAAACCGAAGGGGGTAGTCCGGAAAGGACACCACATATACTCATTACCATACCCGCATATGCTAGACTTCTAGGGTTTAGCCATTATGATCTCGTGGTAGATCCACTCTTGTGACACTCATATTCATCAATATCAATCAAGTAGGACGTAGGGTTTTACCTCCATAGAGAGGGCCCGAACCTGGATAAACAGCATGTCCCCCATCTCCTGTTACCATCGATCCTAGACGCACAGTTCGGGACCCCCTACCCGAGATCCGTCGGTTTTGACACCGATAGCCGCCGCCGCCGCCAACCCCTGCCAGTCAGCCCCTTCTGCCTAGGTTAGATAATAAAGTTCAAGTTACCCAGCGATTCCCGTACTGTCGTACCACTCCCCTGAGTTTTTAGATGAGGCATGCGGTGTCCCTTCCCACCAGATCCACATCCCTTGCTCCAGAATGTCGCAGCCTAAGCTCGACCACGTATCCCAGGGAGCCTAACGAGCTTTCAGCTAAGAAGGGGTTTATCATGGCCTCTCTGGCGGACGTTGGCAAGGTCGCCGCCATTCGCCCCGACCTGTCGACCCCGAAGAAACACGTCACGACAGAAGCTGGTGAAGATATTGACTACATTGCCATGCCGAAGGCTTCTTGTCAGCAGGCTAGCGTATTACTGTATCTCGAGAAAGCTGGCTACGACATCAAGCTCATCCACAGCGACGACTGCACGCAGGCCATGCACAGGTTAATTGGTCCATCCCCAACCCCTCTGGTTCAACCATCGTCGGTCTCTTTGACGGCCCTACCGATGATCTCCTCCGCCAAGCGGTCAAGGATTTGCGATGTTTATACGCCATCAAGCCCATTTCGTCATTTCTGAAGGACACGTTCTACGACGGCGGCTTGGGATCCTCAATTGCCAAGTCAAATCTTATCCACCACGACCACGACAATGAGGAGGGCACCCACGGAGGTTCTTCGAAGGTGAAACAACCCATCTCTGACATCAGAGAGTGCAGCATGGGTCTGTGCTCTTCGAACTGGAAGGATCCCGTCCATGAAATGTGAGGCAACATCCTATCAGCAAATCTTACCTTTTCTAGCTTGCCAACCCATACCTGTTGTTGTAGTAGCATTTGTCGTGCGGTGCTTTAACTGTGTCGTGTTTAATTATTTCAGTTATGCAGAAATGTATTGTTCAATAGGGCTATGTGATGTTTAAGTATGAATTGTCCACTTCAGTTTCATGAATGGCTATATTTGGTTGTTTATAGTGAGTAGATGTCTTGTTTATCTATATTTGGTTGTTAGGTTGGTTGGAGTGAGCATTTTTCCCGTTATTGAGCGGATACCTTGTTTATGGGAAAATTTTGTTTTTGCCACTCTAGATTTGGCCAATTTTCCTTATGCCACTCTAGATTTTGACATTTCACTTTCGCCACTCTTAGCTTTTGACAATTATCACAATTGCCATTCCCGTGGCAAAAGCAAAATTTTCAGAGTGGCAATTGTGATAATTGTCAAAAGCTAAGAGTGGCAAAAATTAAATAAAATTATTTTGATTTTGCCACAGGATGGCAATTGTGATAATTGTCAAAAGCTAAGAGTGGAAAAAGCGAAATGTCAAAATCTAGAGTGGCATAAGAAAAATTGGCAATATCTAGAGTGGCAAAAACAAAATTTTCCCCTTGTTTATATGTATTTGGTTCTTAGTTTGGTTGTAGTGAGCATTTGTCCAGTTATCATGCACATGCCTTGTTTATCTGTATTTGCTTGTTAGGTTGCTTTTTTTAGCATTTGTCCAGTTATCAAGCAGATGCCTCGTTTATCTGTATCTGCTTGTTAGGTTGGTTGCAGTGAACATTTGTCAAGTTTTCAAACATATGCCCTATTTATCTGTATTTGCTTGTTAGGTTGGTTGAAGTGAGACTCTGTCTAGTTTTCAATGGCTATATTTGGTTGTTATACTTGTCATTTATGCCTTGTTTATTCCAGTCATTCACAATGTGTTGTTCATTATGTGCAAGTTGGAACTGTGCCGCTCGATTACATCAATACTAGTTTGAACAACTATATTTGGTTCTAGTTATTCCTGGTGTAGTTAACACATGCCCTTTATTTTAGTTTCACATATTTATCCAGTGTGATGTTTAAGCATTACCTACGTTCTATTCATTTTCAACAATACCAGTTTGAATTGCAATATTTGATGGCTATTAAGCCTGCTGTCGGTAACATTGCCTTCCATTTTATATCTACTTTAATAGCATGCTGAAACCAACACATTCAAGCTATCATTTGGAGATGATGTTGTTTACCTTTCCTATAATTGTTTGATGTTAATATTGCTGTACTTATCATGCCTTTCCACTACTTATGCAGGACAACAATGGGAGTGGCCACCATTTTCCGCCGAGGTTAGCTTCATCCCTCGGCTTGTACACCCCCATTGTTCCATAATGTAGTGCATATAGATCCAGACCTGGACACTAGTTAGCTTCTAATATTGACTTGTTGCTTGTAGGTACATATGCCCTTGGCAAGGATCCACGCATCGACCCTTTTTGCATATGGGGCAATGAGATATTGATGAACAAGCATCAAGTAAGGAAACTGATAAGGATTATTAGCAAATATATATGAATGGTGGCAAGCAAATTATTTGTTTATGCTCTATCCAACACAACAATGAGCTGTAGGATGGTAACTACAAACTCTATAGCCTTCTCTTTTTATTGCCCATAATGAGTTGTTAGACAACAATGTCTAAATCTTTTTCGTTCGCAGTGGTTCCCGAAGCAGTTCACTCAAGATTACCTCACAAAGTACATGATTGGTGGACACACAATGAAGGTTAAAGTATTTCATCCAGACTACAATGAGCATCGAGAAGTCATAATGAAGACAGTGAAGGATGGACGGGCAGCCATCACAAGGGGTTGGCCTAAAGAGTCGTGCGCGTATTACGCATGGAGGAGGGTACAATATGGGCATTCCGCTTCACCTTCTCCAGCAACCAGAATGTCTTTCGGCTCTCTCTTTACAGTCTTTAGTACAACTGTGGTTCATCATTCTTTACTTGGTGCTTCTGTAGTTCTTCAGTATATGTACCTTTGCATCGAATTATGCATTCGTGGTTGAACCTATATCTGCAATAAACATGGTTGGATATGAAATAAGTGATTGCCTACTTTCAAATTCAAAACATGTGATTTTTAAATTAGGGATTACACTTCACACGGTTTGCGAAAGAGAAACGTCTTCGATAGACGTGGAGATCAAAAACGTTTCTAGGATCCACTACGTGTGCGATCAATCTCCACTACACACACGACATCGTCTTGAAAACTGTTTGCGTTAGGCCACCTTGCGCAAACGTTTACCACATAAAAACTATGTGCGATGGACAACCTTTGCCACACAGCTTCTTCTATGCACCGCGTGTGATGCATTCAATAACACAAACGATAAAATTGTTAATATCATGTGCAATGGCAACTCTATCACAAACGATTTAATTGGGAAAATTGTGTGTGATGTACCTATGAACGGAAACGTTTTCCTTGGAGCGACTGTGTGGGATGTACATACGAATGGAAATGTTATGTGGGGACTCACTATGTGGGATGCACATGCGACCGGAAACAATTTTGCCTATAAAATTGTATTTTTAGCTCTACACGTATTACCATATTTGAGCGCTCGCCGATCGCACTTGACCTCATTTTTCCGAGCGTGTGTGCTAGGAGGGCATATTCCCGACGGTTTCTGGGTCGTGTGGTATGAGAACCTGGAATTAACTTCCAGATCCTCCTATGTATATTTCTCAACCCCAGTATCATTGTTGACAACACAGTGAAATGATATCATTGCAGAATACGTAAACGCATTACAAGTAGTATATTTGTCCCAAGACATACCTAGTGAGATGTCTCATGACATTTACAATCAGAAACAGCGAAAAGTAAAATGTGTAGCGACTCCATCTCAGCCACAGGCAGTCGATGTAGTCCACGTGACCTCACTTCTATGGATCGCCATAGTAATCATAGTCATCACCTTCGTCTTCATGCAACTCTGTTGTCAACAAAATTATTGCCATGAGTATATTACGTACTCAACATGCCTCTAGGGGGAGGTCCTCATAACAACATGTGGCTTCAAAGGAAGGTTGTATGGCTCATTTGCATAAAGCTAATTTTGTTTGACAAATAAAGCAGTTGGATAAAAGCAGTTTTTTTATGAGAATGTGTTTTATCTCCAGAATAACTTTCATCAAAGTGAGGATCCTCGATCAACTCACACTCTTCATAGGTTCCAAGAATAGGGGTAAAGAGGGAATAAGCAAGACAGGTCCTGTATGTAAAGAAAGATTCATGTGCTGTCCTTGACCGTGGACACGGCTATTCAAATAGTTTTACACTCTGCAGAGGTTGTACACTTTACCCACACAACACAATCCCGACTTGTTGCCACTAGCCGTCGCTTGCGTAGTACATCATCTGATATACCGGCAGGGAGATTGTGACGAGGTCTTTGGACTAGATCCCCCAAAGATGTGACATGCCCACCGGGTCTGGCGCATGGAACTGAGAGTACGTCCTCAAACCGGTCCCCCCATCTGTGCCGAGGATACTCCTCGCAAGGCAGCTATCCCATCTGCGGTACGGCGACATCGACACCTAAGGCTGACTAGCTTACTTGACCAAGCCAGTGCCCATATAGCATGTGGTTGTACTGTTATCACAATCTTCAAATCCAAGACTTATTAGGCCTCATGCGGCACGGACGACTGATTGCCCCCTTCAACTCATGAAGGGAGGCCAATCGCTCCTTCAATCCTTGATTTAGCTGTCGCCCGCGCCAGTATTCAGATGGTAGGTTTCACCCAGAGTAGAAGAGGATAGAGAAGGTCAACAAGGGCCAACAGGCCTAGCTCAGCATTAAGTTTCAACCGTCAATGACTCAGAGATCATTCAACAAGGCACCTATAGGGTGATAAGCATGGCTAAGCATTTCTACTCTACGGGAACCTTATACTTCTACTCAGGTGTCAAGGAAATAGGCGACAAGCGGATCAAGGTAATGTGTCAATCGACATGCTAGCTACGAGAATTAAAATAGCATGCACAATAGTAATAATAAAACTCAATGCAATTTTGTCAACCATAGGATAAGTATGATCAAAGAAGGAGGCATGCCTTCGTTGTTGAGTCCTTCTTCAATAACCTGATTCTGTCCATGTCCAACATCATCGTCACTCCCTACTCGTCGTAACGATAGCAAAAGACAAATAATAAATAACAAAGCAATAGAAAATCCTAATAACATCCAAAACAAATTAAGAGTGGATGTATAGCAAGATACTACTCAAGATGGAGATTCCAGAAGGAGATAACATGACTGGAAGGTAAGTAGAGGACTCGATGAATTGACAGGGTTTAGGTTAATGATGGATAATCAAGGCTTGCCAACAATACTAACGTTCTAATACGAACTATGGTACTAACCACTAGTAGTACCCACTACACATCACGACTAAGGAACTACTATATAACCAACACAATGGCAACAACACAGATGGGATGGAACCAACATATGGATTTAACTACATAATCACAACATGACATCATGAAGGTAAAATTTAACCACAAGTAAATATTTAGATAGAATCCAAATATTTATAATCGTCAATAGCAGTCAAACATATACATCAACTTTATAATTCAAAATCATGTATTCTATATGACAACCAAACAAACATTATAAACCATACTAATTAAGCAATGGAAACATCATTCAACAACATGACTTAAATTGATCTAGGTCTAGACCTAAATCATTATTAAAAGAAAATAGAATCAACTCCATTATATCAAACTAATTCATTTGTCAAACAATTACAAGAACTACATAACACATGGATCAAATGGATGAATAACTATCTTAGACATGATATGGTTAGGAGTAATTATCAACCACAAATAAATACTTGGATGAATCCAAATATTCATAATAGTTAACAACAACCAAAGTATAACATCAAACGTAATAACTATAGCGAGCATTCCTATAACAAGAGCCAAACCATTTCCATGGTCAAAACTAAATAAACAACTAAATCAAGACACATCTTCACACAAGGCATGTGAGTATAGAACCACTAGAGGTCTAAACGAATAACACAAGCATCACACATACGAGTGATCATGATAAGATACTAAACTAGAATATGCTCTTAAAAATACAGAACAACTAATTAATAGCCAAATAGCCAGTAGCAATAATATTACCGGCACATGCTTAAACAAGAGATCAAACTATGCACACTAGGCATATGAGAAAGATACATCTCAACTAACATGAAAGGTAACTATCATATGCATGTGATGAACTATTGCAACAAGTATAGAGCACTCATAATACTAACGTATGACAAGTTAAGCATGTATAAGCCACTAGAATAACTATAAACATGGAGTATAATAAGGCATGAAAGGTTATTAGCATGACATGTCTCGGCTTAAGCATACCACAACTGCAACAACTAGATAAAGTAGATATGACAAGTAGACATGTATGGTCATCACAAGAGATACGAGAGTATGCTACCAATACAATACTACTCATAACTATGACATAATTTAGTTGATATCAACTAACATGACTATCAAGCATGGCAATAGCACACGAGCCTACATACTAGTTATGACATGTAATCACATTGACTACGCATACAAACATGTAACCAAGTAATAATATATCATGGAATGAACAACAGTAAGCAATGCACCATAGTAGCATGAATAGCAGGGACAAGATCATGGCATGCATTTCCTATCTATTACAACATACACTTGTAAAGACATAACATAACAACCTGGAATGATCTATAACATGAGTTGATACACCGACTCTCTCTCTCTCTCTCTATGCCATCTAGTTATACAATCACAATATCATGGCATGATATTGAAGCAAGAATCCTACTTAATTAAAGTATTTGAGATCATAAACTACTAACATGTACTTCTATCAAGCAAATATTAACCATATGATTGGTCATACAATATAAAGTAGCAATGATATAACACATACAATCAAAACATGAGTAGGACTTTGAGCAAGTGCTAACATGGCATGGTAATAAACTAAGGTAAATGGACACACATGATAGTTACCAAGATGAAATAAACTAAATTCTATTTTGCAAGAATAAATTATATATAGCAATACAAAACTAAATGATTTCATCAGCAACTATCCATGCAATCTTGTATAACACACATGTATAAAATAAAAGGAACAACTAGCCAATAATATTCTATGCTATGAACTACAATGTACTCATATCCAAACAATAAGGCATGTCATTCGACATCTAGCATAAAGAATACTATGCAACAACACGTACTAAAAATATATAAACATCTTTCGTAGACATGGCATATTTGCAAACAAAACAAACGTGCGGCATGGACGAAAATGAATATATAATCAATATCTAACATATATTCATTCTAAACAAAAATGAAATAATCAAGACATTAGGTATTGCATAATCACACAGAGGTTACAGTAATTCTACATAAACCTATGCATGGTAATAATTTGCAAAAACATGTACATATGCATATCATAACTATATACCACAAGAAAGAAAAATATCAACATGAAATAACACGTTGAACAATTTTTTGAATAACTATAATCGGTGAAAGAAATAAATGTAACAACTCCTACGTCGCACTAAAATTATAAGACGAATAACATACACTCGTAGGCATATCACGAACATAATAAAATAACATACTAACAAGAAGAGTTGACCGGTCAAATACTCCACATGGTAGTAATACATAAGAACTAATACAGAGGTGTATCTCACTACTACATGATGCACGAAATTATCTACACAAAATCATATAGAACTATATTAAAAACTAGTGTTACACTTAACAAGAACGACTAGATAAAACCTAAACTAAAATCAATTGACCCAACAACCAAGAATATTCTACCAACGGGCTTCTATGGCCATAGAGAATATTTCCTCTATTAGGAACAAAGTTATACGACGAATAAAAACTGAAGAAATATGTGGATGTCGTTGGATGGCCTCCAATTCATGGACGTGGCGTGGCTGACGTGGCCAACAAGAGAAATAGGTCGAACTGCGATGTCTAGGAGATAGATTGAACATGGTTTAGTGCATGTGCAAAAGGAATTGGACAGAAACTCACCGAGCGCGACGAATCGATCCGACGAACTCGATGAACAGTGTAGACGAACATGCTGAATTCTTCGCATGTAGTTGACGGAACGCGTTCCTTCTTCTCTGAATGGATTCATGGTGTGGAAAGGAAGAACTTGGCGCAAGAGTTTGGTTGGAGATGGTCCGAGTCACCGGGATCGAAACCTCGTGTTCATGGACAGCAAGAGTTCAAGGAGAAAACTTAGAAGCACCGGTAAGGAAGAGGGCAGGGGTTCTTGCAGGAATGGAAGATGAAGTCAAGGCACACATATATATACTCACGGATTTGTAAACCGTGGAGAGTTGAAGGGATTAGAGGAGGGGAGGGGTGCATAGTGGCTGTACGTTTCCTTTTCTCTCTGCTGGTGTGCGCATGTACGTGTACACGTGGGTGAAGTCGTGGAGAAGAAGCGCTCGCTGGGAAGGAGAAGAGGTTTATCTGGATGTGAGAGATGGCAAGTGAAGAGAAATAGGCAGGGGTAGAAATTAAAGGAAGGCAACAATCAACCGTACATGGCTGTTTAGTTTATGTAGGTTAGGAACGTACAGATGAGAAGAAGGAGAAGAGGGGTTCGCTCCAATGGGTATTGGGCCAAGTTGGGCAGGCCCAAGTGGGAGAGAAAGAAAAGATAAAAGAAGATGAGCTGGCCAATTTGGTTTGAAGAAAAATAAATAAAGAAGTGAGGAGACAGATTGGGATAGACCCATTCAGTATGGAAGGAACAAACAAAGATTTGGGCTGCACCCAAGAAGAGAGAGACTTATAATGTGAGGGGGGAAATGAGTTTCTTTTATGAAAAAAATAGAAATGGAATGGAGACAAAAAACAAATGACTTCGGAAAATCCAAAGAAATATACACACACGCATAATTTAATATGCTGAAGGGAGAAAAACAAAACCTAACTAAAAGAGCAATAAAAACTCAATTTAAATTTAAGTTTGCATTAGATCAAATTAAATCCTCCAAATTATAAAATTCCAATTTAAGCTTTGTTAACAAATAAAACAAAAGAAATTTTCTCGCCCTGATTTTTGGAAAACTTTTTCTTAAACATTCTGAGAATCGGGATGTTACAGATTTACCCCCCTTAAAAGAAATCTCGTCCTCGAGATTTGGGCTGACTAAAGAGAATAGGTTTGGATTAGCTTTGTCTTCGACATAGTTCTTTTTGGAAACTTGTGGAATCATTTCTCATTCTGATCTTGGTGATAGGTGGCTTAGGGTCTTCATTGGAGATACTTCTCTTGTCATAATTCTTCTAGGTTGCAAAACTTGTAAATAATCCTTCGATCTTGGCGATGGTAATGTGATAGCTTCTGTAACTGGCTGAGCATTCTTCAGTCTTGTCCTTATTTAGGCCAAGCTTCGGTGCGGCTGGACTCATTGATCCTTCCTTCAGTTTGAATTTTACGATAGGTGTGGCGAAGGTCTTCAAATATTTGTCTTGTTTGCGAATGAAGGTCTTCAATTCTTCAATCTTGCCGAATCACCGTCTACTACCCCCCTTAAAAGAGGTTTTCTATGGGGTTCACATCGATAATAGACCTCTAAGCTTGCTGTTGCAACTTCTTTCCTCTGAGAGTGTCCTCCGGTGTTTATTGAGAAGAGGGAAAGATCATAAGAAGAGTAAGAGTCCTACACAAGGCGGAGATACCCAAAAGATAAACAAAAGATAATACCGAGATAACCAAGAAGATATCCAAATAAAACTCAAAAGCAACTCATTTTGGCAAATAGGGTTTTAGTATGACTGCATAGGAAAACACCAAAAATATGCAGACAATACACACACAAGAAAGGTTTTGCGTCTACAAGCTACGAATTCTATCACTACAAGGGTGTTAACCAACCTAATCCTATATGGCAGGTCACAATAAATCTTGGGGCAAATCTTCAACGTTGACGATTGCAGCATGATCGACGGTTGTTGCCTTCTTGAGGTCTCGAACTGTCTTCTCTTGGAAAAATGTTGCTACTCAGAGCTTCAGGGTTTGAAGTTTGAAGTTCTTGGCAAGTCTTGAGAAACTTCTAACTTTTTAGCACCATGGGCGGGGAAAGGGTTTCACATACTATAAAGAAGATGGTAGCAAAGTGGAGTTTAAATTTCAAATGAATAAAATGAGATGACAATTGCAATAGTGAAGGCGAAGAGTACGAGAATGATCCTTTTCAAAATAGTTTTTCTTATTACAATAGTACCTAAGGCTTTCCATTTATAAGTAAGGCCACGCGACTAGGTCGACATCGGCTCTGATACCACTTCTATGAGAACCTGGAATTAACTTCCAGATCCTCCTGTGTATATTTGTCAACCCCAGGATCATTGTTGACAACACAGTGAAATGATATCATTGCAGAATACGTAAATGCATTACAAGTAGTATATTTGTCACAAGACATACCTAGTGAGATGTCTCATGACATTTACAATCAAAAATAGCGGAAAGTAAAATGTGTAGTGACTCCATCTCAGCCACAGGCAGTCGATGTAGTCCACGTGACCTCACTTCTACGGATCGCCATAGTAATCATAGTCATCACCTTCGTCTTCATGCAACTCTGTTGTCAACAAAATTATTGCCATGAGTACATTACGTACTCAACATGCCTCCCACGGGGGAGGTTCTCATAACTACATGTGGCTTCAAAGGAAGGTTGTATGGCTCATTTGCATAAAGCTAATTTTGTTTGACAAATAAAGCAGTTGGATAAAAGCAGTTTTTGATGAGAATGTGTTTTATCTCCAGAATAACTTTCATCAAAGTGAGGATCCTCGATCAACTCACACTCTTCATAGGTTCCAAGAATAGGGGTAAAGAGGGAATAAGCAAGACAGGTCCTGTATGTCAAGAAAGATTCATGTGCTGTCCTTGACCGTGGACACGACTATTCGAATAGTTTTACACTCCGCGGAGGTTGTACACTTTACCCACACAACACAATCCCGACTTGTTGCCACTAGCCGTCGCTAGCATAGTACACCATCTGGTATACCGGCAGGGAGATTGTGACGAGGTCTTTGGACTAGATCCCCCAAAGATGTGACATGCCCACCGGGTCTGGCGCACGGAACTGAGAGTACGTCCTCAAACCGGTCCCCCAATCTCTGCCGAGGATACTCCTCGCAAGGCAGCTATCCCATCTGCGGTACGGCGACATCTACACCTAAGGCTGACTAGCTTACTTGACCAAGCCAGTGCCCATATAGCATGTGGATGTATTGTTATCACAATCTTCAAATCCAAGACTTATTAGGCCTCATGCGGCACGAACGACTGATTGCCCCCTTCAACTTGTGAAGGGAGGCCAATCGCTCCTTCAATCCTTGATTCAGCTGTCGCCCACGCCAGTATTCAGATGGTAAGTTTCACCCAGAGTAGAAGAGGATAGAGAAGGTCAACAAGGGCCAACAGGCCTAGCTCAGCATTAAGTTTCAACCGTCAATGACTCAGAGATCATTCAACAAGGCACCTATAGGGTGATAAGCATGGCTAAGCATTTCTACTCTACAGGAACCTTATACTTCTACTCAGGTGTCAAGGAAATAGGCGACAAGCGGATCAAGGTAAAGTGTCAATCGACATGCTAGCTACGAGAATTAAAATAGCATGCACAATAGTAATAATAAAACTCAATGCAATTTTGTCAACCATAGGATAAGTATGATCAAAGAAGGAGGCATGCCTTCGTTGTTGAGTCCTTCTTCGATAACCTGATTCTGTCCATGTCCAACATCATCGTCACTCCTTACTCGTCGTAACGATAGCAAAAGACAAATAATAAATAACAAAGCAATAGAAAATCCTAATAACATCCAAAACAAATTAAGAGTGGATGTATAGCAAGATACTACTCAAGATGGAGATTCCAGAAGGAGATAACATGACTGGAAGGTAAGTAGAGGACTCGATGAATTGACAGGGTTTAGGTTAATGATGGATAATCAAGGCTTGCCAACAATACTAACGTTCTAATACAAACTATGGTACTAACCACTAGTAGTACCCACTACACATCACGACTAAGGAACTACTATATAACCAACACAATGGCAACAACACAGATGGGATGGAACCAACATATGGATTTAACTACATAATCACAACATGACATCATGAAGGTAAAAGTTAACCACAAGTAAATATTTAGATAGAATCCAAATATTTATAATCGTCAATAGCAGTCAAACATATACATCAACTTTATAATTCAAAATCATGTATTCTATATGACAACCAAACAAACATTATAAACCATACTAATTAAGCAATGAAAACATCATTCAACAACATGACTTAAATTGATCTAGGTCTAGACCTAAATCATTATTAAAAGAAAATAGAATCAACTCCATTATATCAAACTAATTCATTTGTCAAACAATTACAAGAACTACATAACACATGGATCAAATGGATGAATAACTATCTTAGACATGATATGGTTAGGAGTAATTATCAACCACAAATAAATACTTGGATGAATCCAAATATTCATAATAGTTAACAACAACCAAAGTATAACATCAAACGTAATAACTATAGCGAGCATTCCTATAACAAGAGCCAAACCATTTCCATGGTCAAAACTAAATAAACAACTAAATCAAGACACATCTTCACACAAGGCATGCGAGTATAGAACCACTAGAGATCTAAACGAATAACACAAGCATCACACATACGAGTGATCATGATAAGATACTAAACTAGAATATGCTCTTAATAATACAGAACAACTAATTAATAGCCAAATAGCCATTAGCAATAATATTACCGGCACATGCTTAAACAAGAGATCAAACTATGCACACTAGGCATATGAGAAAGATACATCTCAACTAACATGAAAGGTAACTATCATATGCATGTGATGAACTATTGCAACAAGTATAGAGCACTCATAATACTAACGTATGACAAGTTAAGCATGTATAAGCCACTAGAATAACTATAAACATGGAGTATAATAAGGCATGAAAGGTTATTAGCATGACATGTCTCGGCTTAAGCATACCACAACTGCAACAACTAGATAAAGTAGATATGACAAGTAGACATGTATGGTCATCACAAGAGATATGAGAGTATGCTACCAATACAATACTACTCATAACTATGACATAATTTAGTTTATATCAACTAACATGACTATCAAGCATGGCAATAGCACACGAGCCTACATACTAGTTATGACATGTAATCACATTGACTACGCATACAAACATGTAACCAAGTAATAATATATCATGGAATGAACAACAGTAAGCAATGCACCATAGTAGCATGAATAGCAGGGACAAGATCATGGCATGCATTTCCTATCTATTACAACATACACTTGTAAAGACATAACATAACAACCTGGAATGATCTATAACATGAGTTGATACACCGACTCTCTCTCTCTATGCCATCTAGTTATACAATCACAATATCATGGCACGATATTG
The DNA here is from genome assembly GCF_002162155.2 of Triticum dicoccoides. Lineage (NCBI taxonomy): Eukaryota > Viridiplantae > Streptophyta > Magnoliopsida > Poales > Poaceae > Triticum > Triticum dicoccoides. Next base: position 266,168,140 of record NC_041392.1, read on the forward strand.
AAGCAAGAATCCTACTTAATTAAAATATATGAGATCATAAACTACTAACATGTACTTCTACCAAGCAAATATTAACCATATGATTGGTCATACAATATAAAGTAGCAATGATATAACACATACAATCAAAACATGAATAGGACTTTGAGCAAGTGCTAACATGGCATGGTAATAAACTAAGGTAAATGGACACACATGATGTCGGATTTCGGGTTCCGGCAGACCCTTGAGGTTCGAACACTGGGGTGCGCGCGGAGATTTCGCCTCCTACCTTCCTGCACCCCTCCGCCATGCTAGGGTCTAAACTAAGGAAAGAACAACACAAGAGACACAGGGTTTATACTGGTTCGGGCCACCGTTGTGGTGTAATACCCTACTCTAGTGTGTGGTGTGTGGATTGCCTCTTGGGCTGGTGATGATGAACAATACAAGGAAGAACAGCCTCGCGAGGGTCTGTTCTTGGCTGAGGCGATGAACTGTTGGGAGGAGTTCAGCCACCTTTCTCTCTCTCTCTCTCTCTCTCTCTCTCTCTCTCCCGAACCGGAACCCCCCTTGCTGTGTGGGTGGCTGGTCCTATTTATAGAGGCCCTGGTCCTCTTCCCAAATATTGAGAGGGAAGGGAGCCAACAATGGCAGGCTAATTTGAAGGGGGACAACAAGTATCAGCTATCCTGACAAAAGTAGTCTTCGCCTGCGCAAAGCTCTGGTGATGACGTCGTCTTGGGCTCCACGGTGACCTCCGTCTCGTAGTCCTCCTGGTCTTGGTCTCGTTGCACCGAAATGGCAACCTTTGCCTGATGCCTCGGTACTCCGCGGCTGCGCTTGCCCCCTTTGCACCAAAGAGGAAAGGAGGACGCTGCGCGGGCTGGCACCCGCCTGGCGCCCTGAGTCGTCATGGCTTGCGTCATGGGCACCTCGTGAGGTACCCCGCCTTGATCTCTCCGCCTCCTCGTGAGCCAGCCTGACGAGGCCGTGCCTGAGGAGGCTTCGCGTCGTCCGCCCCGCGAGGCTTGGCCCCTCGTGAGGGTCTTGGGTTTGTGTTGGTGAAGATGGGCCGTGCTGGGCCCCCTTTTGAGCCACGCCGCAGGCCGCAGTCAGGCAAGTCTGGGGACCCCCGTTCCCAGAACGCCGACACATGATAGTTACCAAGATGAAATAAACTAAATTCTATTTTGCAAGAATAAATTATATATAGCAATACAAAACTAAATGATTTCATCAGCAACTATCCATGCAATCTTGTATAACACACATGTATAAAATAAAAGGAACAACTAGCCAATAATATTCTATGCTATGAACTACAATGTACTCATATCCAAACAATAAGGCATGTCATTCGACATCTAGCATAAAGAATACTATGCAACAGCACGTACTAAAAATATATAAACATCTTTCATAGACATGGCATATTTGCAAACAAAACATACGTGCGGCATGGACGGAAATGAATATATAATCAATATCTAACATATATTCATTCTAAACAAAAATGAAATAATCAAGACATTAGGTATTGCATAATCACACAGAGGTTACAGAAATTCTACATAAACCTACGCATGGTAATAATTTGCAAAAACATGTACATATGCATATCATAACTATATACCACAAGAAAGAAAAATATCAACATGAAATAACACGTTGAACAATTTTTTGAATAACTATAATCGGTGAAAGAAATAAATCTAACAACTCCTACGTCGCACTAAAATTATAAGACAAACAACATACACTCGTAGGCATATCACGAACATAATAAAATAATGTACTAACAAGAAGAGTTGACCGATCAAATACTCCGCATGATAGTAATACATAAAAACTAATACAAAGGTGTATCTCACTACTACATGATGCTCGGAATTATCTACACAAAATCATATAGAACTATATTAAAAACTAGTGTTACACTTAACAAGAACGACTAGATAAAATCTAAACTAAAATCAATTGAACCAATAAGCAAGATTATTCTACCAACGGGCTTCTATGGCCATAGAGAATATTTCCTCTATTAGGAACAAAGTCATACGACGAATAAAAACTGAAGAAATGTGTGGATGCCATTGGATGGCCTCTGATTCATGGACATGGTGTGGCTGACGTGGCCAACAAGAGAAATAGGTCGAACTAGGATGTCTAGGAGATAGATTGAACATGGTTTAGTGCATGTGCAAAAGGAATTGGACAGAAACTCACCGAGCGCGACGAATCGATCCGACGAACTCGATGAACAGTGTAGACAAACATGCTGAATTCTTCGCATGTAGTTGCCGGAACGCGTTCCTTCTTCTCTGAATGGATTCATGGTGTGGAAAGGAAGAACTTGGCGCAAGAGTTTGGTTGGAGATGGTCCAAGTCACCGGGATCGAAACCTCGTGTTCATGGACAGCAAGAGTTCAAGGAGAAAACTTAGAAGCACTGGTAAGGAAGAGGGCAGGGGTTCTTGCAGGAATGGAAGAGGAAGTCAAGGCACACATATATATACTCACGGATTTGTAAACCGTGGAGAGTTGAAGGGATTAGAGGAGGGGAGGGGTGCATAGTGGTTGTACGTTTCCTTTTCTCTCTACTGGTGTGCGCATGTACGTGTACACGTGGGTGAAGTCGTGGAGAAGTGCTCACTGGGAAGGAGAAGAGGTTTATCTGGATGTGAGAGATGGCAAGTGAAGAGAAATAGGCAGGGGTAGAAATTAAAGGAAGGCAACAATCAACCGTACATGGTTGTTTAGTTTATGTAGGTTAGGAACGTACAGATGAGGAGAAGGAGAAGAGGGGTTCGCTCCAGTGGGTATTGGGTCAAGTTGGGCAGGCCCAAGTGGGAGAGAAAGAAAAGATAAAAGAAGATGAGCTGGCCAATTCGGTTTGAAGAAAAATAAATAAAGAAGTGAGGAGATAGATTGGGATAGACCCATTCAGTTTGGAAGGAACAAACAAAGATTTGGGCTGCACCCAAGAAGAGAGAGACTTATAATGTGAGGGGGAAAATGAGTTTCTTTTATTAAAAAAAATAGAAATGGAATGGAGACAAAAAAACAAATGACTTCGGAAAATCCAAAGAAATATACACACACGCATAATTTAATATGCTGAAGGGAGAAAAACAAAACCTAACTAAAAGAGAACAATAAAAACTCAATTTAAATTTAAGTTTGCATTAGATCAAATTAAATCCTCCAAATTATAAAATTCCAATTTAAGCTTTGTTAACGAATAAAACAAACGAAATTTTCTCGCCCTGATTTTTGGAAAACTTTTTCTTAAACATTCTGAGAATCGGGATGTTACATGTGGGAAGGACCTCCCTATCACCCACACTCACTTGGCGACGGTTCCAAACGTCGTCGCAGAAAGGGGTTAAAAACCTTTTGTATAGCACCGACGCTGTAAGAGCATTTTTCTCCCTAAGTGGTTTTGGTGATTGATGACAATGCATTTGCAGACTAATCGTGTGCATTGAGCATTTCAGATATCTCACGTCTAGGCACTAGACGATTCGGTGCCCCTCGAAACCTATTGAAGACGGCGTTTCTCTATGTTTCTTTTGGTGGATTTGAGTCGTAGGAAAGCCATACTATTAAGAGGGGGTCCGCTTCGGAAAGGTTAGGGTGGAATCATCACGTACAGATCTGTTCCTTTGCACCACCTTTCCTTGCTTCATTGGAGCACCGGTTGTTCCCCTTGTCGTTGCAAAGATGTAGGCCTCCTAGTGCAATTGGGCTGCGGCGTGCGGTATTACTGCTCAAGTGAGCAGTAGTACAGCAGCTGGCCACGATAGTACCGCCCAAGGCAGCGGTAGTACCGCAAGTGCGGTAGTACCGCTCCTAGCACGTGGTAGTACCGTGGCATGAGCGGATGTAGGGGTGGAAGTAATTTTTTACTTCCGCACCCTACGCGGTAGTACCGCTCCCTGTGAGTTGTAGTACCATGCCGTATTTTTGTACTGACTGAAACTCAGCAGAAGTAGCCACGAATGTAATTTTATTAGTCCGTGCCTTCCCGGCCTAGAATGAGCCATGGCTTGCGGTAGTACCGCAATGGCGGGAAGTAGTACCGCTCCAGCGGTAGTACAACTCGTTGAGGTGTGCAACAGGGCCTCACATGGCTCCTACCGCACGAGCGGTAGTACCGAACTTCCCAGCGGTAGTACCGCAAGCCTGTGCGGTAGTACCGCGGGTATGTGTGGTAGTACCGCATGTCGTGGTCTGAGTTGGTGGGTAACGGTTGGATTTGTCTCACACTATTTAAGGGGGGTCTTCTTCCCCAAGTTGACTACCTCTTCCTCCTCTAAGCTCCATTGTTGCTCAAAGTTCCATTTTCGCCTGATCTCTCTCCCTAGCCAATCAAACTTGTTGATTCTCTAGGGATTGGTTGAGAAGGCCCCGGTCTACACTTCCACCAAGATAAATTTGATTCCCCCCACTAATCCCTTCGGATCTTGTTACCCTTGGGTGCTTGAGCACCCTAGACGGTTGAGGTCACCGCGGAGCCATATTCCATTGTGGTGAAGCTTCTTGGTGTCGTTGGGAACCTCCAATTAAGTTGTGGAGATTGCCCCAACCTTGTTTGCAAAGGTTCGGTCGCCGCCTTTAAGTGCGCCAATAGTGGAATCACGGCTTATCGCATTATGTGAGGCTGTGAGGAGAATACGTTGTCCCTAGTGGCTTCTTGGGGAGCATTGTGACTCCACACCGCTCCAATGGAGACGTACTTCCTCTCAAAGGGAAGGAACTTCAGTAACACATCCTCGTCTCCACTGGCTCCACTCTTTGTTTACCTCTTACCTTTACTTTTGCAAGCTTATATTATGTAGTATCCCTTGCTTGCTTGTGTGCTTGTTGTTGTTGCATCATATAGGTTGCTCACCTAGTTGCATATCTAGACAACCTACTTTGATGCAAAGTTTAAATTGGTAAATAAAAACTAAAAATTGTTAGTTGCCTATTCACCCCCCCTCTAGTCAACTATATAGATCCTTTCAATTGGTATTAGAGCCTCGTCTCTTTATTTAGGAATTTGCCGTCTGAAGAGTATGGTTGACACCGTAGACGGCGGGGAGGAGCACCCCGATGTGATTCCGTCCTCGTCTACGGCCGATGGGGGTCCCTCGGTCTCTCGTGAGGAGTTCAATGCGGCTTTGGACACATTGAAAACCTCCATGACGACCGAGGTTGAAAGCATGTTCAACAAGTTTTTAGAAGGCCTTAAATTATCCGGTGCACCAATGAAAGTGGGTGATCCCGCTAACAAGGTGACGGATGCTACCTCCGACAAGGAGGAGGCTACGAGTGAAAAAGTTCCTTTATCTAGTGGTAGAAGTGAAAATGTCATCTTTGCCCATGTTGAACCTCCACTTAATTATGGAGGACCAATTCCCTCCACTCATTTGAATCATGTTGGTCCTCCTCCCAAGTTTGTGAAAAATGAAGATTTTGCCTCTTGGGTCTATCGCTTTAAACGTCATTTAAATTGTAGTTCTACTAACCTTTAGAGAATAATTGAGCAAGGTTTCTATCCGCATGACCCAAGCAACTTCACTCCTAGAGAAGCCGCATATCATCAATTCAACGAGTCCGCTCTTTGCATTCTCCAAGAGGCCATTCCCCCGAAGATATTGCGCATCTCTGACCTTTCACCGTGGCCAAGGAAGTGTGGCAACATGGTGTTTCCATTTACAAGGGAAGCGCAAGCATTCAATGCTCCAACTATGAAGTGGTTCAAGATGAAGACGATGAGTTGGCAATGAATGAAGATGAAGAACCTCGTGAGCTTTACCAGAGATTAACCACTCTCGCCGTCTCAGTCCGAGATCATGGGAGCAAGGATACGGATGATAATTGGATCAAGCGCAAGTTTCTCAAGGCCATGATGCCTTACCATAAGGCCATGTCCTCCATCATCCGTCAAAGGCCGGACTTCCACACCTTGTCCTCAAGTGAGGTGTTGGATGAGTTTGTGGCAATGAGGATCTTGGACAAGACCGTCGACAATTCGGTGTTGCGTTCTCAACGCGCAAAGAAGCCCAACCTTGCCTTGAGGGCCAAGGCTAGTGTGGAAGAAGAGGATGAAAGGGAAGAAGAGGAGAGTAACCCCGAAGATACAAAATATGCTTATCATCAGCACATGGCTCTCGCTTCAAGGCAATTTTGGAGCAAGAATAACTCAAGGCCCAACTTCAACAAGAACAACTCAAGTGGAACTAAGGGCAAGAAACGCGTGAGAACATGCTATAATTGTGGCAATGTGAGCCATTTTGTTGCGGAGTGCCCATATGAGAAAAGGGAAGACAATGGTGGCAAGCTTATCCGTAAAGACAAGGCCACGTCCTTCCTGAACAAGAACAACTTCACCAAGAAGACTCCTCCCAAGGGATTGGTGGCACAAGAAGAGTACAATGAGGAGGAGGATGATGCTGAAGACGGTGAGACGGTTGCCATGGCCTCCATTTCCATTTCAACAACTCTTTGGGTGTCCCTCTTCGACTCACCCAATGAGAACATCACCGCCAAGTGCCTCATGGCCAAAGCCACCAACAAGGTAACCACCAACATCAAAACCACCATCACTACTAATCCCTCGTTGATGGATTGCATTGATGAAAGTGAGGGGTCTAATGAGGAAGAAAATGAATTTGATCTTTTATGAGTAAGCTCAAGGGTAAATCCAAGAAGCACTTTGTTGCTCTCTTGGAACAACTTGGTGAAGCTAATGACATGATCGAGGCTCATGAAGACACCATATCTAAGATGGAGGGGCATAGTCGTGACTATGCCGATGAGATATCAGATCTCTCTAATGAGCTTGAGGAAGAGTGTGGTCATCGTTTGGATCTTGAGGAGTCACACAATGATGAACATGCTAAATTAAAGAAAGATCTTGATCGTTCTCTTGTTGTATCTCGTGTGCTCAATTCCGAGAAGGCCAAACTTGGGGTTGATCTTGCTAGACTTAAGGAGGAGTTTTATATACTTGACAAGGCTCACAAGGCCTTGAAGGGTGCTCATGCTAGCCTCAAGGAGTCTCATGATCAACTCCAAGTGAAGCTAACTAAGGAAGAAGCCATTTTCCCTCATATGGTTTTAATTGATAATGCAAATGCTACTAACCCATGTTGTGAGCATGTGCATCTTGTGGAGGAGAATGCAAAGTTCAAGGAGCAACTTGAGAAAGGCCTTATGTCTTTCATACAAGGTGAGAAGAACCTCAATGACCTTTTGAGTAATCAAAAGGAAGTTGTGGGAAAGGAGGGAATTGGGTTTGCTCCCAAGCCCAAGAATAGGAAGAAGAATGATAAGGCCAAACGACCTCCTCCTCTCAAGCAAACTTCTGTGAAGGAGGGAGAGGTTGCTTCTGAGGAGAAGAGGAACAATGAGAATGGTGGTGGTGTCAAGAAGGGCAATGCCACCCCTTCCAACGAAGACGGCGAATTTAACCCTTCTTGTGTGTTATGCCATGCTAGTGATGGGCATGTCTATGCTAAATTCGTTGGTTCTCCTTATGAGTACATTGAATGGTCTATTTGGGTTCCTAAGACCCTTGTTACTAACATCAAAGGACCCATTACGAAATGGGTACCTAAAACCAAGCATTTGTCTCTTGTAGGTGTTTGCTTTCTGGTGGAGGATTATGGTTGCTCGATAGTGGAGCCGCAAATCATATGACCAGAAGCAAGGACTTGGTGGTGGACGTGCACAAGATTTCATCTATGCCCACAAATGTCGAGTGGGGTGATGCCTCGTCTTCAAAGGTATTGGGTCTTGGCAAGGTTGTCATGTCTCATGATCTCACGATCGAGAAAGTCATGCTTGTTGAGTCCCTTGCATATAATTTATTTTCCATTCGTCAACTTACACTCATGGGCTTTGCCACTTTCTTTGATATTGATACCATGGCCCTCTTGTGGAGCAAGACTCTTAAAGTAGCCTTTGTGGGGCATGTCGAGAATGGCCTTTATGTGATTAACTTTTCGGAGCGACCCACTAAGACCGCGGCATGCCTAATGGATAAAGTTGACATGGGATGGCTTTGGCATCGCCGTTTATCCCATGTCAATATGAGATCTTTGCAAAGTCTTCTCAAGGGGGACCATGTCCGTGGACTAACAAATGTTAGCTTTGCTAAAGATCGTGCTTGCAGTGCTTGTATGGAAGGAAACATACACGAGAAGGCTCGCCCTCCCACGGCTCTCATCTACTCGAAGAGGCCCTTGGAGCTCCTTCACTTGGATCTCTTTGGACCTCCATCCTTTGATAGTCTTGGGGGTAGAAAGTATTGCTTGGTGATTGTGGATGATTATTCAAGATACACTTGGGTATATTTCTTCAAGAGGAAGAGTGAGACCCAACAAACCATCATTGATTTTGCAAATGAAGCTCAACGCCAACACAATGCAAAGATCTTGACGATAAGAAGTGACAACGGCAACGAGTTTGAGAACTACACCTTGGATGAGTTTCTTAGTGATAAGGGGATCAAGCATCATTATTCCGCACCTTACACCCCTCAACAAAATGGTGTAGCGGAGAGGAATAACCGGACATTGATGGATGTGGAAAGGACCATGATGGCGGAGTTCAAGTCTCCATATAACTTTTGGGCCAAAGCCATCAACACCGTGTGTCATGCATCCAGTCGGCTCTACCTCCGCAAAGGCTTGAACAAGACTCCATATGAGGTACTCATCGGTAACAAGCCCAACCTCAAGTACTTCCGGGTGTTTGGGTGTAAGTGTTTCATTCTCAAGAAAGGTGTTCATTTGTCTAAATTTGAGGCTAGAGCTCATGAGGGCATATTTGTTGGTTATGCTAGAAACTCTCATGCTTACGGTGTCCTCAATAAGTCCACGGGACTTATAGAGGAGACGTGTAACGTGGAGTTTGATGAGAATAACGGCTCCCAAGTGGAGCAAGTGGTACTTGTGATGTAGGTGATGAAATTCCTCCCCAAGCCATAAGAAGAATGGGTGTGGGCTTTATCCTACCCATTGAGGAACCCCTTATGGTCGAAGGAGACGGACAATGTTCCACTCAAGTGGAACCATCATCAACCCAAGACCCACACGCTTCCGAAGAACAAAGTGAAGGCCCTCAACCAAATGAACAAGATCAAGGGAAAGATCAACCTCAAGATGGTGGTTAACCATCAAGTGATGCCCAAGGTCAAGTTCTCTCCTCCGAGCAAGTTCAAGATCAAGAGCAAGCTCAAGGTCAAGAACAAGCTTAAGACGACGCTCAAGATGATCAAGTTACCGCTCCTCTACTCACTCCCGAGGAGGAATTGGAGCGTCATGCCGCCAAGATTGCATCCAAGCTCACCGATACGTCTCTGTCGTATCTATAATTTTTATTGTTCCATGCCAATATTCTACAACTTTTACATACTTTTGGCAACATTTTATATAATTTTTGGGACTAACATATTGATCCAGTGCCTAGTGCAGTTCCTGTTTGTTGCGTGTTTTTTCTTTCACAGAAAATCCATATCAAACAGATTCCAAATGGGATAAAACCTTGCGAAGATTTTTTTGGAATATATATGCATTTTGGGAAGTGGAATCAACGCGAGACGATGCCCGAGGGGCCCACGAGGGTGAGGGGCACGCCCCAGGGGGTAGGGTGCGCCCTGGGCCCTTGTGGCCACTCCGTAAGGCGGTTGGTGCCCTTATTTCGCCGCAATAAAGCCAATATCCGGATAAAAATTGTGTCAAAATTTTATCCCAATCGAAGTTACGGATCTCCGGGAATTTAAGAAACGGTGAAAGGGCAGAATTAGGGAGTGCAGAAACAGAAGGAAATAGAGAGAGATCCAATCTTGGAGGGGCTCTCGCCCCTCCGCCGCCATGGAGGCCATGGACCAGAGGGAAACCCTTCTCCCATCTAGGGGGAAGGTCAAGGAATAAAAAGAAGGGGGCCCTCTCCCCCTCTTTCCCGGTGGCGCCGGAACACTGCCGGGGCCATCATCGTCATCGCAATCTACACCAACAACTTCACCGCCGTCATCACCAACTCTCTGCCCCTCTATGTAGCGGTGTAACCCCTCTTTTACCTGTTGTAATCTCTACTTAAACATGGTGCTCAACGCTATATATTATTTCCCAATGATGTATGGCTATCCTATGATGTTTGAATAGATCTGTTTTGTCCTATGGGTTAATTGATGACCGTGATTGGTTTGAGTTGTATGTTTTATTATTGGTGCTATCCTATGGTGCTCTCCGTGTTGCGCAAGCGTGAGGGATCCCGCTGTAGGGTTTGCAATATGTTCATGATTTGCTTATGGTGGGTGGTGTGAGTGACAGAAGCACAGACCCGACTAAGTAGGTTGTTTGCGTATGGGAGTAAAGAGGACTTGATGCCATATAATGCTATGGTTGGGTTTTACCTTAATGATCTTTAGTAGTTGCGGATACTTGCTACAGTTCCAATCATAAGTGCATATGATCTAAGAAGAAGAAGTATGTTAGCTTATGCCTCTCCCTCAAATAAAATTGCAATAATGATTACCGGTCTAGTTATCGATTGCCTAGGGACAAATAACTTTCTCATGACAAAAGCTCTCTACTGAAACTAACTTAGTTGTGTCTTTATATAAACATCCCCTAGATTTTATTTACGTGCTCTTTATTATCTTTCAAACCTATCCAATCACACCTACAAAGTACTTCTAGTTTCATACTTGTTCTAGGTAAAGCGAACGTAAAGCGTGCATAGAGTTGTATCGGTGGTCGATAGAACTTGAGGGAATATTTGTTCTTCCTTTAGCTCCTGATAGGGTTCGACACTCCTACTTATCGAAAGAGTCTACAATTGATCCCCTATACTTGTGGGTTATCAAGACCTTTTTCTAGCACCGTTGCCGGGGAACAATAGCATGGGGTGAATATTCTCGTGTGTGCTTGTTTGCTTTATCACTAAGTGGATTTTATTTGCTGTTCTAAGTTGTTCTCTATCTTTACTTATGGATATGGAACACAAAATACAAAAAATAAGTTTATTTGCTACTCATGGAGATGGGGAATGTCGGTGTCAAAACCGGCGGATCTCAGGTAGGGGGTCCCGAACTGTGCGTCTAGGTGGATGGTAACAGGAGGTAGGGGACATGATGTTTACCCAGGTTCGGGCCCTCTTGATGGAGGTAATACCCTACGTCCTGCTTGATTGTTCTTGATAATATGAGTAGTACAAGAGTTGATCTACCACGAGATCAGAGAGGCTAAACCCTAGAAGCTAGCCTATGGTATGATTGTTGTTGTTGGTCCTACGGACTAAACCCTCCGGTTTATATAGACACCGGAGGGGGCTAGGGTTACACATAGTCGGTTACAAGGAAGGAGATCTATATATCCGTATTGCCAAGCTTGCCTTCCATGCCAAGGAGAGTCCCATCCGTACACGGGACAAAGTCTTCAATATTGTATCTTCATAGTCCAACAGTCCGGCCAAAGGATATAATCCGGCTGTCCGGATACCCCCTAATCCAGGACTCCCTCAGTAGCCCCTAAACCAGGCTTCAATGACGATGAGTCCAGCGCGCAGATTGTCTTCGGTATTGCAAGGCGGGTTCCTCCTCCGAATACTTCATAGAAGAGTTTGAACACGAGGATCGTGTCCGGCTCTGCAAAAAAAGTTCCACATACAACCGTAGAGAGAATAATATTTTCAAAAATCTAATCTGCCAACGCATTCCGCAGTGTGACATCACACCACAGCGAGGTCACCATTCGAATCGTTTTTCACAACCAACCTCAGCGTGTTTCGCGAGGCGGTTTCCTTGGCACGTCTTGTCGAAGCAGAGATCGTGTCCCCTTATTACGGGATTCCCATCAATACGGACGTGGGTAACCCAACCGCGCCATCAATTACGGCGCTTGGGGCATAAGCGAGTTTTACCAGGCTGGTGGGGGCGCATAGTTTGGTCCGCCCCTATAAAGGGATAAGGGTTCACCTTTTTCTACCCACGCCTTCTTCCTCCTTGCTCATCCATTCTCGCGCACTCGAGCTCCAGCGCCAAGTCCACATCCTTCTCCCCAACCCTCTCCAAACATGTCCGGAGCGGGAGGCAAGTGGATGGTGTCGATGTCAAAACCGGCGGATCTTGGGTAGGGGGTCCCGAACTGTGCGTCTAGGCGGATGGTAACAGGAGGCAGGGGACACGATGTTTTACCCAGGTTCGGGCCCTCTTGATGGAGGTGAAACGCTATGTCCTGCTTGATTAATATTGATGATATGGGTAGTACAAGAGTAGATCTACCACGAGATCAAGGAGGCTAAACCCTAGAAGCCAGCCTATGGTATGATTGTTGTTCGTCCTACGGACTAAAATCCTCCGGTTTATATAGACACCGGAGAGGGCTAGGGTTACACAGAGTCGGTTACAATGGTAGGAGATCTACATATCCGTATCGCCAAGCTTGCCTTCCACGCCAAGAAAAGTCCCTTCCAGACACGGGACGAAGTCTTCAATCTTGTATCTTCATAGTCCAGGAGTCCGGCCGAAGGTATAGTCTGGCTATTCGGACACCCCCTAATCCAGGACTCCCTCAGTAGCCCCTGAACCAGGCTTCAATGACGACGAGTCCGGCGCGCAGATTGTCTTCGGCATTGCAAGGCGGGTTCCTCCTCCAAGTACTTCATAGAAGATTTTTAACACAAGGGTAGTGTCCGGCTCTGCAAAATAAGTTTCCACATATTGCCATAGAGAGAATAATATTTACACAAATCTAATCTGCTGACGTATTCCATAGCGTGACATCATACCACAACCAAGTCTTTATTCATTTTACTGTTCCACCTCAGCGCGTTTAGCGAGGCGGTTTCCTTGGCACGTCTTGTCAAAGCAGAGATCGTGTTCCCTTATTCCGGGATTCTCATCAATAAGGGCGTGGGTAACCCCACCGCGCCATTGATTACGGCGCTTGGGAGATAAGCGAGTTTTACTAGGCTGGTGGGGACGCATAGTCGCGTCCGCGCATATAAGGGGATAAGGATACACCTTTTCATCCACGCCTTCTTCCTCCTTTGCCTATCCATTTCCGCGCACTCGAGCTCCAGCGCCCAAGTCCGCACGCCCCACCTCAACCTTCTCGATCCATGTCCGGAGCGGGAGGCAAGTGGATGGTCTCCTCTGTTACAGAGGGACACATCAAAAGACTGAGGAAGGCCGGATACTTGTCTAACGACATTGCGCACCGGCTTCCCGAAGAGGGGCAGCTCATCCCCACCCCTAGGCCCCATGAGAGGGTGGTGTTCCTCCCTCATTTCCTCCGCGGACTGGGCTTCCCTCTCCACCCATTTGTCCAGGGGCTCATGTTCTACTATGGCCTGGATTTCCACGATTTGGCCCCGAACTTTGTCCTCAACATCTCGGCGTTCATCGTCGTGTGCGAGGGTTTCTTCCGCATCCGCCCCCATTTCGGCCTATGGCTCAAGACTTTTAATGTCAAGCCGAAGGTGGTGCGCGGCACCCAGGCGGAGTGCGGAGGCGCCATGGTGGGAAAGATGCCCAACGTCCTATGGCTCGAGGGCTCCTTCGTGTAGTCCCTAAAGGGGTGGCAATCGGGGTGGTTTTACATCACCGAGCCGCGCGACCCTGAATGGGTCGTAGCCCCCGAGTTCCGATCCGGACCCCCCTACGCGGCTCGCCTCCTGGAAAGAGACGGGCCTGTTGTGGGGTAAAAAATGAGTTCTGACCGGACTCCAAACATGCGTCCAAACCCTGGTGGACAAGAAGCTCAAACTTGTCAACGTAGTCCAGGTTATGCTCATCCGCCGGATCCTCCCGTGTCAACAACGGGCTTTCAACCTATGGGAGTTTGACCCAGTGCGGCACCGAACTCTGAGCAGGCTCTTCGACACGATGTACGAAGATGCCTGGAAGGTGCTTTTCAAGGGTGCCGAGGCCCCCGCATCCGCTACCGAGGATCGCGGATTCAGCACACAGTGTCACGCTCGTGTGGTAAGCTGTTTTTACCATTTACAGGGTATTAGGTTTTCATGGTTTGACTCCATGCGGGATCTAAGCTCCCTTACCTTTGACAGGATTGGCAGGAGATGTCCGAACAGATCAACTGTCCGGCTCCTTTGCCTGAAGGCCCAACGGACGCTCGCTTGGCGAAGCTGCTGGTTCCGGCACCCTATGTGGTGCCGGAGTAGAAGGCCAAGAAGAAGGCCACGGGGACTCGAAAGAGTGCCTGGCGCCAGGAGGTGTCGGATTCATCATCCGATGACTCCAAGGCACACTCCTCCCATGAAGACGACGAGGAGGAAGAAGAGACCTCTCCCCCTCCAGCGGGGGGAGGGAAGAAAAGGAAGGCCGCACCAACTGGGAGGACGAAGGGTCCAAGAAGGGGAAGGCCCCTCCTCCGGACTACTCCACCAACGTCGACGACGGCGAAGAGGAGTGGCCGCACAGGGCCAAGCCCCTGGCGAGATCGTAAGTATCCGGATACCAGAGTGATTCATAGTATTCCCCCATTGCATAGCTTTTCCTTACATCGAACATGTCTATGCAGTCCACCCAAGGCCGGGCTCGACGAGTCGTCGAGCGGCTCCCTGGATTCGTCGGATGTGAATTCGCTTCCGGCGGCTACCTCCCCCCACCCTAGGGACAACGCTGAGGTGGCGTCCCAACAAGTTCCAAGCCAGGAGGAGGTGGTCCTGGAGGCGCCGCAAGGCGACCTCCCGGACTCCATGCGTGAAGGGGATAGAACCCCCAAGGGCTCTAAGTCCGGCTTTGAGCCGGACACCGCGCCGGAACCTTCAACGGTTTCGGACTCCGGTAGGCAGCCTCCTTCCAAGAGGAGCAAGCCTACCGAGCCGGTGACCTCCGTCCAACCGGAGGCACCGGACAATTTGCTGGAGGTGCTTAATGGCGCCTCCATCGACGAGGAGCACCACACTGTTATGAGTGCGGTGATCTAGAAGGCTCAGTCCGCCAAGAGCAGACTGACTGAAGCCTGTGCCAGCCTTCTAACAGGCTTTGAGGTAAGTAAAAGATATGTAAAAATATTACCGCATAGACAGTAGCCCCTGATGCTCTGTTTGGCGTTCGGAAAGAAAAGCCGAATAGAGGATCTAATAACGTTCGCAGGAGTCTAACAAAAGTAAGTCAATATGCGTATGCAGGCTTCGCTGCTAGAATCCGCCACACTGACTGCGGAGGTGGGCACGCTGAAGCAGAACCTCGAGCGGTCCGAGCAAGAGCTCGACCTAGCCAACCGGCAGCTCGAGGAGAAGGAAGGTAAGAAATACCTTATTGAAATATGTGAAAGGTGCAATTGCAAAA
Source organism: Triticum dicoccoides (assembly GCF_002162155.2). Classification (NCBI taxonomy): domain Eukaryota; kingdom Viridiplantae; phylum Streptophyta; class Magnoliopsida; order Poales; family Poaceae; genus Triticum; species Triticum dicoccoides. Next base: position 266,183,431 of record NC_041392.1, read on the forward strand.
AGTGACAGGATTAACGCGGCTATTGTAGGGGCCACAACTGTGGTGGTGACCCTTAAGCAAGCGTTGTCCAAGGCCGAGAAGAGGGTGGACACGGAGCGCACCGAGCGGGAGAAGCATGAGACACAGGTTGGCGAGGTGCGGCAAGAGCTCCAGGCTCTCATGAAAAAACATGAGAGTTTGGAGCTTGACTCGAAGACGCGAGAGTATGAGCTCACGGCGGCCATTGAAGATGCCAAGTCTGCCAAGGCCGAAGCCCAGAAGGCCCTCCAGGAGGTTGAGGCAATAAAAAAGATAGCGGCAGGTAAGGCATTCTTTATGCAAAGCAAGCACGTAAAAGTGAATTACTTGTTACTTACCCGAATCCGGATCTCTCCAGGAGCATTCGCAGACTTGCCCCGTAGCATGTCGGATGCCGCCGCCTTCTACCGAGCCGAGGAGGCAAGGTCGACGGAGAAGGTGTTTTGGTCTCAGTATGTTGAGGCCGAACACCCGGTGCCCTTAAACGACCACCTGAAACAGCTGGTCGAGCTCCATAAGGTGGCCGAACAGGCCATGAAGGGCCTCATAGTCCGGCTGTGGCCTGGAGAGGCCATGCCTGGGAGCTACTTCGGGCTGGTGAGGCAGCTGGTGGAGGCCTGTCCAAGGCTTGAAGTCATCAAGCGCTCCGTATGCATTGAGGGTGCCCGTAGGGCGCTTGCCCGTGCGAAGGTGCACTGGGGCAAGCTGGATGCTGAGAAGCTTGTGAAGGATGGGCCACCGCCAGGCAAGGAGCATCGCAAGCCCGAGATGTATTATGAGAGCGCTCTGAAGGGTGCCCGCCTTGTGGCGGATGAATGTTCCATGGATGTAATTTTTCAGTAAACTCGCTCGTTTTGTCCTATGCGCTGAAAACTTGTTCATGTGCGCTAAGCAATGCTTTTTGAATTTAAAATATTACCTTCTGTGCAGCCGTTTATCAAATTTGAGAGATGGCGAGTCGTCGGCTTCTGCCCCCATGGCACGAGTGCTGGTGTGTTCGGGATAAACTTGAGCGCTCTTTTTCCCATTCTTGGGTCCTTCGAGGGAGGCGCTCAACACAACAAACAAGGCAATCGGACTATAATGCTTGAACACTCTCACTTAGCCATAGAATTCTATAATTTTAAATTTCGGCGAAGCCCCTAGTGTTCGGAAGACCGAGTTCGGGGCGCTATCCATGCCTAGGCCGGACAAAGCCGACTCCTCGCTCTAAGCGGCATAAGTCTTTAGGGACTCGAAAACCTCTCGAACAGCGACCAGCTCTCGCCTCATCATGACGGTCAGTTTTAGCTTTTTCTACTGAGGTGCTTAGCCCAGCTCAACTGGGGCACAATCGCAGCAGTTCTCCTAGTGCTACCTTAGCCGATATAACGGAACATAAGGTACCAAAACATAGGAGCCGGGCAAACCCAACTATTGACCCAAGACATGATTCAGAGCCAATGCATATAATGCTATAAGTTCGGGGTGCCGCACTTGTGAAAGTGTTCGGACTTCTCACACCGTATTGTGGGGCACTTAAGCCCCTGGCGTATTGGTCGTACCAAAGTGTACGGGTGTAACATGTCATTAATGAACATATATTCGTAAAAAGAGTAATGCAATAATAGACGGAAGCTATGCATTATTTATTTAAAAAGGCTGCGATCAAAGCAGGACAATACAAATAGTGCGATAAGCAAAAGATGGGACTATCAAATATGTCCTTTCCAGGGGCGAGCTGCCGAATGTTATGTGAAACAGGTATACTGCTTGTTATAGAGACCACCTTAGAGTTCCGTAGTGTGGCATAGCTTTTTGCTCCCCTGGTTGTTGTATCGTTTGTGTGGCAATTTTACTGCCAGACAGGCCTTCCGAAGAGTGGAGTCCTGAAAGTAAGAGAAAATGAAAAAGTCGGCAGCCCCTAGTGTGGTTTAAGCCGTGTTTAGGGCGTGCCGTGATTGTGCCCCTCCCCTTTTGCCCATGGTATTTCCAGAGCGTAGTTATGTACGCGCAACACTGGTTTCGCAAGTTTGCGAGGGTTAGGGTTGGGGCCGCATTGCTACGCTTGCTCGGAACGTGCCCGTCGGTCTTGTTGTAGGTTACTCCGGGTGCGCTTGACGGTGTCCAGGCGTTTAATGGCCGGACTGGAGAATTGCCTTGAGAGGCTGCTTTGTACTTCCGCTGCGATAGCCGCCGTATGCTCCTCCATTCGGAGAGAGCGTTCGGTGTTTCCATTGACCGTGATGACTCCTCGAGGGCCTGGCATTTTGAGCTTGAGGTATGCGTAGTGCGGCACCGCATTGAACTTGGCAAATGCAGTTTGCCCGAGCAGTGCGTGATAGCCACTGCGGAACGGGACTATGTCGAAGATTAACTCCTCGCTTCGGAAATTATCCGGAGATCCGAAGACCACTTCAAGTGTAACTGAGCCTCCACAGTTGGCCTCTACACCTGGTATGACGCCTTTAAAGGTCGTTTTAGTGGGTTTAATCCTCGAGGGATCGATACCTATCTTCCGCACTGTATCCTGGTAAAGCAGGTTCAGGCCGCTGCCGCCATCCATAAGGACTCTAGTGAGGTGAAATCCGTCAATAATTGGGTCTAGAACCAATGCGGCGAAACCGCCAAGACGGGTGCTAGTGGGGTGGTCCCTTCGATCAAAGGTGATCGGGCAGGAAGACCATGGGTTGAACTTTGGGGCGACTGGCTCCATCGCGTATACGTCCCTTAGCGCATGCTTCCGCTCCCTCTTGGGGACGTGGGTTGCGTATATCATGTTCACCGTCCGCACTTGTGGGGGAAAACCTTTCTGTACACTGTTGTTCGGCGGCCAGGGCTCCTCCTCGTCATCTCTATGCAGCCCCTTGTCTATGCTTTCGGCATTTAACTTGCCTGCATGCTTGAACACCCAACAATCCCTGTTGGTGTGATTGGCTGGTTTTTCGGGGGTGCCATGTATCTGGCATGAGCGGTCGAGTATTCGGTCCAAACTGGACGGGCCCGGAGTATTTCTTTTGAATGGCTTTTTCCGCTAACCGGGTTTAGAGCCTCTGAATCCGGCATTAACTGCCGTATCCTCAGCATTGTCGCTGTTAATGCGGCGCTTTTGCTTGTTGTGATGCGACCTGCCACTGCTGTCCTTGGTATCCGAATTACCAGGGCTCTTGGTCATGTTATTGCTGCGAGCTAGCCAGCTGTCTTCTCCCGTGCAAAAGTGGGTCATAAGTGTCGTGAGGGCTGCCATAGATTTCGGCTTTTCCTGTCCTAGGTGCCGTGCAAGCCACTCGTCGTGGATGTTATGCTTGAAGGCTGCTAGGGCCTCTGCATCCGGACAGTCGACGATTTGATTTTTCTTGGTTAGGAACCGTGTCCAGAATTGTCTGGCCGATTCCTCTGGCTGCTGAATTATGTAGCTAAGGTCATCGGCGTCTGGTGGTCGCACATAAGTGCCCTGAAAATTGTCGAGGAATGCGGCTTCCAGGTCCTCCCAGCAACCAATTGATTCTGCTGGCAAGCTGTTAAGCCAATGCCGAGCTGGTCCTTTAAGCTTGAGTGGGAGGTATTTGATGGCGTGTAGGTCATCACCGCGGGCCATGTGGATATGAAGGAGATAGTCCTCGATCCATACCGCAGGATCTGTTGTGCCATCATATGATTCGATGTTCACGGGTTTGAAACCCTCAGGGATTTGATGATCCATTACTTCGTCTGTGAAGCATAGTGGGTGTGCGGCGCCTCAGTATTGGGCTATATCACGACGCAGCTCAAACAAGCTTTGTCTACTGTGTTCGGCCCGGCCGGATTGACTGTATCCGGAGTGACGATTACCGTCTCGTGCCGTGGGGCGCCCACGCGATCCGTAGATCGATCTTGTTTGCCTTGCCTTGTCCTCCAATATATCTCGCAGGTCTGGTGCATTTTCCCATGCCTTGGTATTTTTTGAGCGCTGCCGGGGTGCGGCTTGAGTGGAGGGCCGAGAGGCTTCTCTGTCGCGGCCACGGGGTGGCCGATCGGCCGCATCATGCACTGGTGATGTAGGTTTAGGTGCTTCCTCCTCTAGTCGGGGTAGCAACCTATGTTTTGGGTAGCTCTTGGAGGGGCGTTCGAGTTCATACTCTTCGACCGCAAGGACTTCAGTCCATCTGTCGGCTAGCAAATCTTGATCAGCTCTAAGCTGTTGCTACTTTTTCTTGAGGCTGCTCGCCGTGGCCATAAGCCTGCGTTTGAAACGCTCTTGTTCGACGGGATCCTCTGGCACGACAAATTCGCCGTCGTCGAGGCTTGCCTCGTCTTCGGAGGGAGGCATATAATTATCGTCCTTGACCTCTCTGTCTGCCGCTCTCTCATGAGGGCTGGCTTCTCCGTCCTCCTATGCTGGATCTTGCTGGAGGTGGTTGTCTTCGGGCACTCTCCGGGGTGTTATTATCTCCCGTGTCGGAATCACCGTTTTTGCTTTGGCGGGATTTAGAGCGGCGCCGCTGGCGCCGGCGCTTAGGTTGCTTCTTGGAGGGGTCATCCTCCGCTGTTCCATCGCCATTGCCTTCTTTTGGGGTGTCCACCATGTATATATCATATGACGAGGTGGCTTTCCAGTGCCCTATAGGTGCTGGTTCTTGATCGTCTCCTGCATCGGCGTCCATACCGTCGATGTCTTCGGAGTCGAAGTCGAGCATGTTGGTTAAATCATCGACATTGGCTACAAAGTGGGTGGTGGGTGGGCTTTGAATTTCTTCATCATCCGCATCCCAACCTCGCTGACCATAGTCCGGCCAGGGCTCTCCTGATAAAGAGAGAGATTTTAGTGAATTTAGAATATCGCCGAAGGGCGAGTGCTGAAAGATGTCCGTGGCGGTGAACTCCATGATCGGCGCCCAATCGGGTTTGATCGGTAGGGGCGCGGAGGGCTCGGAGTCTAGAGAGGAGTCCGTCTCCTTGGAGTCACTTGCTTCGCAGAGAATAGGGCTGGTGTTCGGCTCGATCACCGTAGAGATTGCAGCCCCCGAGGCAATGTCCAACCACAAATCCTCGATTGGCGCAGTTGGCTCCGAATTAAGGGTTGAAGCTGATGCGGGTGTGGCCTCCAGGGCACTGTTCGGCGGCAGAGCTAGATCATTCCCATCATGACAATGCGGCGCACTCGGCTGCGGCTCGAACCCGTCGAAGATCAAGTCTTCTTGGAGGTCAGCCGTGTAGTTCAAACTTCCAAATCTGACCTGATGGCTAGGGGCGTAGCTTTCGATCTTCTCCAGATGGCCAAGCGAATTGGCCCATAGTGCAAAGCCGCCAAATACGAAGATCTGTCCGGGGAGAAAAGTCTCACCCTGGATCGCATCGTCGTTGATGATCGTAGGAGCCATCGGGCCTAAAAGTGACGACACAGAGGAAGTCTCAATGAAAGCACCAATGTCGGTGTAAATACCGGCGGATCTCGGGTAGGGGGTCCCGAACTGTGCGTCTAGGCGGATGGTAACAGGAGGCAGGGGACACGATGTTTTACCCAGGTTTGGGCCCTCTTGATGGAGGCAAAACCCTACATCCTGCTTGATTAATATTGATGATATGGGTAGTACAAGAGTAGATCTACCACGAGATCAAGGAGGCTAAACCCTAGAAGCTAGCCTATGGTATGATTGTTGTTCATCCTATGGACTAAAACCCTCCGGTTTATATAGACACCGGAGAGGGCTAGGGTTACACAGAGTCGGTTACAATGGTAGGAGATCTACATATTCGTATCGCCAAGCTTGCCTTCCACGCCAAGAAAAGTCCCTTCCGGACACGGGACGAAGTCTTCAATCTTGTATCTTCATAGTCCAGGAGTCCGGCCGAAGGTATAGTCCGGCTATACGTACACCCCCTAATCCAGGACTCCCTCAGATGGTCTCCTCCGTTACGGAGGGAGACATCAAAAAGCTACGCGGGGCCGGATACTTAGCCGCGGATATCGTGCATCGGCTGCCAGCCGCGGGGCAGACGTCCCTACCCTGGAACATCACGAAAGGGTGGTTTTCCTCACCCACTTCATCCGCGGACTGGGGTTTCCCCTCCATCCATTCGTCTGCGGCCTTATGTTCTATTATGGGCTGGACTTCCATGATCTGGCCCCGAATTTCATCCTCAACATCTCGGCATTCATCGTCGTGTGCGAGGCTTTCCTCCGCATCCGGCCCCACTTCAGCCTGTGGCTGAAGACCTTCAATGTCAAACCGAAGGTCGTAGGCGGCCAACAAGCGGAATGCGGCGGAGCCATGGTGGGCAAAATGCCCAACGTTACATGGCTTGAGGGCTCCTACATGGAGACCATAAAGGGGTGGCATTTGGTGTGGTTCTACATCACCGAGCCGCGCGACACCAACTAGGTGGCGGCCCCCGAGTTTCGATCCGGAATCCCCACGCGGCTCACTTCCTGGAAGGAGAAGGGCCTGTCCCGGGGCTCATCGGTGGAGCTGGACGGACTCCAGAAGTGTATCCGGAACATGATAGGCAAGAAACTCAAGCTTTCAACATAGTCGAGGTCATGCTCTTCCGCCAGATCCTCCCGTGTCAACAACGGGCTTTCAACTTATGGGACTTCGACCCGGCCCAGCACCAGACTCTACGCGAGCTCTTCGACACGACGCATAAGAACGTCTGGAAGGTGCTGTTCAAGGGCGCCGAGGTCCCCCATCCCCTTACCGAGGACCGCGGGCTAAGCGTGACGCGCCCTGCGAATCCGGTAAGTCCTGTACATCTCGTAGGGTATTTATTTTTCATAGTTTAACCATGTGCGGGATCTGAGCTCCCATGCCTTTGACAGGACTGGGTGGAGACATCGGAGCAGATTGACTGCCCGGCCCCTCTGCTCGAAGACCCTGCAGACGCTCTCTTGACGGAGATGCGGACCCAGGCTCCTTATGAGGTGCCGGAGAAGAAGATCAAGAAGAAGGCCACGGGAACCCGAAAGAGTTCCCGGTGCCAGGTGGTATCGGACTCATCGTCCGATAACTCCGAGACGCACTCCTCCGTGAAAACGAGGAGGAGGAAGATGAAGATTCTCCCCCTCTAGCCGGGGAGACAAGAAAAGGAAGGCCGCCCCAACCGGGGAGGCCGGAGGGTCCAAGAAGGGAAGGACTCTCCTTCCGGACTGTTCCACCACCGCCGCTGACAGCGACGACGAGTGGTTACTCAGGGCCAAGCCCCTGGCGAAGTCGTAAGTATTCGGATACCAGAGTAACTCATAGCATACTTTTGTTGCACTGCTTCTCCTAACGTCAAATATGATTATGAAGTCCGCCCCGAGCCCGTATTGACGTATCCTCGTCGGACGGTTCCTTGGACTCGTCGGATATGAATAGCGAATCACTTCCAACCGCCTCCTCTCCTCGCCCTACGGACAATGTCGAGGTATTGTCTCAAGGGGCACCGAGCCAGGGGAGATAGTCCTGGAGGCGCCTCAAGGCGACCTTCCGGACTCCAGGCGCAAAGGGAGCAAGACTCCCAAGGGCTCCAAGTTCGGCCCTCAGCCAAACACCGCGCCGGAACCTCCAGCGGTTTCGGACTCCGGCAGGTGGCCCCCTTCCAAGAGGGGCAAGCCGCCCGTGCCGGTGACCTCTGTCCATCCAGAGGCACCGGACAACCTATTGGGAGCGCTTCACGGCGCTTCCATTGACGAAGAGCACCGCACTATTATGAGTGCGGTGATCAAGAAGGTCCAGTCCGCCAAGAGCAGACTGACTGAAGCCCGTGCTAGCCTTCTAACAGGCTTTGAGGTAAGTATTTAAAATATAGGAAAATATTACCGCATAGACAGTAGCCCCCGATGCTCTGTTTGGTGTTCACAAAGAAAAGCCAAATAGAGGATCAAATAATATCTGCAGGAGTCTAATATAAGTATGTCTGTATGCGTATGCAGGCTTCACTACTGACCTCTACTGCACTGACTGTGGAGGTTGCCGCACTGAAGAAGAGCCTCGATTGGTCCAAGAAAGAGCTCGGCCTTTCCAAGAGGCAGCTCGTGGAGAACAAAGGTAAGTAACACCTTGTTTATATATATATATAAAAAGATGTGGTTGCAAAATGACAGGATCATCATGGATGTGCCAGGGGCCACGACCGAAGTGGCGACCCTGAAGCAAGCGCTGTCTGAGGCCGAAAACAAAGCGGCCAAGGAGCGCACCGAGCAGGAGAAATAGGAGGCACGGGTGGGTGAGGTGCAGCAAGAGCTCCAGGCTCTCGTGAAGAAGCACGAGACTTTGGAGCTTGACTCGAAGACGTGAGAATCCGAGATTGCCGCGGCCCTCGAGAGCACAAAGCGTGCCAAGGCTTAAGCCCAAAAGTCCCTCCAGGAAATTGAGGCAATGAGGAAGATAGCGGCGGGTAAGGCATTCATTATGCAAAGCAAGCATGTGAAAGTAAATTGCTTGTTACTTACCCGAGTCCGGAGCTCTCCAGGAGCATTCGCAGATTTGCCCCGCAGCGTGTCAGATGCCGCAAAGTACTACCAGGCCGAGGAGGGGAGCTCGATGAAGAAGTTGTTCTGGTCTCAGTATACTGGGACCGAACACCCAATGCCTGTGAGCGACCAACTGAAGCAACTGGTCGATCTGCACAAGGCGGTCGAATAGGCCATGAGGGGCCTTATAGTCTGGATGTGGCCTGGCGACTCCCTTCCCAACAGCTACTTCGGCCTGGTGATGCGGCTTCTGGACGCCTGCCCACGGCTGGAAGTCATAAAGCGGTCCGTCTGCATCGAAGGTGCATGCGGGGCTTTTGCCCGTGCGAAAGTGCACTGGGCCAAGATGGACGCCGAGAAGCTGGTGAAGGAGGGACCGCCGAAGGGCAAGGAGCATCGCCACCCTGATATGTATTATGAGGGTGTCCTGAAGGGTGCCCGTCTTGTGGCAGACGAGTGTGCGAAGGATGTAATTTTTGAATGAACTTGCTCGTGTGATCCTGTATGATGAAAACTTGTTCATATGCGCTATGCAACACTTGTTTGAATTTAAAATATTACCTTCTGTGTGGCTGTTTATCAAATCTGAGAGATGGCCAGTCATCGGCTTCTGCCCCCATGCCACGAGTGTTGGGGTGTTCGGGATAAATCTGAGCACTCTTTTTCCCATTGTTGGGTCCTTCGAGGGAGGTGCTCAGTGCAACGAACAAGGCAATCGGACTATAATGCTTTATCGCTCTCACTTAGCCATAGAAGTCTACAATTTTAAATTTTGGCGAAGCCCCTAGTATTCGGAAGGCCGAATTGGGGGCGCTATAAACGCCTAAGCCGGACAAAGCCGACTCCTCGCCCTAAGCGGCATACGTATTTAGGGACTCGAGACCTCTCGAACAGCGACCAGCTCTCGCCTTATCATGACAGTCAGTTTTAGCTTTCTCTACTGAGTTGCTTGCCCAGATGAACCGGGGCACAATCGCAGTAGTTCTCCCAGTGCTACCTTAGCCGATATAGCGGAACCTAAGGTACCAAAACATGGGAGCCGGGCAAACCCAACTATTGACCCGAGACATGATTCGGAGCTGATGCATATAATGCTATAAGTTCGGGGTGCCGCACTGTCGAAAGTGTTCGGACTTCTCACGCCGTATTATGGGGTACGCTTAAGCCCATGGCGTATTGGCCGTACCAGAGTGTACGGGTGCTGAATGTCATGCATGAACATATATATAAAAAAGAATAGAGAATGCGGTAATAGTCTAGTGCTATGCATTGTTTATTCAAAAAAGTGCGTCGAATTAGAATAATAGAAGTAGTGCAATAAGAAAAAAGGAGGACTATTTGACATGTCCCCTCCAAGGGCAAGCTGAGGAATGGTATTTAAAGTAGGTATTTCACTCGTTACCAGAGACCACCTGGGAATTCCATGGTGCGACGTAGCTTTCTGCCTCCTTGGTTGTTGTATCGTGTGTCCGGCAATCGTACTGCCGGACGGGGTTTCCAGAGAGTAAAGTCCTGAAAGAGAGAGAAAATAACAAAGCAGGAAGCCCCTAGTGCGGTTGAGCCGCGTTTTGGGGCGTGCCATAGTCGTGCCCCCACCTATGCCCATGGTATTTTCAATGCGTAATTATGTACACGTGGCGTGGATTTCGCCGTTTGGCTGGGACTGGGGTGGGGGCCGCATTGCTATGCAAGCTCGGAATGTGCCAGGCGGTCTTGTTGCAGATTACTTCGGGCACGCTTGACGGTGTCCGGGTGTTTAATCACCGAACTGGTGGATTGCCTGAAGAGGCTGCCCTGTGCTTCTGCTGCGAGGGCCGCAGTGTGCTCCTCCGTGCGGAGAGAGCGCTCTGTGTTTCCATTGACTGTGATGACCCCCCGAGGTCCTGGCATCTTGAGCTTGAGGTATGCATAATGCGGTCCGTATTGAATCTCGCAAATGCGGTTCGCCCAAGCAGTGTGTGATAGCCACTGCGAAACGGGACTATATCGAAGATTAACTCCTCGCTTCGGAAGTTATCCGGGTATCCGAAGACCACTTCCAGTGTGACTGAGCTTGTGCAATGGGCCTCTACACCTGGTATGACGCCTTTGAAGGTCGTTTTTGTGGGTTTGATCCTTGAGGGGTCTATACCCATTTTGCGCACTGTGTCCTGATAAAGCAGGTTCAGGCTGCTGCCGCCGTCCATAAGGACTCGAGTGAGGTGAAATCCGTCGATGATTGGGTCTAGGACCAGTGCAGCGAATCCGCCATGATGGATACTAGTGGGGTGGTCCCTGCGATCGAAGGTGATCGGACAGGAGGACCATGGGTTGAACTTTGGGGTGACTGGCTCTAACGTGTATACGTCCCTTAGCGCACGCTTTCGCTCCCTCTTGGGGATGTGGGTTGCATATATCATGTTCACCATCTGCACTTGTGGGGGGAACCTCTTCTGTCCTCCGGTGTTCGGCGGCCGGGGCTCCTCCTCGTCATTGCTATGTAACCCCTTATCTTTGTTTTCGGCATTTAACTTGCCGGCCTGCTTGAACACCCAACATTTCCTGTTGGTGTGGTTGGCTGGCTTTTCGGGGGTGCCGTGTATTTGACACGAGCGATTGAATATACGGTCCAAACTGGACGGGCCCGGAGTGCTTCTTTTGAATGGCTTTTTACGCTGACCGAGTTTAGAGCCTCTGAATCTGGCATTGACTGTCGTATCCTCGGTATTGTCGTTGTTGATGCGGCGCTTGTGTTTGTTGTGACGTGACCTTCCATTGCTATCGTTGGTATCCGAAGTACCATGGTTCTTTGATATGTTATCGCTTCGAGCCAGCCAGCTGTCCTCTCCCGCGCAAAAGCGGTTCATGAGTGTCGTGAGGGCTGCCATAGATTTCGGCTTTTCCTGGCCAAGGTGCCGGGCGAGCCACTCGTCGCAGATGTTGTGCTTAAAAGCTGCTAGGGCCTCTGCATCTGGACAGTCGACGATTTGATTTTTCTTTGTCAGGAACCGTGTCCAGAATTGCCTGGCCGATTCCTCTGGCTGCTAAATTATGTGGCTCAAGTCATCGACATCTGGTGGTCGCACATAAGTGCCCTGGAAGTTGTCGAGGAATGCGGCTTCCAGATCTTCCCAACAGCCAATGGATTCTGCTGGCAGGCTGTTGAGCCAATGCAGAGATGGTCCTTTGAGTTTGAGTGGGAGGTATTTGTTGGCATGTAGATCGTCACCGCGGGCCATGTGGATGTGCAGGAGGAAGTCCTCGATCCATACCACAGGATCTGTTGTACCGTCGTATGATTTGATATTTACGGGTTTGAAACCCTCTGGGATTTGGTGATCCATTACTTCGTCTATGAAGCATAGGGGGTGTGCGGCGCCTCTGTACTAGGCTATATCGCGACGCAGCTCAAATTAGTCTTGTCCGCTGTGTTCGGCCCGGCCAGATTTACTTTTACTGTATCCGGCGTGATGGTTATCGTCTCGCATAGTGGAGCACCCTCGTGATCCGTAGATTGATCTTGCGTGTTTTGCTTTGTCCTCCAATACGTATCGCAGGTCTAGCGTGTTTCCCCGTGCCTTGACATTTTTATTTGAGTGGCGTCGGGGTGCGGGCTGAGCTTTTGGCTAAAATGCCTCTCTGTCGCGGCCACGAGGTGGCCGATCAGCCGCGTCATACGCTGGAGATGTAGGTTTTAATGATTCCTCCTCTAGTCAGGGTAGCAACATGCACTTTGGGTAACTCTTGGAGGGGCATTCGAGTTCATATTCCTCGGCCGCAAGGACTTCAGTCCATCTATCAACTAGCAAATCTTGATCAGCTTGAAGCTGCTGTTGCTTTTTCTTAAGGCTATTTGCCATGGCTATAAGTCGGCGCCTGAAGCGCTCTTGCTCGATGGGATCCTCAGGCATGACAAATTCGTCATCATCGAGGCTTGCCTCGTCTTTGGAGGGAGGCGTGTAATTATCATCCTCCGCCTCTCCATCTGCCGCTCTATTGGGAGGGGATTGTCATCATCTTCGGCACTGTCCGGAGTGCTATTATCTCCTATGTCGATGTCACCGCTTTTGCTTTGGCGAGACCTAGAGCAGCGCCGCTGTCATTGGCGCTTGGTTGCTTCTTGGAGGGGTCATCCTCCGCTGTCCCGTCGCCATTGCCTTCTTTGGGTGTGTCCACCATGTATATATCATATGATGAGGTGGCTGTCCAGTGCCCTGTGGGCAGTGGTTCCTGTTTGTCTCCTGCATCGTCGTCCATACTGTCGATATCTTCGGAGTCGAAGTCGAGCGTGTCGGTCAAATCATTGACAGTGGCTACTAAGTGGGTGGTGGGTGGGCAGCGAATTTCTTCGTCATCCGCATCCCAATCCTGTCGGACATAGTTCGGCCAGGACTCTCCTGACAAGGAGAGAGACCTTAATGAGTTTAGTATGTCACCGAAGGGCAAGTGCTGAAAGATATCCGCGGAGGTGAACTCCATGATCGGCGCCCAGTCGAATTCGATAGGCACGGGCGCAGGCGGTTCGGAGTCCGTGGCCGGGGAAGAATCCGGCAGTTTGGCGTCATGGCTCTCATGAAGGGTAAGGTCGATACTTGGCTCGATCACCGCTGAGAATGCGGCCTCCATGGCGGGGTCTATCCACTCGTCCATGGATGGCGCAATTGGCTCTAAATTGAGGGTCGGAGCGTTTGCCGGTGCGGTCTCCCGAACACTGTCCGATGGTAGAGCTAAATCATGCTCATCGTGACAGTGCAGCGCACTCGGCAGGGGCTCGAATTCGTCGAAGATCAAGTCTCCGCGGATGTCGGCCGTGTAGTTTAAGCTTCCAAACCTGACCTGGTGGCCAGGGGCGTAACTCTCGATCTGCTCCAGATGGCTAAGCGAGTTGGCCCGCAGTGCAAAGCTGCCAAATACAAAGATCTGTCCGGGGAGAAAAGTCTCACCCTCGACAGCATCGCTATCGATGATCGAAGGAGCCATCAAGCCCAGCGATGACGACACAGAGGAACTCTCAATGAAAGCACCAATGTCGGTATCAAAACCGGTGGATCTCGGGTAGGGGGTCCCGAACTGTGCGTCTAGGCGGATGGTAACAGGAGGCAGGGGACACGATGTTTACCCAGGTTCGGGCCCTCTTGATGGAGGTAATACCCTACGTCCTGCTTGATTGTTCTTGATAATATGAGTAGTACAAGAGTTGATCTACCACGAGATCAGAGAGGCTAAACCCTAGAAGCTAGCCTATGGTATGATTGTTGTTGTTGGTCCTACGGACTAAACCCTCCGGTTTATATAGACACCGGAGGGGGCTAGGGTTACACAGAGTCGGTTACAAGGAAGGAGATCTATATATCCGTATTGCCAAGCTTGCCTTCCACGCCAAGGAGAGTCCCATCCGGACACGGGACGAAGTCTTCAATCTTATATCTTCATAGTCCAACAGTCCGGCCAAAGGATATAATCTGGCTGTCCGGATACCCCTAATCCAGGACTCCCTCAGGGAACCTCCTAAAACCCTTGATGCTCATTATGTGAAAGATATTATGCACTACTTTAATAATCCTGAGAAAATCCCATTCAATTATATAATGGGAGACATGTTGGATCAACGTGAATACTTTAGGGATTGTTGCTTGACTCAAAAAGGGAAACAATTATGGGATCAAATTTATATGTTGCATTGGTATGCTCGGCAACTATGCTTGAGATATGATTATACTTCTTGCTATAGGATGAAGGCTCCACACCTCCCCTTTTCATGCAAATTTAATGATAATGAAACCTTAGCTTCTTATGCTAATGGTAGATATGATTACTATGATGTGGAACAAATAGATGAATTTGTTGCTTTTAAGGGTGCTTGTGAAACTAATCTTTGTTTAAAGAGTTTGAAGATTTTGATGATTCATTTTATAGACATGAAAATTTAGCTATCCTTAAATATTGCTATGAGAATTATAAATTCAATTATGATATTGATGAATTTATTGAGAAAGTCTCCGCTGTCCGAGAAGAGACTAATATTTTGCAGGAGTCTATGGAAGAAGAAATTGATGAAACTGTGAGCTCATTGGGTGAAAAAGATGATGAGGAGCGCGAAGAACAAAAGGAGGAAGATCGGATTAGCTCCCATGCCCACCTTCTAATGAGAGTAACTCTCCAACTCATACATTATTTAATGTCCCTTCATTCTTACCGAAGGATGAATGCCATGATAATTGATCCCGTTGATTCGTTTGAAATATCCCTTTTTGATGAACTTGATGCTTGCTATTCTTGTGGCCAAGATGCCAATATGAATTATGCTTATGGAGATGAAATTGCCATTGTTCCTTATGTTAAACATGAAATTGTTGCTATTGCACCCACACATGATAGTCCTATTATCTTTTTGAATTCTCCAAACTACACTATATTGGAGAAGTTTGCACTTAAGGGTTATATTGATGGGTGGCCTTTTACCATTGCCCATGATAATTTTGATGAATATAATATGCATGTGCTTGCTGCTCCTACTTGCAATTATTATGAGAGAGGAACTACATCTCCGCCTCTCTATGTTTCCAACACGATAAAATTGCAAGAAACTTCTTATGTTATGCATTGGCCTTTACTTGATGTGCATGAATTGTTCTTGTATGACATGCCAATGCGTAGGAAGAGAGTTAGACTTCATCACTGCTTGATATATGTTGCTTTGTGCTCACTACTAAATGTCAAATCATTGCTAATTCAAATTGGCTTTGATATACCTTGGGATCCGGGTGCATTCATTACTTGAGCACCTTATGCCTAGCTTAATGTCTTTAAAGAAAGCGCTGCCAGGGAGACAACCCGGAAGTTTTAGAGAGTCATTTATTTCTGTTGAGTGCTTTCATAGAGTTTAAAAACAAAAAAATAAAGAGTGGAACCCAAAAAATTTCAAAAAGGAAAGTGAAAGTGAGAGAGACAAGCATTGTTGAAGTGAGGGAGCTCCTTGAACTTTGTTCATGATCACAGAAACTTTTCAACAAAAATAATTATCCCCTTGTACAATTCCTTTGTATTATAAAAATAATGCGCCAAGATTTGCCTTTAGGATGTTTACATTGCTTGTTGGTTTGTGCGGTGCAAAATAGAAACTTTGGCTGTTGTGCGTGATTTTACATTTTTTACTGGAATGACAAACGGTTCTGAAACAGTTTGCACTATCTTTCTATACAAATTGTTTATTTTTCCTAATTGTTTCAGAATTTTTGGAGTACATAAGTATAGTGAATGTTCAGATTACTACAGACTGTCCTGTTTAAGACAGATTCTGTTTTTGATGCATTTTTGCTTGTTTTGTTAAAACTATCGATTTCTATCAGTGGATTAAGCCATGGAAAAGTTATATTACAATAGCTACAATGAAAAAACAAAATATGAATTGGTTTGCAACAGTACTTAGAGTAGTGATTTGCTTTATTATACTAATGAATCATACTGAACTTTCTAGTGAGTTTTGTGTGGATGAAGTGATCAAGGATCGAGGAGGTCTCGATATGAGGAGAAGGAGGAGAGGTAAGATCTCAAGCTTGGGGATCCCCAAGGCACCCCAAGTAAATATTCAAGGAGACTCAAGCGTCTAAGCTTGGGGATGCCCCAGAAGGCATCCCATCTTTCTTCAACAAGTATCGGTATGTTTGCGGTTTCGTTTCATTCATGTGATATGTGCAAATCTTGGAGCGTCTTTTGCATTCAGTTTTCACTTTTCTTTGATGCACCATGCTGGTATAAGATATTACATGGTTGATTTATAGAATGCTCATTGCACTTCACTTATATCTTTTGAGTGTGGCTTTATAGAATGCTTCGTGTGCATCACATATATCATTTGAAGTTTGGATTGCCTGTTTCCCTACACATAGAAAACCTCCATTTGTAGAATGCTCTTTTGCTTCACTTATATCTGTTAGAGCGTGGGCTTATATTTTGTAGAAAGAATTAAGCTCTCTTGCTTCACTTATATCTATTTAGAGAGATGACAAGAATTGGTCATTCACATGGTTAGTCATTAAATCCTACATAAAACTTGTAAATCACTGAATATGATATGTTTGATTCCTTGCAATAGTTTTGTGATATAAACATGGTGATATTAGAGTCATGCTAGTGGGTGTTGTGGATTGTAGAAATACTTGTGTTGAAGCTTGTGATTCTTGTAGCATGCACGTATGGTGAACCGTTATGTAACGAAGTTGGAGCATGAGGTATTTATTGATTGTCTTCCTTATGAGTGGCGGTCTGGGACGTGCGATGGTCTTTTCCTACTAATCTATCCCCCTAGGACAATGCACGTAGTACTTTGTTTCGATGACTAATAGATTTTTTGCAATAAGTATGTGAGTTATTTATGACTAATGTTGAGTCCATGGATTATACGCACTCTCACCCTTCCATCATTGCTAGCCTCTTCGGTACTGTGCATTGCCCTTTCTCACCTTGAGATTCGGTGCAAACTTCGCCGGTGCATCCAAACCCCGTGATATGATACGCTCTATCACACATAATCCTCATTATATCTTCCTCAAAACAGCCACCATACCTACCTATCATGGCATTTCCATAGCCATTCCGAGATATATTGCCATGCAACTTCCATCATCATCATATACATGACTTGATTATTTATTGTCATATTGCTTTGCATGATCATAAGATAGCCAGCATGATGTTTTCATGGCTTATCATTTTTTATTTCAATGCCATGCTAGATCATTGCACATCTCGGTACACCGCCGGAGGCATTCATATAGAGTGATATCTTTGTTCTAGTATCAAGTTGTAATATTGAGTTGTAAGTAAATAAAAGTGTGATGATCATCATTATTAGAACATTATCCCATGTGTGGTTATCAAAATAAAAGTTGCCAGAGAACCCCCCCCCCCAAAAAGAGAGAGAGAGAGGCCAAAGAAGCCTAACAAAGAGAAAAAAAATAAAAATGAGAGAAAATAGAGAAGAGACATTGTTACTATCCTTTTACCACACTTGTGCTTCAGAGTAGCACCATGTTCTTCATATAGAGAGTCTCTTGAGTTATCACTTTCATATACTAGTGGGAATTTCCATTATAGAACCTGGGTTGTATATTCCAACGATGGGCTTCCTCAAGTGTCCTAGGTCTTCATGAGCAAGCAAGTTGGATGCACACCCACTTAGTTTCAGTTTGATCTTTCATACACTTGTAGCTCTAGTGCATCTATTGCATGGCAATCCCTACTCCTCGTGTTGACATCAATTGATGGGCATCTCCATAGCCCGTTGATTAGCCGCGTCGATCTGAGACTTTCTCCCTTTTTGTCTTCTCCACACAACCTCCATTATCATATTCTATTCCACCAATTGTGCTATATCCATGGCTCACACTCATGTATTGCGTGAAAGTTGAAAAGGTTTGAGAACATCAAAAGTATGAAACAATTTCTTGGCTTGTCATCGGGGTTGTGCATGATTTGAATATTTTGTGTGATGAAGATGGAGCATAGCCAGACCATATGTTTTTGTAGGGATAACTTTCTTTGGCCATGTTATTTTGAAAAGACATGATTGCTTTATTAGTATGATTGAAGTATTATTGTCTTAATGCGAAATGATAGACTATTGCTTTGAATCACTCGTGTCTTAATATTCATGCCATGATTAGATTACATAATCAAGATTATGATAGGTAGCATTCCACATCAAAAATTACTATTTTTGTCATCTACCTACTCGAGGACGAGTAGGAATTAAGCTTGGGGATGCTGATACGTCTCCGTCGTATCTCTAATTTTTTATTGTTCCGTGCCAATATTCTACAACTTTTACATACTTTTGGCAACTTTTTATACTATTTTTGGGACTAACATATTGATCCAGTGCCCAGTGCTTGTTCTTGTTTGTTGCATGTTTTTTGTTTCGCGGAAAATCCATATCAAACGGAGTCCAAACGGGATAAAAACTTACAGAGATTTTTTTGGAATATATGTGAATTTTGGGAAGTGGAATCAACATGAGACGGTGCCCGAGGGGGCCACGAGGGTGAGGGGCGTGCCCCAGGGGGTAGGGCGCGCCCTGGACCCTCGTGGCCACTCCGTAAGGCGATTGGTGCCCTTATTTCGCTACAAGAAAGCCAATATCCGGATAAAAATCGTGTCAAAATTTCATCCCAATCGGAGTTACGGATCTCCAGAAATTTAAGAAACGGTGAAAGGGCAGAATGAGGGAGCGCAGAAACAGAAGAAATAGAGAGAAAGATCCAATCTTGGAGGGGCTATCGCCCCTCCGCCACCATGGAGGCCATGGACCAGAGGGGAAACCCTTCTCCCATCTAGGGGGAAGGTCAAGGAAGAAGAAGGGGAAGGGGGCTCTGTCCCCCTCTCTCCCGGTGGCGCCGTAACGCCGCCAGGGCCATCATCGTCACCGCAATCTACACCAACAACTTCACCGCCGTCATCACCAACTCGCTCCCCCTCTATGCAGCGGTGTAACCCCTCTTTTACCCATTGTAATCTCTACTTAAACATGGTGCTCAATTCTTACATCGACGCGGCTAATCAACGGGCTATGGACATGCCCATCAATTGATGTCAATGCGAGGAGTAGGGATTGCCATGCAACGGATGCACTAGAGCTATAAATGTATGAAAGCTCAACAAAAGAAACTAAGTGGGTGTGCATCCAACTTGCTTTCTCACGAAGAACTAGGGCATTTTGAGGAAGCCCATTGTTGCATATACAAGTCGAGTTCTATAATGAAAATTCCCAGTAGTATATGAAAGTGACAAAATAAGAGACTCTCTATCATGAAGATCATGGTGCTACTTTGAAGAACAAGTGTGGAAAAAGGATAGTAACATTGTCCCTTCTCTCTTTTTCTCTCATTTTTGGGGCCTTTTTTGGCCTTTCTCTCCTTTTTTTATTTCCTCACACGGGATAATGCTTTAATAATGACGATCATCACACTTCTATTTATTTACAACTCGATACTAGAACAAAATATGACTCTATATGAATGCTTCCGGTGGTGTACCGGGATGTGCAATGATTCAAGAGTGACATGTATAAAAAATTATGAGCGGTGGCTTTGCCACAAATATGATGTCAACTACATGATCATGTAAGGCAATTTGACAATGATGAAGCGTGTCATAATAAACGGAACGGTGGAAAGTTGCATGTCAATATATCTCGGAATGGCTATGGAAATGCCATAATAGGTAGGTATGGTGGCTGTTTTGAGGAAGATATATGGAGGCTTATGTGTGATAGAGCGTATCATATCACGGGGTTTGGATGCACCGCCGAAGTTTGAACCAACTCTTGAGGTGAGAAAGGGCAATGCACGGTATCGAAGAGGCTAGCAATGATGGAAGGGTGAGAGTGTGTATAATCCATGGACTCAACATTAGTCATAAAGAACTCACATACTTATTGCAAAAATCTACAAGTCATCAAAACCAAGAACTACACGCATGCTCCTAGGGGGATGGATTGGTAGGAAAAGACCATCGCTCGTCCCCGGCCGCCACTCATAAGGAGGACAATCAAAGAAACACATCATGCTTCAAATTTGTCACACAACGGTTACCATACGTGCATGCTACGGGACTTGCCGCAAACCTCAACACAAGTATTTCTCAAATTCATAAATACTCAACTAGCACGACTCTGATATCACCATCTTCATATCTCAAAACAATCATAAAGTATCAAACTTCTCATAGTATTCAATGCACTCTATATGAAAGTTTTTATTATACCCATCTTAGATGCCTATCATATTAGGACTAATTTCATAACCAACGAAAATTACCATGCTGTTCTAAAAGACTCTAAAAATAATATAACTGAAGCATGAGAGATCAATAATTTCTATAAAATAAAACCACCACCGTGCTCTAAAAAGATATAAGTGAAGCACTAGAGCAAAATTATCTAGCTCAAAAGATATAAGTGAAGCACATAAAGTATTCTAATAAATTCCGATTCATGTGTGTCTCTCCCAAAAGGTGTGTACAACAAGGATGATTGTAGTAAACTAAAAAGCAAAGACTAAAATCATACAAGATGCTCCAAGCAAAACACATATCATGTGGTGAATAAAAATATAGCCGCAAGTAAAGTTACCGATAGACGAAAACGAAAGAGGGGATACCTTCCGGGGCGTCCCCAAGCTTAGGATTTTGGTTGTGCTAGAATTTTAACTTGGGGTGCCTTGGGCATTCCCAAGCTTATGCTCTTGCCACTCCTTATTCCAAAATTCATCAAATCTTTAACCAAAAACTTGAAAACTTCACAACACAAAACTCAACAGAAAATCTCATGAGCTCCGTTAGTATAAGAAAACAAACCACCACTTTAAGGTACTACAATGAACTCATTATTTATTTATGTTTGTGTTAAACCTACTGTATTCCAACTTCTCTATGGTTCATACCCCCCGATACTAGCCATAGATTCATCAAAATAAGCAAACAACATAGGAAAAACAGAATCTGTCAAAAAAAGAACAATCTGTAGTAATCTGCAGGTTTCGAATACTTCTGTAACTCCAAAAATTCTGAAAAATTTGGACGACCTAAATAATTTGTATAGTGATGTATTGCAGTTGGAATTGGTATTTTACGCTCTCTGGTAAAAAATGAAAATTATTCTCGTGAGCGCATACTTTGTGTTTTCATCAGCAAGATCAAACAACAATCACCCAAGAAGATCCTAAAGGCTTTACTTGGCACAAACACTAATTAAAACATAAAAAACACAATCATAACAGGGGATAGATGGTTTATTGATTACTAAACAGGAACAAAAGGCAAGGATCAAAAATAAAATTGGGTTGCCTCCCAACAAGCGCTATCATTTAATGCCCCTAGCTTGGCATAAAAGCAAGAATAGATCTAGGTATTGTCATCTTTGGTATGCAATCCATAAGTGGCTCTCATTATAGATTCATGAGGTAATTTAATTTTCTTTCTAGGAAAGTGTTCCATGCCTGTCCTTAACGGAAATTGGAATATAATGTTTCCTTCTTTCATGTCAATAATTGCGCCAATCATTCTAAGGAAAGGTCTACCAAGAATAATAGGACATGTAGGATTGCAATCTATATCAAGAACAATGAAATCTACGGGCACATAGTTTCTATTTTCAACAATAAGAACATCATTAATCCATCCCATAGGTTTCTTAATGGTGGAATCCACAAGGTGCAAATTTAAAGAACAATAATCAAATTCACGGAAACCTAACACATCACACAAAGCTTTTGGAATCGTGGAAACACTAGCACCCAAATCACACAAAGCATAGAATTCATAATCTTTAATCTTAATTTTAATAGTAGGTTCCCACTCATCATAAAGTCTTCTAGGGATAGAAACTTCTAGTTCAAGCTTTTCTTCATAAGATTGCATTAAAGCATCAATGATATGTTTAGTAAAAGCCTTATTTTGATCATAAGCATGAGGAGAATTTAACACGGATTGCAACAAGGAAATACAATCTATCAAAGAGCAATTATCATAATTAAATTCCTTGAAATCCAAAATAGTGGGTCCATTGCTATGTAAAGTTTTGACATCTTCAATCCAACTTTTATTAATTTTAGCATCAAGATCTAAAAACTCTGAATCATTGGGACGCCTTTTAACTAAAGTTGACTCATCTCCAGTCCCATATTTATCAAGATTCAAATTGGAAAACAAAGATTTAATAGGAGACACATCAATCACTTTTTGTCGGTGTACTAGAATAGGGGTACCCTAGTACCCCGAACTTGTGCACGGGAAGTTGCAGCACCCCGCGGCAAAGGCTTGCCGGGCGAACGCCAAGATCCCCCAAGGTTCCCTTGGAGCCATCCAAGAACAAAGTATTTAAGCTAAGGAGACAAGACCCCGGCAAGAGGAGCTTGCCGGGAAGGCCAACCAAGGCGCTCCAAGGAACTTGCCGTGACGCGCCACGCGCTCCGGCAAGGCAACAAGGCCTCGGCAAGAGGAGCTTGCCGGGAAGACTAAATAAGGTACCCCGAGGCCCGGTGAGTGATGAGCTTCTGGACCCTGCGAGATAACAACAGCGGCAAGGCGCTTGCCGCGGCAGGTGGCCACTCTGCGCCCACGCTCCAGCGCATCCACCAACGTGTCGCTCTGGGGGCCTCTCCGGGCGCACGTGGCGGGAGGCTGTGCAGCCAACGGTGCGCAGTAGCATGCGAAGCTGACAAGATCGCCATCGTGGCGAACGCTGGCGCCCCTAACGGTCCTTTTCTGCACTATTCGGGCGACTCAGACGGGCATTTAATGCCCTTGTCCCCTGCCGTTAGGGTTAGGTAGGGTGCACTGTACAAGCAACTGTATCAACTACCTCGCTTTTTACGTTTTTACCCTCCTCTGCGTTGCCACCTGTCGGTGACCCCTTTAGCGTATAAAAGGAGGCCCATGCGCAACGTAGAGCGGGTTCGGACAGTTTGCTTTGATTCATTCGTAACCCAGAAAACATCACACACTCTCGCTCGAGAGCAAGAACACCAGATAATACAACCAGACAAGCAGCAGTAGGAGTGTTATCTCTCCGGAGAGCTCCGAAGCTGGGTAAACTGCTTGTGTGCCTTGCCTCGATCTGCTCTTCGTGCGACCTCCGCCCCCCGCCGAACTGAAAGGGGCCCGGTCCGCCGGCCCCATAGGTGTTCGTGGATCAGTTTCCCCGACATCTTTGGCGCGCCAGGTCGGGGATGTTGAGATTGTGTGAACCAGATCCGGCGTTCACACGAGCTAGATCTTTATTCCCTTCATCAACATGCCACCGAAGAAGAAGACTTCGGCGGCAGCCGCTCCATCCACGTCACTTCCGCCACCGTTGGAGCAAACGAGTGGTGGGATGGACGCCGGCGGAAGAAAGGACGTCGACGAGGAAGCTCATGATGCCGCCAGGTCCAAGAACAAGGCTGCACAAACCTCGGCGACTGTACATGTTCCACGCCACTCTCCGGAGGCGCAAGATCAACAGCGTCATGGCACTAGCAGTGAAATACGCATGATAGCCCAAGACCAAGCTGGTGGATCTCGGGGCGCTCAAGACCAGCATGCACGCCAGCGTGCTGGCACGAGCGGAGCACGGTCGCCTGGACGGGATACTGCTCCTTCTAACATAGTTAGAAGTTCGAGCACGTCCCGCTCCTCGCGCCGTTCGCCACTGCCACCCACCACTCCAGCAGAAGCTTTGGCGCGAGCTCAACTTCTCCTAGATTACCCTCCGACGTCGGACAAGATCGACGAATGGAGAGCCACCATTCAGAGTCTCATCGGCTACGCCAACGGCGACACTCCACGGCGGCCGAGCGCGTCCCGCCGCGGCAGGGCCACTGGACGCGAGCCGGTGGCGACGAAACGGGCGGAGGTGCGACTACCATGCAATCACCACCCCGAAGGCCAAGATCGCCGACTCACCGGATCCACCTCGACAGCGACTCCACTACATCGTCGGATCCACGAGCTCGTCGCGATCAGCACCAAGTTCTTCATGATCGACAACAAGAAGACGCTCGAACCCGCATCGAGCGCCAAAGAGAAGCGCGACGTCAATCCGACAAGCGCGCTGGGCCCTCTGTTGACATGCATGCGCCAGGGGAACCAGGCGATCTGCCGTACGCGGTAGGTTGTCCTGCGTTCACTCATGAGCTGTGGCAAGTCCAGTGGCCCAGCACAAAGAACTTCAAGCCAGACGTACCGGAGAAATACGATGGCAAGACGCATCCGTCAGAATTCCTCAGCATCTACACCATCGCGGTGCAGGCTGCCGGGGGACGGGATGACAAGATCCTTGCCAACTACTTCCCGCTGGTGCTCAATCCCAACGTCAGATCCTGGCTCATGCACTTGCCGGACAACTCCATATCCTCTTGGGCTGATCTGTGCCATCAGTTTGTCGGCGCCTTTACAGGCGGACACAAGCCTCATGGCCAGGAGAGTGATCTTCATCTGCTTGCTCAGAAGGAAGGAGAGCCCCTGCGCAAGTACATTCAGAGATTCAGTAGTGTGCAGCACAACATCCCAGACGTCCACCCTGCCGCGGTGATCAGCGCGTTCCATCAGAACATGCGGAACCGCAGGATGTGGGAGGAAATGGCGATGTGCAAGATCAGGGACGTCAGTGAGTTATATGCACTGGCCAACAAGTGTGCGCGTGCTGAGGAAGGAAGGAGACTCCCCGGAGAAAATATAGGAGCGGGGGGATCTGACAGTGAGGATGCTGCCCCGACAAGGAAAAACCGGCGGCGGAACAACAGAAGGAGGAAAGGCAAAGAAGTGCTAGTTGTCGAGCAGTCCGGCAACGGTGGTAGCGCCAAGGAAGCCAAAGCTGGTGACTCCGGCAAGGAGGTTGCCGTGGAGGTGGCGGTCACCGACAAGCAGGACGGCACCAACAAGCAGTATTGCAAGATTCACCGCACCAAGGGCCATGATCTTCAGAACTGTAAGAGAGTCGAGCAGCTTGTTGAGCAACAGAAAGCTGAATACGAGCGGCGCGACAAAGAGAAGGAAAAAGAAGACCAAGTCTGGCAAGAGCTCTGATGCCCACACCGGCAAGCGCACCTCTTCGGAGTGCTGCGCTACCGTCGACGACGCACCATCGAGCTCCACCGGCAAGTGTAAGAAGGCAATGGCAGCTCCACCTGAGACTAAGAAGGTGTCCGCCAAGGAGGATGGCATTGGTGGTACCTTCACCATCAGCGCCACTCTTGACCCCAAATAGGAAAGCGCGCTCGTTGCTTTCCTGCGGGCGAATGTCGACGTGTTTGCGTGGCAACCGTCTGATATCCCCGGTGTTCCCAGGAAAGTAATTGAGCACCACCTTGCCGTCTGTCCTCATGCACGGCCCGTCAAGCAGAGAGTCAGGAAGCAGGCAGTAGAGCGCCAAGAATTCATCGCAGAAGAGATCAAGAAGTTGGAAGCAGCAGGCCTTGTCAGAGGAGTACTCCATCCCACGTGGTTGGCCAATCCTGTTGTTGTGCGCAAAGCTAACGGGAAATGGAGACTTTGTATTGACTTCACTGATGTTAATAAAGCTTGTCCCAAAGACCCATTTCCCTTGCCGCGTATTGACCAGATTGTTGACTCCGCAGCCGGATGTGATTTGCTTTCATTTCTTGATGCATACTCAGGATACCATCAGATCTTCATGGCAGAAGAAGATGAAGAGAAAACCGCATTTATCACCCCGTGTGGCACGTACTGCTTCGTACGGATGCCTTTCGGTTTGAAGAATGCTGGTTCAACATTCGCAAGGGTAGTCCACCATGCTTTTGAGCCGCAAATGCACAGAAATGTGGAAGCTTACATGGATGACATAGTGGTCAAGAGCAAGAACAAAGCGACCTTGATTCAAGATTTAGACGAAACATTTGCAAACCTGCGCAAGATCAACCTCAAGCTTAACCCCGAGAAGTGCGTGTTTGGAGTCCCTTCCGGCAAGCTTCTCGGGTTCTTTGTGTCTCAGCGGGGAATCGAAGCCAATCTCGAGAAGATCAAAGCCATCGAGCAGATCGAAGCACCAAAGCGCGTCAAGGATGTATGAAGGCTTGCCGGTTGCGTGGCTGCTCTCAGCAGGTTTATCTCCAGATCTGCTGAGCGCGCCCTGCCATTTTTCAAAATTTTGAAAAAGGCAGGTCCAATGAAATGGACTCCGGAAGCAGAGGCTGCGCTGCAGGACTTGAAGAGATACCTGTCCTCCACTCCAACGCTTGTCGCACCTAAGCCGCAAGAGAAGTTGCTGTTGTATATAGCGGCAACCAATCAAGTGGTTAGTGCTGCGTTAGTGGCGGAGAGGGAGGCGGATGATGAGCCAGCAACCACGGCAGATCCATCCAGCGACAAGCAGGGGGCTTCGTCGACAAGCTCTGGTCCCAACAAACATGGGTTTGCGCAGGAACATGATAAGATGCCAAGGAGAATGGTGCAGCGCCCAGTTTACTTTGTCAGTTCTCTTCTGCAGGGGGCTAGATCAAGGTACTCTGGTGTGCAGAAGTTGCTTTTCGGCCTCCTCATGGCCTCGAGAAAGCTGCGCCATTACTTCCAAGCACATGAGATCACAGTCGTCACTCGCTTTCCGCTGAAGAGGATACTGCAAAATCCAGAAGCAACGGGCAGGATTGTCGAGTGGGCGCTGGAACTGTCAAGCTTTGGCCTCAAGTTTGAGAGCACTTCAACTATCCAAAGCAGAGCATTGGCAGAGTTCATAGCAGAGTGGACGCCAACCCCAGATGAAGAAATTTCAGAAATGAGCATCCCCGTCAAAGAGGCAAACAAAGAGTGGCTGATGTACTTTGATGGTGCCTTCTCGCTGCAAGGCGCCGGTGCAGGCATGCTGCTTGTCGCACCCACCGGAGAGCACCTCAAGTACGTAGTCCAGATGCACTTTCCCAAAGAGCAAGCAACCAACAATACTGCAGAGTATGAAGGATTGCTTGCCGGTCTCAGAATCGCAGCAGACCTTGGGATCAAGAAACTCATTGTCAGGGGTGACTCACAGCTTGTCGTCCGACAAGTGAACAAGAACTACCAGAGTCCGTTGATGGAAGCGTATGTCGATGAAGTGAGGAAGCTAGAAGAGCACTTTGACGGCCTACAAATGGAGCATATCCCAAGAGCTCAGAACGATATTGCTGATGGCCTGTCAAAGTGCGCCGCACTAAAGTTACCTGTGGAACCAGGGATCTTTGTGCTTAAGTTGACTCAACCATCCGTAACACCACCAACTGGACAAAGCAAGAAGAGGAAGTTGGTTTCCGGCGACTACTTTCCGGCAGAGCTCCCCAAAGCCGCCGCCAAGAAAGTCCCCAAGATCAACACCAAGGAAGCTGAGGGGCAGTCTGCTCCGGCAAGCCTTATGGTTTGTTCCGTTGAAGCAGGCGCTCCCGACAAGTTTTGCTCCGGCAAGCTTGCCGGGGAACATCAAGCTCCGGCAGGACCACAAGTCCTTGTCGTGGAAGCGGATGTTCCCGCAGCAGCAGATGCGCCTTTAGTCCTTGTTGTCGAGCCACAAGCTCCAGCATGGGCACAGCAGATTGTCCACTTCCTTCAGACAGGAGAACTTCCCGAAGAACAAGAAGAAGCGGAAAGAGTAGCCCGGCAGTCAAGTATGTACCAGTTTGTCGATAGCATACTGTACAGAAGAAGACTCAACGGTGTGAAATTGAAGTGTATCCGCCGAGAAGATGGACAAAAGCTGTTGGCGGAGATACATGGAGGCATATGTGGCCACCACATTGGCGCAAGAGCACTTGCCGGCAAAGCTTTCCGGCAAGGTTTCTTTTGGCCGACAGCCCTCCAGGATGCAACTGCACAAGTAACCGAGTGTGAAGCGTGCCAGTTCCACTCCAAACAGATACACCAGCCAGCTCAAGCTCTCCAGACGATCCCTTTATCCTGGCCATTTTCGGTCTGGGGGCTCGATATCCTCGGCCCCTTCCCCCGAGCTGTCGGGGGCTTTGAGTACTTGTACGTCGCAATCGACAAGTTCACAAAGTGGCCGGAAGTGCAGCCAGTGAGGAAGGTGATAGCACAGTCAGCAGTCAAGTTCTTCAGGTCGATTGTTTGCCGTTTCGGGATCCCTAACAGGATCATCATCGACAACGGCACGCAATTCACGAGCCGCACCTTCATGCAGTACGTCCAAGACCTTGGCGCCAAGGTCTGCTTCGCTTCTGTTGCTCATCCAAGAAGCAACGGTCAAGCAGAGAGGGCAAATGCTGAAGTGTTGCGCGGGCTCAAGACCAGAACTTTCGACAGGCTGCACAGGTACGGAAGGAACTGGATCGAGGAGCTGCCGATGGTTCTTTGGTCGATCAGAATGACGCCAAATCGAGCCACTGGCCAGACACCTTTCGCTCTAGTCTATGGAGCAGAGGCAGTTCTCCCCACGGAACTCGTATACGGATCACCTCGAGTGCTTGCTTATGATGAGCTTGAGCAAGAACAGCTGCGGCAAGACGACGCGCTGCTCCTTGAGGAAGATCGTCTTCAGGCTGCTGTACGAGCTGCTCGATACCAGCAGGCTTTGCGCCGCTATCATAGCCGCAAAGTTAAAGCCAGAAGCTTCGAGGAAGGCGACCTTGTTCTTCGGCGCGTTCAGTCCGCCAAGAATTCCAACAAGTTGATGCCGAAGTGGGAAGGCCCTTATCGGGTGAGACGAGTCACAAGGCCTGGCGCTGTCCGCCTTGAGACCGAAGATGGCATTCCGGTGAGCAACTCCTGGAACATAGAACATCTTCGTAAGTTTCTCCCATAAGGCGCGGTTGCCGGAACCCGTTCCGGCAACCACCTTTTGTACAAGTCTTGCCGCTGTTGCATGTAATCCTTTGTACAAAGCCGGGCGCAGATCCCGTGCATAAGTATAACCCCATGTGCTCCGCACAGCTTGTCCATTTCATGCGTTAGTTCCTTTCTTGCATGCGATTATCTGACACTTTGTGCAGCACCTACATCCGGTAAGCAGTAACGAGCCGAAGAGCTCCATATTATTATTTTCTCTTCTTTCTTTTTCTTTTAAAGGAAAAGAAGGTTCTCTCGCACACAAGTTTGCCGGGGGGGAAGGAGAAGATTGTGGTATGGGCCAGGCGTCGTTCAAGCAAAGACTTGCCTTACCAGGAAGCAAATGATAGAAAAGCTAAGTTGCCAAAGTTTGAGCAATCACTTTTTAAAATTTTTTGAGTTATCTTCCTCGAACGACCCTGCTTTGTATGGAACCCTGTGCGCGGAGGAACCAACTCGTGGCTAGTTGCGCCCTTACTTTGTTTCGAGTCCGCTCAACAGCTTAAGCGTGCTGCATCTAGTCGCGACAAGGTTTCTTGTCGGAAGCAGCGCCGCCAGTAGGCTGCTGAAGTTCCGCACTCAGCGCTCGCGGCTCGGGCGCCTGCACCGACAAGTTCCCTAGAAGCGTAGGGTAATAACATACAAAGGAAGGAATCTAGTAAAGGAAATAACATAGCAATTGATAGACAGAAATGAAGTTATATTACAAAGATAACTTGTCGCAGCTCTAACAGACTGTTTTCATAACATGATCAGCAGTGACAAGGGAAAAGAAGGAATGGGCGGCCTAATCTACGCGTCCGCCCTCGACTCTCTTGATCTCGCTCACCTTGTCCACAATGGGTGCGACAAGGGCCTTGAGTGCATCCAGATCGGCGTCAGGCGGCAAGGACCTGAGGACGTTGGTGAAGCTGAGGCCTGGCTTGCGGAAGGCCACCTTCATCAACACCTTCTGGAGAACCCCGGCGCAGATTTTGCGTGACTCGTCGGCCAGCTGCTTCGGGATCCTCTCCCGAAGCCGCTGGAGTGCCGTCGCCACGCCCTTGAAGAACAGGCTGAGCTTGGCGCTGGGTTGAAGACTCTCGTCGGAAGGATACCCAAAGTCCTCCATCCCCAGCTGCGCCAGCTCCTCGTTGATGACTGCGGCAGTGTTCACCAGACCCTCGGTCCAGTGCTCCACTGTGTCTCTGAACGAGTTCTGGGTAACTGCAATGCTCTCCAGCAGCGCCGCGTCAGCCTTGACCTTCTCCGACAAGGTCTTCTCCCGCTCCTTGGCGGCCTCCAGCGTCTGCGTCAGCGTGGCCAGCTTCAGCTCCAGGTCTGCTTTGGAATCCTTGGCGGCGCTGAGCTCCTTGCCCCTCTCAGCGAGGAGGCCTTGCAGCTCACTGTGGGTGGCAGCATCCTTCTCACGCTCACGCTTGAGCGCGACAAGCTCCTCGCCGCTCTTCCCAATATCGGCCTCCATCTGCGCCACCTTCTCCTCTAGCTCTTACTTGGCGGCCTCTGCAGTTGCCGCAGCGTCCTTTGCCTCCTTGAGCGCCCCGCCAAGTGCTCGCTCACACTCGGCGAGCTCTTCCTCGTACCTGTCGAGGTTGGCCTTCCGCTGCACTAGTTCACCTTCCCGCGCGGACTGCTTCTCGGCAGCCAGCCTTTGTTCCTCCTCAGCCTCAGCCCTCTCGAGAAGAAAGGCCATGCGCTCCTCGTCGACTCTCTCCCGCTCCTGCGCCAGGGACCGAGAGCTTCTTGATTTTGGCCCCGGAGCTCCTCCGCGCGCTTTTCCATGTCAACTCCCGCCTTCGCGACAAGCGCTTCCCGGGAAGCCAGCTTGGCTTGCCGGGTGCGGTAGAGTGACAGCAGCTTCCGCAGCAGCTGCTCCTCCTCAGGCTCGCCGCTGCTGCTGCCGGGCGCGTCAACCAATGACAGTCCAGCAGAGGCGAGCACCTCCCCGTCAAAAGTCTCCCACTCGACCGGCGCCCTGGAGCTCGACGCCCAGGGTAGCTTGATGAAGATATTGTCACCGGCCTTCAAGTAGGCGCCGGGCTGGGGCTCCTCGGAGCCCGGCTCCGCAGAAGTGGCAGAGGGTTCGGCGGTTGGTGCAGCGCTCGACGCTCCTGCGGCCTCAGGGTTGTCAGTGCGATCGCCCGACCCCTCGCCGGCTTCCGCAGCAGCAGCCCTGGCGGCCTCCTCGCCGGTGGTCTCATCAGCACCGGCACCTTCCTCGCCGGCGCCCTCTGTCTCCATTGGCTCAGCCGAAGATGGGTCTGAAGAACGAAGAAGGGAGGAAAATCAATCAAAAATCCAAGAAAGGAAAAACGGAAGAAGCAGAACCCAAGGGAAAGTTTCTGGGCAAGTGGATTACCTGCGCCAAGATCTTCAGTTGCGGCCTCGGTCGCCGCAGGATCAGCAGTGCCGTCCCTTGCCGGAGAGTCCCCCCTTGTCGGAGAGCACTCCCTTGCCGGGGACTCCTCCCTTGGCGGCGCAGTCGAAGCAGGTGGCACTTCGGGACCGGCCTCCGGGCGCTCCTGATGAGGCTGCTCTGCTCCTGCACAAGTCAACAAGCAAGATATCAACAAAGGAAAAAGCACTCAAGCGCGCCCGACAGCAGAAGGCTAAACTATGAACTTACGCTGGGGGCTGCGCTGGGGGCTGCTCTGAGGGGTGATTGCCGGGTCCGTCAAGGTGGTCTCGGGCCCACCTCCTACTGACACGATGGGGTCATCCTCGATGACGATCACCGCGGCCTTGGCCCTCTTCGCCGCTCTCTAGGCCAGTGTTCTGAAGAGAAAGGAGTCCAGATTGGAGCAAGTCAGATACAAGATATAAACAGCAAGATTGAAGGATTATAAGAGCACCAAAGAAACTCACTCTTCTTCCTCCTCATCGGAGCTGAGCGCGGAAAGATCGAAGTCCAGCCCTCCTCTGGTGTGGCGAGGTGGAGGAGTAGGATCCCTTGCCCGCTTGGCAGTGGCAGTGGCCCGGGAAGATCCCGCTCAAGTTGCCGCTGTTGTGTGAGGCGCTCCCGCGGCAACATTGCTTGCCGCGGTAGAGCGCGTCGCGCGGCTCGGTGGCTGTGGAGCCGGCTGCCGCCCCGCTGCGTCCCCGGCCCTGCGAAGGCGCCTCCTTGGCGGGGCCGGGGGCTCCGCCTACGGCACGTTCTCTGAAGGCTCAGCCTCCTCCTCGCCGGCCTCGCTCGGCTCGGCTTCGGAACCGGCAGGCTCCTCCTCGCCCATGAACTCCGCGCGTTCGGCAAGGTTTGCCGCCTCTGCAGCCTCCGCCTCCTCCACAGTAAACCCAAACACACCCGCAGCAGCTGCGGCCGCAGCCTCTTCCGCCCTAGTAGCGATGAGCTGCAGCTCCTCGTCGGTGGTGTCACGGGTGAGGCTCTTCTGCTCGTCAGCGCGGACCGGCACTTCCTCCAAGGTGCCGAAGAACGCTCGCACAACGTCATCCGCAGGCTCTTGCCAAGTTGGGACGATGCCGTGTGAATCGCACAACGGCATCATGGTGCGGATCCGGTCAAGCGAAGAGTTATTGCACAAAGGAACTACGCCCCTCGGCAGTGTGAATGGGTGCTGGGGGTCGCGTTTGAATAATTCCAAGAGCATTGCGTCCAACTCCAAGACGGTGAAGTTGTAATTGAGGCCCGGCTGCAGCCTCATGATGTCCGCCGAATTCTTGAATTCCCAGGCGGGCCTCCCCCTCTCCTGCAGTGGGGCAATGCGGCGGCGGAGGAAATCTGCCCCGACAGCACCTACGGTGAGCCCGGCAAGCCTGAGGTGAAGAATCCTAGTGATGGCGATCTTTAGCCTCTCGTCTTCCGGGGCCACGTTGCTCCTGTCATTGCCGCGCACTATTGGAGTTTGGCGCATGGCGGTGAAGGGCTGCGGATTCTCCTCAACGATCCAGCACCACTCCGCTCTCCACTCCTCCCACTTGCTGCGGAGCTCACCCTCCAAGTACGCCTCTTTCTTGCCGACTCTCGAGACCCAGGCAATCCCTCCGGCAAGCGGCTATCCTCTCTCTACCCGAGGTATGAAGAAGTGGCGAAAAAGGGCAACACTAGGGTGGACTCCGACAAAGTTTTCGCACAAGTGTGTGAAAACTGCCATGGTCAGGACAGCATTGGGGGTGAAGTCAAGGAGGCGGAAGCCATATGTGTTCATAATATCACAGAAGAACTCCGAGAAGGGCGGGCAGAGCCCGCAATAGAAGAATAGCGGGAAGAACGGGTACCCATTTGGAGCCAACTCCGAGGCAGCGGCCGGGAGTACCCTCGTGCGCGGATGCGCACGCGTCTCCGTCGCCCAAAAGAGGTAGAAGTAGTCCCTCAGCTCCTGCACGCCGAGCTGGGGGGTGAAGATCGCCCGCTCCTTCCGCAGCGCCGCGAGCCGCTGCGCCTCGGCCGACTTCACACCCTTTCCCTTATCGGCTTTCGAGGCCATGGCGGAGGTGGTGGGGAAGGTCGACGGCGTGGTGATGCTGGTGGCAATGGGGGGCGGGGGCGGAGCGCTGCTCTCTCGGCTACGAGAAGAAGGGGGGAGCGGCGGAGTTTGTGAAGGAGGAGTAGCAGCAACCAGCGAGGGGGAACGAACTGCCTGTGTTTCCTCTGCTTATAAAGAGGGACAGGGCGGACGTTTCGGCCTTCCAAATAAACAACCACCCACGATCTCTCCCACGATGCCGCATTCAACGCGTGCCGTTATGGGAGAGCGCGGTGGATACGGAGCAAGATTTGGCGTGGCCCAGCCCGCGTGTGCCCGTGCCCTGTCTTGGGCCTGGCCCAACAGCGCTCGGCACCGTGTCTGGCCCAGGCCCGGGGGCTCCTGTCGGTGTACTAGAATAGGGGTACCCTAGTACCCCGAACTTGTGCACGGGCAGTTGCAGCACCCCGCGGCAAAGGCTTGCCGGGCGAACGCCAAGATCCCCCAAGGTTCCCTTGGAGCCATCCAAGAACAAAGTATTTAAGCTAAGGAGACAAGACCCCGGCAAGAGGAGCTTGCCGGGAAGGCCAACCAAGGCGCTCCAAGGAACTTGCCGTGACGCGCCACGCGCTCCGGCAAGGCAACAAGGCCTCGGCAAGAGGAGCTTGCCGGGAAGACTAAATAAGGTACCCCGAGGCCCGGTGAGCGATGAGCTTCTGGACCCTGCGAGATAACAACAGCGGCAAGGCGCTTGCCGCGGCAGGTGGCCACTCTGCGCCCACGCTCCAGCGCATCCACCAACGTGTCGCTCTGGGGGCCTCTCCGGGCGCACGTGGCGGGAGGCTGTGCAGCCAGCGGTGCGCAGTGGCATGCGAAGCTGACAAGATCGCCATCGTGGCGAACGCTGGTGCCCCTAATGGTCCTTTTCTGCACTATTCGGGCGACTCAGACGGGCATTTAATGCCCTTGTCCCCTGCCGTCAGGGTTAGGTAGGGTGCACTGTACAAGCAACTGTATCAACTACCTCGCTTTTTACGTTTTTACCCTCCTCTACGTTGCCACCTGTCGGTGACCCCTTTAGCGTATAAAAGGAGGCCCATGTGCAACATAGAGGGGGTTCGGACAGTTTGTTTCGATTCATTCGTAGCCCAGAAAACATCACACACTCTCGCTCGAGAGCAAGAACACCAGATAATACAACCAGACAAGCAGCAGTAGGAGTGTTATCTCTCCAGAGAGCTCCGAAGCTGGGTAAACTGCTCGTGTGCCTCGCCTCGATCTACTCTTCGTGCGACCTCCGCCCCCCGCCAAACCGAAAGGGGCCCGGTCCACCGGCCCCATAGGTGTTCGTGGATCAGTTTCCCCGACACTTTTAGATCTACATCTTTATTATCATGAAAACTAGAAGAACACACTTTCACAAAGTAATCTTTTTTAGCACGCATCCTACCGGTTCTTTCTTTGCATTCATCAATGGAAATTCTTATGGCCTTGAGAGACTCATTGATATCATGCTTAGGTGGAATAGATCTAAGTTTCAAAGAGTCAACATCAAGAGAAATTATATCCACGTTCCTAGCCAACTCATCAATCTTAAGCAATTTTTCTTCAACCAAAGCATTGAAATTCTTTTGTGAATTCATAAATTCTTTAACAGTAGTCTCAAAATCAGAGGGCATCTTATTTAAATTTCCATAAGAGTTGTCGTAGGAATTACCATAATTATTAGAAAACGTCCTAGAATTAAAATTTCCTCTATACACGTTGTTGCAAAATTGTTCCTACCAACAAAATTCACATCCATAGATTCATTATTATTCTCAATCAAAGTGGACAGAGGCATATCATTAGGATCAGAAGGAACACTCTTATTAGCAAACAATTTCATAAGTTCATCCATCTTTCCACTCAAAATATTAATCTCTTCAATCGCATGAACCTTTTTACTAGTGGATCTTTCACTGTGCCATTGAGAATAATTAACCATAATATTATCTAGGAGTTTAGTAGCTTCTCCTAAAGCGATTTCCATAAAAGTGCCTCCCGCGGCCGAATCTAAAAGATTTCTAGAAGCAAAATTTAATTCGGCATAAAATTTTTGTATAATCATCCATAAATTCAAACCATGTGTAGGGCAATTACTTATCATTAATTTCATCCTCTCCCAAGCTTGTGCAACATGCTCATGATCAAGTTGCTTAAAATTCATAATATCGTTTCTAAGAGAGATGATCTTAGCGGGAGGAAAATACTTAGAGATAAAAGCATCTTTGCACTTATTCCATGAATCAATACTATTTTTAGGCAAAGAAGAGAACCAAGTTTTAGCACGATCTCTAAGAGAAAAGAGAAATAGCTTCAATTTAACAATATAATTATCCACATCTTTCTTCTTTTGCATATCACACAAATCAACAAAGTTGTTTAGATGGGTAGCGGCATCTTCACTAGGAAGGACAGAAATTGATCTTTCATGACAAGATTCAACAAAGCAGCATTAATTTCACAAGATTCAGCATTGGTAATAGGAGCAATCGGAGTGCTAGTAAAATCATTGTTGTTGGTATCGGAAAAGTCACATAATTTAGTATTATCTTGAGACATCGTGACAAACAATCAATCCAACACACAATCACACAAGAAGCGAGCGAAAAGAGGCGAACGGAAAAAGGGCGAATAAAACGGCAAAGGTGAAGTGGGGGAGAGGAAAACGAGAGGCAAATGGCAAATAATGTAATGCGAGGGAGAAGAGTTTGTGATGGGTAGTTGGTATGTCTTGACTTGAGCGTAGATCTCCCTAGCAACGGCGCCAGAAATCCTTCTTGCTACCTCTTGAGCATGCATTGGTTTTCCCTTGAAGAGGAAAGGGTGATGCAGCAAAGTAGCTTAAGTATTTTCCTCAGTTTTTGAGAACCAAGGTATCAATCCAGTAGGAGATTACACGCAAGTCGCCTAGTACCTGCACAAACAATCAAGAACCTTGCAACCAACGCGATAAAGGGGTTGTCAATCCCTTCACGGCCACTTGCAAAAGTGAGATCTGATAATAATAAGATAAATATTTTTGGTATTTTTGTTGTATAGATTGAAAAGTAAAGATTGCAAAATAAAATAAATAGTAAACTAGAATTGTAGATCGGAAACTTATATGATATAAAATAGACCCCGAGGCCATAGGTTTCACTAGTGACTTCTCTCATGATAGCATGTATTACGGTGGGTGACAAATTACTGCTGAGCAATTGATAGAAAAACGCATAGTTATGAGAATATATAGGCATGATCATGAATATAAGCATCACGTCTGTGTCAAGTAGACCGAAACGATTCTACATATACTACTATTACTCCACACATCGACCGATATCCAGCATGCATCTAGAGTATTAAGTTTATAAGAACAGAGTAACGCATTAGGCAAGATGATATGATGTAGAGGGATAAACTCAAGCAATATGATATAAACCCCATCTTTTTATCCTTGATGGCAACAATACAATACGTGCCTTGCTACCCCTACTGTCACTGGGAAAGGACACCACAAGATTGAACCCAAAGCTAAGCACTTCTCCCATTGCAAGAAAGATCAATCTAGTAGGCCAAACTAAACTGATATTTCAAAGAGACTTGCAAAGATATCAAATCATGCATATAAGAATTCAGATAAGAACCAAATAATGTTCATAGATAAACTTGATCATAAATCCACAATTCATCGGATCTCGGCAAACACACCGCAAAAGAATATTACATTGAATAGATCTCCAAGAACATCAAGGAGAACTTTGTATTGAGAACCAAAGAGAGAGAAGAAGCCATCTAGCTAATCACTATGGACCCGAAGGTCTATGGTAAACTACTCACACATCATCGGAGAGGCTATGGTATTGATGTAGAAGCCCTCCGTGATCGATTCCCCCTTCGGCAGATCACCGGAAAAGGCCCTAGATGGGATCTCACGGGTACAGAAGGTTGTGGCGATGGAAAAGTGGTTTCGTGGCTCTCTTGGATGTTTTTAGGTTATAACAGTATATATATATATAGGCGAAAGAAGTACGTCGGTGGAGCTACGAGGGGCCCATGAGGGTGGGGGCGCGCCCTCCTACCTCGTGGCTGCCTTGTTGCGTTTGTTCCAAGAAAGATCCTCGCGAAGATTTTGTTCCGTTTGATATTCCTTTTCTGCGAAACACTGAAATAGGCAAAAAAACATAAACTGGCACTGGGCCTTCGGTTAATAGGTTAGTCCCAAAAATAATATATAAGTGCATATTAAAGCCCATTAAACATCCAAAACAGATAATATAATAGCATGGAACAATAAAAAATTATAGATACGTTGGAGACATTCCAGGCTAGCAGATGTAGGGGATTGTAGGTGTACCGGCCTATCTATCGGATAAGGTGACCTCTTCGGAAAGACTGTGTCTCGGTCATCCGTTTCTCAAACATCATGCAGTGCAAGAAATAAAATGGAGGAGATCGAGTCTTGTGGGAAAAGTGCGCAAACCTTTGTAGAGTGTATAAACTAATCATGGTTAGCCGTGTCCCCGGTTATGGACATCTTGAGTACCTGGTACTTGAATTATTATGTTGATTTCATCAAAAATGAATTTGTTGGGTTATTCATGTTAATTTGGGATTGAGTTGGGGGTACCTTCTCAATAATTTCATTAAACTTTGTAGTTAAATAAAATATATTCCTTTGTTGTAGGAAAAAAATTAGCTTTATGCAAATGATAACTGTAGAGCCTCCACCAGCCAAATATGCATGTAGTGATAGCTGTTATTTGTTCATTGGTCTATGGTCTATGGTGTTATCTTGCCAGCATATTCCATGTGCTGACCTACACGGCTGCAACGTATCAGGTTGCAGAATTTTCAGACGAAGAATAAGGTGCGATAGGTCGTTGTCATGCACTCAGTTTTGCCATGGAGTGGGATGGACTCATTTATCTTCGAAGCTTCCGCAGTTATCTT
Source organism: Triticum dicoccoides (assembly GCF_002162155.2). NCBI lineage: Eukaryota > Viridiplantae > Streptophyta > Magnoliopsida > Poales > Poaceae > Triticum > Triticum dicoccoides. The sequence goes on from NC_041392.1 coordinate 266,221,540, forward strand.
GTTTAGATGGCCTTCAGCTATATTGTTGTAATAAGTACTATTTTTGAGATAGTCGTGTAATAAGTGTGTGATTGAACTCTACAATAAATCCTCGAGTACTGTGTGTGTCAGCACTAAAGATCTAGGGATGACACATAAGCACAGAGACTGCAGTCCATTGGGATCGGGTCGCTACATTACTATTATTCAATTTTTATTTTTGAATTTGAGTCTCCATCTTATCTCATAAAAAGCACCAACTAGGAGCCAATATGATCGTGCTCATGTATTGGGTGTAGTTAATATTCGAGTGTTTTTCATGAATGGATCAATGTTTGAGCATGATGGGCTAGGGATGACTTATTTTAGCATTGATATTTTGAAAGACATGGTTGCTTGTTGATATGCTTGAGTATCTAAATTATTATGTTAAAACTAGAGTATTACTTTGAATCATATAAATGTCCATGCTATAAAGAAAAGAATATGATATGACTTGATGAACAGCACTCCACATCAAAAATTATGTATTTATCACTTACCTACTCGAGGACGAGTAGGATTTAAGCTTGGGCATGCTGATATGTCTCCAATGTCTCTATAATTTTTGATTGTTCCATGTTGTTTTATTATAAATCTTGGATGTTTTATAATCATTTTATATCATTTTTTGTACTAACCTATTGACATAGTGCCCAGTGCCAGTTCATGTTTTTCCATGTTTTTCACATCGCAGGAAATCAATATCAAACGGAGTCCAAATGGCACGAAACTTTACGATGAATTTTTATGGGCCAGAAGGAAGGCAATGGGCCCTGGTTGCACCTAGGGGTGCCACGAGGGGGGCACAACCCACCAGGGTGCGCCAAGAGGCCCTGGCGCGCCCCGGAGCGTTGTGCCCACCTCGGGTGCCCCCCAGACCGCCTCTTTGCTCTATAAATACCCCAAAAATCCCAGAACCCTAGGGGAGTCGACAAAATATTCATCCAGCCGCCGCAGAG